>NC_084461.1:60610000-60910000 GCF_027409185.1 Cynocephalus volans | reverse complement strand
GTTGGAGGTATAGCAATAAATAAAAGATCTCTGACCTCTTGGAGCTTGCGTTCTATGGGAGGAGAAAAACAACTAACAGAATAAAATATATAGTGCAAACCTTTTCTGAAAAGGACCAGATAGTAAATATTTTAGGCTTTGGGGCCAAATATGTCCATCATATATTCTTTGCTTTGTTTTACAACCCTTTAAAAATGTAAACAACATCCTTAGTTCATAGGCTGTACATAAACAGGCCAGAGGCTCATGGAGCTGTGGATTTCTGACCCCTGATGTACTACTGTGTTAGAAGTTAGTATGTGTTATGCAAAAAAATAAAAATGAATCCAGGATGTGGGGGAGGGAAGGTAGGATATAGTATAAAATAGGATGTTTAGAGAAGGTAAGATCTGAGCAAAGACCTGGAGATGAGGCCACTGAGCCATGTAGATATTTGGGAGAAGTACATTCCAGACAGCAGAGCCAGCAAAGGTCCTAAAGTAGGAATATGACTGAACTGTTTAATATAGAACATTGAGGCCAGGGAGCAAGTGGGGAAAGTGGTAAAAGGAAATGAAGTCAGTGAGGTAAAAAGAAAGGAGAGTGCGTTGGGCAGATCATGTGGACCACTGTGAGGACTAGTTTTTCTCTGAAAGGGAGAATGTCTTAGTCTGTTCACACTGACACAAAGAAATACCATAAACTAGATAGCTTATAAACAGAAATTTATTTCTCACCATTCTGGAGGCTGGGAAGTCCAAGATCAAGGTATATTCAGTATCTGGTGAGGACCTGCTTTCTTGCTTATAGATGGCTCCTTTTTGTTGTGTCCTCAAGGGATCTCTCCCAGGCCTCTCTTATATAAAGACACTAATCCCATCCATGAAAACGTCATCCCTGTGACCTAATGGCTTCCCAAAGTTCCCATTTCCTAATACCATCACTTTGAGGATTAGCATTTCTACATATGAATTTTGGAAGGACACATACACTCAAGACCATAGAAGCCACTGCAGAGCTTTGAATGATGAAGTGACAGGGACTGTCTCAATTTGTAAAAGGCTTACTCTGGCTACTGTACCTAGAAAATACTGTAGGGAGGGGCTAGGGTAGAATAGGCAGACCAGGTAGTAGCCTATTTCAGTAATCTGACAAGATATGATGGTACTGGCTTGGACCAGGGTGGTGAGGGAGGTGGAGAAGAGGGGGAAGACGTGGTAGGATTTTGTATGTATTTTGATGATACAGAAAATAGACTGTCCTGAATGAATGGACTTGAACTGAAGCATGAAAGAAAAAGCAAAGTGAAGAGTAATTCCAAGATTTTGGCCTGAGCTATGAAAGGATGGAGTTGCTACTGACAGAAGTGAAGAAGTCTGTGGCTAGAGCAGTCATTGGGGAGGAAGTTTAGGAGTCTAGTTTTGAACATGTTGAGTTCCATGTCTAGTATTAAACACTTAGGTAGAGATGTTGAATAGGCAGTTGTACCTATGAAATTGGTATTAAGGAGAGAGACTAAAGATCTAAATTTGGGCACCACTGGCATTTAGATGGTACTTAAAGCCATAAAACTGAATGAGATTGCCAACGGAGTGAGCGTAGACGGAAGAAAAAATATATAAAACAAAACAAGACTGAATGTTGGAGCTCTCCAAGATTAAGAGGTCAGTGAGAAGAAACACAAAGGAGAATTATAAGAAGCCAGCACTGAGGCAAGAGATAACCAGGAGTGTGCAGTGTCCTGAAAAGCAAAGAAGACAGTGTTTCAAGGCTAGAGGGAGCAAATAGCTATATCAAATGCTGCTGATAGGTCAAGTATGATGAAGACAATCGATGGCATATGGCTTTTAGCAACAAGGAGGCTACTGAAGAACCTGAGGAGCCATTTCTGTAGGAGTGGTATAGTCAAAGGCCAAAGTAGACTAGGTTTAATAGAGTAGTAGAGGAGAAAACTTGGTAATAGCAAGTATAGACAACTCTTTTGAGGAATACTGCTGCAAAAGGAAACAAAAAATTGGGAAAATAGGTGGCAAAAAAGTCAAGTTTTTTGGTTTTTTTAAGGTAGGAGAAATAGTATGTCTGTTTGCTGATAGAAATGATCCAATAAAAAGAACAAAATTGATGACTGAAAAAAGAGGGAAGTTTAAACAATGTCCTTGAGCATATGAGAGAGGATGGGATCTAGTAGAAAAGCAGACAAGAACATGAACAGTTAATCTAAGGTAACAGGCGTGAAAACAGCATGTACTGACACAGATGCAGGTAGGTACTTAGGGGGGTGGGAGTCTGTGGAAGTTCTCTTCAAATTAACTTGATTTTCTTAGCAAAGTAGAAAGAAAAGTTATGAGCAGAAAGTGAGGATGGGAAAAGAAATATAAAGGTTTAAGTAAAAAAAAAGATATGAAATGGTCATTTAGAAGAGTGGGAGAGTGAACAGAGTAGGAAAATACAATACAATCACCGGGCAGCATTGTATTGTTTTTCTTTTTTTCCCCAGGCCATAGTCAGTTACACAGGGGCAAAAGCAAAAAAAAAAGCAGAGAGTTGGTTTTAACTAGGGCTCTGGTTTTGTCAAACAAGCAAAAAGCAAGGAAGGGGATCCAAAGGAGTGATTAAAATGATTAACCACAGAATTTAAGCTGAATAAATTCCATGTAAAAGGGAGTGAAAACATCAAGAGGGTGAGTGGCAGGGGGACAGTAATAGGATCAATGGATTGGAGATTACACTGCAGTCAGAAGATGGTTGAGCAAACTGCAAAAATAGGAAATAGTGGTCATCTAGTAGAACACATGAAATGGTAACTACGGAGGGACTGCAGTTATTGACAACACAAGGGGGTATCACTGTGGGAATGAGTGGTTGAGGTACAGCAGATGGGAAGAGCACTAGAAGAGATGTCTACGATATGAGAGGCCAGGGTATTAGAAGGATCACTTATTACATTCTTGTCAAATTCAATATAAAGACCAAGGTGGTACTGAAGAGACGGACAGTGAGCCTTTTGGCCTAACCCAAAGCTGAGGATTTTTAGGGAGAAGGAAGAGAGAATAGTCTGAAAGCAGTAAGCAGACTTGTGGCAGATACCTTTCCCACCTCTAGGAACAGTGGTAAGAAAAAGCTATGTGCTATGGTTTGAATGTCCTCTCCAAAACTCATGTTGAAGCTTAATCCCCAACATGGCAGTGTTGATAAGTGGGGCCTTTAGGAGGTAACTGGATCATGAAGGCTCTGACCTCATGAATGGATTAATACATTTATGGATTAATGGGTTATCATGAGAGTGGAACTGGTGGGTAGATAAGAAGAGGAAGAGAAACTTGAGCCAGCACCTTAGCACGCTCTTGCCCTTTCACCTTGTGATGCCCTGTGCCACCCTGGGACTCTGCAGAAAGTGCCCACCAGGAAGAAGGCCCTAACCAGAAGCATCCCCGTCAACCTTGGACTTCCCCGCTTCCAAAACTGTCAGAAATAAATTTTTTTTTTATAAATTACCCAGTTCCAGGTATTCTGTTATAAGCGACAGAAAATGGGCTAAGACTATGGAAAACAAACAAACAAACAAACAAAACCCAGTCACAACTGCACAATGGAAGAGAGTCAGGTTTCCATTAGAGCAACAAAGTAAAGGGAATATTTGAGAATGGGTTGAGACTGGATTTTGCAGATGATGGACAGTAAATTCCAGAGGGCACAGTAAAAGGGTATAAAGCACTGGGAAGGGGTTAAAAAAAGAAAGTACAGACCCTTTTATGAATGTAGTGTAGGAGATGAAAGGTGACATAGAAGTCTGTGGTTATTGACGAAAACATCCTAGCATACATGACTCCTGACATACACATGTGTTTCTCTAAGAAATGGAAACTGCTGGGTCAAAAATGTTTCTACTTTAAAATTAATATAGCTGTATTGATTTAGTCAATGTATGTGTTTCCCTACAACCTTGTCAATATACACTAGCGAAACTTTTTCCAGTATAACAGGAGGAAAAAAAATTCACTGCTTTGCTTTGCATTTCCCCATTGGTGAGGCAGAACATCATTTCATGTTTACTGGTAGCTGTATTTCCTCTTCTGTAAATTTGCCCATTTTAAAAATTGAGTTGTCTTTCCTTTTCTTATTGATTTATAGTGCTTAAAAAATATATTTTATTCTGTTCTTAATGATTCACACAAATCAATGTTATAAATTCCTCACTTCAAATCTTTCAGAGCAAAACAAGCCTCTGTAGGTTATTGCTTCCTCAAATCCTTCTGTGTATTGTATATTAGAAGTCATCTACTTAAGGTCCACCAGTTAACTCTGGACACATCCATTACTTTCCTCACTGTCTATGACTACTTCTGCACTACAGCGGCAAAGTTAGTGTGGCCCACAAATTAGAAAATATTTACTATCTGGCCCTTTACAGAAAAAGTTTGTGGATACCTGCTCTATGCCTCTGAACTGCTTAGAGTTCCAAGAACACAGTAGGTCCTTATCTTTGATAACTAACTTACTGAAATGCTGCTCCTATTTCTCAAAATGTCCCAGCCATTCCCCCTACTCTCTTCAAGGAATCTATTACTAGCCATCCTTGGTGCCTCCATAGATTTATATCATAAAAGTTATAACTGCACACTTACTGCATTTATCTGTTTATATATTTCTCTCCACTAGTAAGTGATTCTCTTGAGGACAAGAGATAATCCTAGAACTAATAAATGGCACACAAAGTCCTTCATGGTTTACTATCGTTCTCATCACTTCCCTATTTTCCTATGCTCTGGCTAAAATAAACTATTTATATTTTTATTTCATTAAATATTTTTCAAAAACGTAATCTCTAATGGCAGCATAATGATCAATGTTTCTAAATTTTATATTCATTTCTTTAAAATTTTGGTGGATACCAACTGATTCCTAATCATTTATTTGCATTTATTTAGTATATTCACAATTTGCTGAAAAACCCCTTTAAAACCTTCCTTATTAAAAACAAAAGCAATGGAATCTTGTTCTCTCTGGGATCAACCTTTTCATTTTTCTTAGTAGCTTATGCACCTAGAATGCTCCACTGATAGTTATTTTACAAACAACTACAAATTCAACCATAAAATGCAACTCGTGTGTGTGTGTGTGTGTGTGTGTGTGTGTTTTCTTGCTTTAATTTTCAGTTTAAAATTAATCTTGTGTGTGTGTATGTGTGTGTGTGTTTTCTTGCTTTAATTTTCAGTTTAAAATTAATCTCCTAAATGGCTGGCTGGTTAGCTCAGTTGGTTAAAGCAGGGCCTGGTAACACCAAGGTCAAGGGATTGGTTCCCTGTACCAGCCAGCTACCCCCCTCACCCCCAATTCTACAATTAGTCTCCTAAACTTTGTAATTTTAGTCTCTTTATCTGGACCATCTCTTTTTTTTTTTTTTTTTTTTTTTTGCTTATTTTCCCATTAAGACTTGCATTTACTTTATCAGTTTTTTTAAGTTGTATTTTTCAATTTAATTATTCAACAGGCCTTTTCACTTCTCTTAGCCCCCAAATTTAATGGATCTTTTTTTTTTTTTTTTTTTTTTTGGTTTTCTCCTCCCTATTTGTGTTAAGATCTTTACTATGAGTGTTGCACTCACAAATACACGCTTTATTCATTTCAGAACCCAGCTTTATATATTCATTACCAGTCATATCTCATTAGGTAAGGATTTTTTTCCTTTTCTAAAATATACGTAGAAAGTTAAGTCCTGTCCGGTTTAACTTTGTAACTTACCCATTCATTACTTTCAGCTCAGTTTAATTCTTAATAATGTGGTCTATGATCTATAGTTAGTTACATCATAAGATTCTGAATACATATGTAAGATAAAAGTGTACAAATACAAGAGTACAAAGTTTGCAATCAGGCAGATCTAGACTCAGATTCAGGCTGGAACAGTCCCAGCCCTTAGACAAAGTACTTACCTATCTACAGTTCCTTTCCCATCAGTAAAATAGAATTAACTCCCACTCACGACACAGGGCTATGATAATAAATGAGAATAATGTGTGTAAAAGTAACAATGTATGCTAAATGCCTACAAATAATGCCTAGTATATTACGAGGAAAAAAAATGTTATTCACTCTCTTTTTCCTCCCAGCCCAAACAATAGGAGCAATAAATACTGTATTGCCCCAATTTATTTTAAGTCCATTATTAAAATTCCTTAAGTAAAAGCAATTTGGCAATATGGACCATGACCTTTACATGTTCACATACTCTGACCCAATATTTTCGCTTTGGGGAATTTATGTTAATAATATGAAGTGCAGAAATTGTTTTATGTACAAGGTTGTTCATTACAATGTTTCTTATAATTGCAAAAAAATTGAAACTGTTTAATTATGAGAAATTCACAAAAACATCATGCAGTCATTATGTCCAGCCACCAAGAAACCCCCCCAAAACACTATGCATTCATTTTTTAAAAAATGCTGACAAAATAATTCAATAGCATAAGAAAATACTTATGGCGCTAGGTGAAAAAAGCAGCATACAAAATTATTCATATGGTAAAATCTCAACTGTGTAAAAATCAAATAACTCAGAAGAAACATTGAAAGGAAAGGCTTACAATAGTTATCCCACAGTCTTGATGTTCATTTTTATTATTTTATTCTTATTTTCTATAGTTCTCTAAAATAAAAATGATGACACTGTTGATAATAGCAGTTATTTACAGCATACTTACTACAGGGCAGGCCCAGTTTCAAGAGCTTATTGTATTAACTCATTTAATCATCATAACACTATAAAATGAAAAAACTGAGGCACAGTGAGATTAAGTAACTTGCCCAAGATCACAAAGATAATTACAGAATGTACCAAAAGTTGAATCCAATCAGTCTGGCTCTAAAGCGCCTGTTCCTAATCTCTACACTACACTGAAAAGTTTTGCTTTGTTTTACAATTTTAACTATTAAAGGTATATATACCAATCCAAACCTGTGGTCTTCACAGTTATCAGCTTTCTTTCAGTACTCAGTTCAAACATTTGCTCTGCTATCTATTGCCTTTTGGGGATAAGATGAAGCTATTCCAAATAGCTACTATTTTTATATGGGTTCTATCGACTCGAGAAAATTCCAAGACAAATCTGTATCCCCATTTTCTGTTTCAGTATCTCATTTGCCCATTGAGACTCTGGAACGCTAACATTCCTTACCTATTACACCAAAGTGACAGTATTTCAAAGAACGCTACCTAGTATGCAAGTCTTGGAGCAACCCAATCAAACTTGGCTTCTAGAACTTCTCCTACACTAAAACCCACCCAATTTTGTGATTACAAATCACAGTTACCACTCTTGCAAACATTTGTCTTCCACTGTGTAGTTCATCCCCCTCTGCAACCCAGGAGACCCCTCACCTGCCAACACTCATTCACCAGGTATCTATCATGACACTAGCTGAATGGGACCAACTAAGAAATATCCTTAACATCCAGGGAATTTCACTGTCTCTGATCCTTCCTTTTTGAAGGAGGCATTGTTCTCCATTGTTTCTGAAAACCTCACCAGCTAATCAATCATTTTGATTGCCTCAGCTTTCTCACACTTTTGCTAGTACACTGAACTGTTTTGGGGGGAACAAGATCCTTTTGGCACCAATATGTATTCAAATATCAATCTCAGGAAGAAATATTCATAATTTATACTCTGACCAATAAAAATAATTACCACTTAGTGCTGTGCTCCACTTTGCAGACTATATCTGATAACTTTATTTCATTATATATGTCACTTGATTTGGCTTGCTTTATAATCAGATTTCTTAAAACAAATTTGTCAGAATCCAACATGGTTAAGATGCAAGAAAATTTTCTAAATATATGTTTACATTTCAATGCAGTTCATTAACAACATTTAGAAAAACTGAGTTCATGTGATGGCTTTAACAGTATGTAAAGAAAAATCACAATCATAAAAACAATGAATACAATAACAAGCGTTAATGTTTGGAAAATTTACAGCCAGAATCATGTGTCATATTTTTACCAAAATCCTCTTCTGCTATGTAATGGTAATAAGCCATTTGCGAGTGGAGGTAGAAGTGCAAAAAAGATTTTTACAGATATTTTATGACAAGGATGAAAATGAAACCACATCAAGGCTAACCCAGAGTGGAGGACTCTTATAGGAAAAAAGAAAATGGAGCACTAATTAGACTTATTAAATTACATTAAGTAAGAACCGTACTGACAAACTACTATGCATTTACACATTGCATATGTCAGGAACTATAAAAGAAATCTGCACCCTCAAATTCATATTTCCCTTTTGCAGTTCCAAGTTTTCAACTTGGTGCAACCATTCTCTAGGAACGATTGGGGTGCACGGTAAGGCAAAAGAAGAAAAGAGTCCTTTCCCAAAAAACTGAATCCTCCCGTTTCACTAAACATACCTTAAATATACCTTCTTTACCGCTCTCATACAAAAGTTTTGATATAATAGAGAAACTTAAAATCCAGCAGGAAGGTTGTTATACTATGAGCACGTCAAGACAGCACTCTTACATTTCCAAATATGTATTACACCATACGCCTTGCGTTTTAAAAGTTATCTTTTCTTTAGGGTAAAAAAAGTACCACTTATGCACTCATAATTGAAGTCATCACTGTTTCAAAGCAGGACTATTACTAAGTTTCTTAATACAACTGTCAAAATCAATCTGTGGATAGCCTCCAAATTCGAATTTCTACATTTGTATCTGTTGATGGACCAAACTGATTAGTGATTAAGATAACGAACTTAAACTGCAAGCAATCCTTGCAAAAAACCAGTTGATTTTTAAAATCAATAAACAACACTCAATCATTTTTAAACAGTTTGGTTGTGGTGGCCAGTCTGCTCCTCAGCAGATGTTCCCCGCTGCGTGTACGCGTGGGAGCGGAGGTAGAAGTACAAAAGCATAAATCCACGCAAAACCCACTTACAAACATTAAAATTATGTAAACCTGGTCGTGAGGCCAAGAGGCCCCAAGGGGAAACAACCGCCGGGAGAGAGAGATCAGCTAGGTGAGCGTGGAGACGACGGTCGGGGCGGGACAAAGACCGGCCCATCTCGGGCAGCGCCGGACAGTGCCCAGAACCGACGGGAAGCAGCGATCCCGGGGCTGCGGACTGCCGCACCCAAGGGCCCTCAAACGATGCGGCTGAACAGGCGGGGGCAAAAAGCTCCTCTGAGCAGCAGATTCATCCCTTCCCACCGCCCCTGATAGGCTCCAGGCCCCAACCTCACACACCTGAGGAGCCGCCGCTGCCTGCCCCCTACCCGAGTCCCTCAGAGCGCCCGGGCCGGCAGCTGTTGGGTTTAGAACCGTGCCGCGGCCGCCGCCGGGCTCCAAACGGCCGGGCAGGCACCGGGCGGGCGAGCGAGCCCGGCTCCTCTCCTCGCGGCACGTCAGGCAGCTTCAGACCTGCCCGCTCTAGTCCGGAGCCACGCACCCTCACACCACCTACCCGGTCCCACACCATCCCAGAGGCCTCCGGCTCTCGGGCCTTCTGCCGAAGCGGCTCTGCTTCCCGTCCGGGGCCTGAAATGGCTGCGGAACAAAGAGAATCTGGGCTCCAGCGAGCGCCTGTCCGATTGGCCGGGGGGCGGGGCCCGCCGAGGGAACGTTCGGCGGCGGTCGCCTTGGCAACGGGGCGGCAACCCGGCGGCCTGGGATTGCTGGGCCTGCGGACCTGCCGCCGGCAGCGCGCGGCGGCGTTTTCTAGGCCTGCGGCCGCGACCCTCCACACGGCTCACAAATGCTCGCGCCCCCTGCGGCCGGCGTGCTAGCCCGAGCCTCTGGCTGGCGGGCACGGCCGCTGCGGGAGCTACCCTGCGCGGTGGGGCCGGAGCAAAATGGCCCGTAAGTTTGGTTGCCCGGGGGCTGTGCGGGACCCTCCTGGGAGGAGGACCCTACCCCAGCCTAACTTCTGTACCCCAGCATAACCTCCAAAGTGACAGCCATGCCCTGGGAGCCTCCTCAACACCGAACATGCCGCATATCCCACAATAATACAATTCCAACGTCGCTGGTAAAAAGCAGAAATGGCTTCCAGAGATAAGATTCGTGGGCGGACGATTGCCTGCTTATTACAAGATAGGCCTTTGAGGTATGCTGTATCTAGCATATAAACTAATATAGCAGAGACTAAATGATTTATAAATAAGTTTTACATCTCCAGGTGTGTATTCGTATAAAACTGTAGTTTATTGCGCTTAGAAATAACAAGCCCTTCTCTCCCTAACCAGCCATCATAAGAAATTAAAATGTTTTCTATTTTCTGAACAGTAAATATTTCAAAATGAGAGAGGTGGACGTTTTTATACCCAATTGTAATAATGATAGTGAATAGATAACTATTCACTATCAGTTTCCTTCTCCCAGATTATTTTTATACCTAAACTTTCGTTATATGAATATTTAACGTTTGCATAGCTAGGTGATTATTATTTCCTAAGGTGATAGATAATGCCAGTGATAAAATTCCTCACATGATCTATGTATGTAAAAACGCTAGCAGTTTCAATTATCTTACTTGAAAGTATTATATTTGTTTTGAAAATGTGTAGCAGTTGTTCTCTTCCAAGCATATGCTAGATAAAATACAGTATCTAATAAAAAGTGTTTATAAATTTTTACTAAGACAGCGTATTTGTTAATAAACCTGTTAATTTTTATTTGTAACAACAATCATTTTACAGGAAGAACTATTTTATTTAACTTGAAATTTGAGACTGAAAGGACCATTTTTATCATTGGGAAATTGAACATAGCAAGGGCAAATATTTTAAGTAACTAAAATACTCATGATTTCAACATTTTTTAATGTTAATTTCATAGCAATAGTGAACGTGGAAAAGAGGTGCCTGAATAGGAATAGGTATCTAAGAAAAAAATTTATATTTTAAATTTAATATAAACCTTCCTGAATGATAGTTTAGTATATCTGCAGGGATTTACCCAGAATAAGTATATTTAACAAATCAGGGGCTGTGTAGAAATATTTAAAGAATCTAAAGGATTAGCAAATAATGACAGCTGTAAATAACTACTTACTAAACAGTAAAGAGTTCACCTGATTAGTTTGAAAATAATTGAAATAAATTGAAAAAAAGGGGGAGGTGTTATTTAGCATATGTAAGAGGATTTATTGGCCAAAATCTTTTGAAACAAAAAGCCTTAATTATCAGATGTTATAAAATTGAGATTAGGCAATTTAAATATCTATTCTTTCGTAAAATTTAAATGAAAGTTCATGAAATGCTAATATAAAATAGTTCTGTGCTAAATAGAGATGCTTTCACATGTAGCCTATTTGTCTCCATCTTCTAAGTTACTAGGTTAAATTAAAAATGCATGTTTTAAACAGTAAATCTTCTTACTGTTAACAAGGATATGTTAACATGGCTTATTTTATTTTTCTCTTCCTGTTATTGGTTTTCTCTTTGCACAGTTTGCACATATAATACCAGCTAGCCAGTAGTGTTTTCTCTTTATACCCAAATACAACAATTTTGAAGTAAAACTTTGAAGAATTGTTGATATTTTTAAATGACATATACTGAAATTAAAAATAGTAAATAAACTTTGTTTTTAACTTCAAAATCTATTATAGACACCAAATATATATATATATATATATATATATATATATATATATATATTTTGTTTTTTAACCGGTAAGGGGATCGTCCGCACCACGCTCAGCCAGTGACCGCACCGGCCATCCGTATTTAGAATTCGAACCTGCGGCCTCGGCACTACCAGCGCTGCACTCTCCCGAGTGACCCATGGGGCCGGCCCAGACACCTTATATTTTTAATCTTGTATTAATTTTTTTCCTTAGGTAAAAAAATTGACCAAGATAAAAATCAGCGAATGTTAGAAGTTACAAAATAGCACTTAGGGGAGGACCTGTATGTAGATTTGTTTTTACCACCTATGAATGATTTTGGTCTTTCTAAGCTTCACTTTCTTTGTCTTAAACAGGATTAAATAAAATAAACCTGTCCCTCTCCAGTGGCTCCTTTTTGTCATCTGTCAAATGACCTTGGAAGATGTGACAGAAAAGTCAGATAAAGCCAAACTTTTTCAGAATTAAACTGAATATGATTTTAATATTTGTAAGAGTTATGTGGTCCTAAGACAATAAAGAATGCAGGATTCCATCAAGTTCAAAAGTCTTTTGGGATTGGAGGCACGATGCATCTACGTATCTTAAGAGCCAAAGAAATCCAACATCTGATCAAGTGATCCACCAGAATTAAAGATGCAGACCAGGGCCTCTTACTAAGTGGAGTCTGGGCACCACAATGTGAGTTATGAAGTACCTATTATGAACTATGAATGGGGCCTAGTATGTTCCATCAGTGTTGCTGTGAAGAATACAGTCAATGTTCTGGCACAAAATTTCCAGTCATTCCTAAATCTAAAACAACCTAGGACTACATCCAGCTGCAAGTGACAGAAAAACCCATGAAAAGATAAAAATTTATCTCTAATGTAAACATAAGCAGTTCACATCTGGTTTGGAAGCTTGATA
This sequence comes from Cynocephalus volans, assembly GCF_027409185.1. Lineage (NCBI taxonomy): Eukaryota > Metazoa > Chordata > Mammalia > Dermoptera > Cynocephalidae > Cynocephalus > Cynocephalus volans. The sequence goes on along the minus strand of NC_084461.1, from coordinate 60,897,476 downwards.
ATTATCAGAGACGTAGGCTCTTCTATCTTACACCTTTTCCATCCTTAATATGAAGCTTCTTTATCATGGTCCAATATGGATTCCCAGATTTCAGCTTAGCTTGTCACAACCACATTCCAGCCATTAGCAAGGAGAAAAGATAAGGAGAGATGTATGTCCCCTTCCTTTGAGAAAGTTGCACACCGGTTTCATTTGCTATTACCTAGAATTTTGTCACATGTTCATAACTAGCTTAGCATCTAGGCCTAACTCCACTTTCAATGAAAAGTACAGATTTTCCTTTCACTCCAGTCAGTACAAGACCTGCCTCCCAGATATTGGATTCTGTCATCCTTCTGCTCAAAATCTCCCCAACAGCTTCTAATAACTCAGAGTAAAATCCTTATAGCTAGAAAACCCTACATGACCTGGCCCTTGCCTACTTTCTGTCCTGCTTGTTCCCTACTTGCTGATTGGAGTCTGGCCATACTGTCCCTTAAACGTACTGAGCTTATTTCCACCTAGTCTCTACACTTGCTGTTTTCTCTGCTGGATTGTTCTCCCCCAGGACTTAACACAATTTGCTTTCCTACCTTTTCAGATCTTGAGTACTTGAATATCTTACCTCTTCAGATCTTGAACAACTGCAAGATATTCTTTGACCACCCTACCAAACCCTCTATCTTCTTACCTTGCTTAATTTTGTCCATTGCATATATCAGTATGTAAAATCATATTTTCTATTTGTTTCATGTCTCTTTCACTAAAATGTTAACTCCATTAGTCTGGGAACTTTGTCTCTCTTACTAACAGTTTTATCTCCAGCAATAAGAGCAATATCAGGCATAAAATAGGTACTCAATAAATAGTTTTTGAGTGGATGAATGAATGGATGGATGGATGGATCATTAGCTCAGTGAAGCTAGCCATGAAGCGTATGTAACTGCTGGCCTTTGTTTCCATGCTCACTAAGCAATCTTCCGATTTTAATTTAACTTCCCATATAAATTTGATTAATGGGGAAAAAAACTTGCCAGTCATGTTTGGACATTGGCTGACATTCCGGGTTTTGTGTGTATTTCTCCCTTGCATTTGGTTGATGGGATTTTGTTCCTGAGAGGCAAATATGCCTTTGGGTTTAGGGTCTTGCCAGGTGATTCCTGATCTTGGTGAGTACTTTTTCTTGAAACAGCAGTAAGGACCCTTAACCTTGGATCATGGTACCCCCATCAAGGTAAAGGCCTTGTGTGAGACCCATCTCGATGAACAGCTTTTCTCCCTCTTTAACATTTCTAGGACTATTTTTATTTTTAACTCTTAAAACTTTTGAGGAACACATCTATCAAGTGGCACATATTACCAACTTACCATTTAGTCCCCTTCCTTCTACACCCTCCCAATACAACTTTAATTTCCTTTTTTCTTCCTTATCTTTAAGAAATAGTGAACACAGAAGTTAAAGGCAAAATCATGAACATAGAAGTTTAATGCCAGGAATATGTAGATTCAAGTCCTGGCTTTGCTATCTTGTAGATGTCAGTTGACCTTTGGAAGCCTTGGTTTCCTCATCTGTATGATCAGAATAATAGCAGTACCCACTTCTTAGGTTATTGAGAGGATTGAATGAGATATGCTTGTAAAGGGCTTGTCACAGTGCCTAGCACAAAGTAAGCACTCAGTAAATGCCAGTTATTATTATTATTGTTGTTGCTTGGAATGAGTAAGAATTTGTGCTAGGTGAATTGAAAATGATGCTAATTCTGCTAACATTCTTAACAGCATAACCAACTTGGAGGAATGCAAACTTTTTTTCCTTTAGAAATATCTTGGTTTTGATAAGTGTTTTGAGTGTTTGTGTTACTCTATTAAAAATAAAGATGGGCTGGCCAGTTAGCTCATTTGGTTAAAGCGTGGTGTTGATAACAGCGATATCAAGGATTCAAATTCCCTTACCAGCCAGCCACCCCCCAAAAATAAAAATAAAGATGAGTTGGTCATATTTTTGAATTCCAACAAAGAAGAAATAGTGGCAAAATTTAGTGGGAATGATGTGTAAAGGGATCTCAAATCCGGATCTTTTGTGGAGAGTATGAGAGGAAAAGACTGGTTTAGTCTCTTTTCTTTTGGAGGATATTCATCGGAGTTAAAAACACAGTTTTCTTCCATTGCCTGCATTCTTCCCCCTCACCCCCACCCCAAGTTCTTTTTTTGTTTGTTTGTTTTTGTTTCTGCCTTTCATTTTGGAGGCTTTCCTTAAATGTCTGGTGAGGCTTGGTACTCCATTCAGACTTAAGTGTGAGGCACTGACTGGGAGCTCTGTTGTGATGAAGAAATTTGTGAACAGGGCATCTCTGTAGGACATCTACAAATGTGTGGGCATAAATTTGTGGGCATTTCTGTAAGACAGTGGGGCACTCAGATAGCTTTTGCATAGGGGGACTCCTCTGGGTCTCCATAGAAGGCTGCTCTGATGTCTTGATTGGGAGGAATAAACACAACTCCTGGTGTTCTGGCACCTAGAAGGGGTTACATGGCTGGAGGTGGGAGGTTCATTATGCCTAACTCTGATTAGTCCCTTATTTTCAGGCTGGTGACTCATCCCTGCCCTCTGTGTGCCAGAAGTCCTCAACTTTGGGGCCTCTCTGGTTCAATTATGGTAGAAAAAAAACCTGCCCTCTCCCTAAGGAGTAGAGTAGAGAGTAATTAGCTGGCTTCATAGGGTAGGGCTCCAATGCTCTTCGCTGCTGCTTCTCCTGTTGTCAGTCCCTTTTTGCATCTCTGCCTTTTTCAATACCTCCAATTCCTGAACCCTTCCCTGGCTCTACAGAGAGAATCAGCTTCTGTTTGGTGTTAGGCATTTTTATTTCAGGTTTCTCTGCTCTTCTAAGCCAGTTTTTACTTCTTCATCTGCTTTCCATCTTCACAAATTTAACATTCTTTATCTGCAGTAGTCTCACTCCAGTTTACTTTGTGCTTGTAGATTTATACCTTTTAAAAACTGTCCTTTTCTATAATTTTCAGGTGATTTCAGAAGAGAGAAGAGAGAAAAATATGTCTAACAGCTTAACCCTGAAGTTTTGATACTTCTTTTTAAAACTCAGATGATATTCTGGACATGGTTTTATTTTTAATTTTGAGTAAGATAGTAAGTATTTTAATATATTTAATTAATATTTAAAAAATTAAATTTAGGTTTAATTCCGTTGATAATTTCAGAGTCATTATTATGGTTTCAGTATAAACAATGTGCAATTACATGTAATTGATTCAAATAAACTGTAATAATTTTTCATGTTTTGTATGTTATGAAAATTCTGCACAAAATTAATTTACAAATAAATCAATACCTTTCATAAAACAAAGACATTCTGTCCAGAAATGTTTATATTTTTAAACACAGTGTTATAGCAAAACTTACAGATCTAAAAGTCAAGATGCTTATATGCATATCTTTTAAAATAAATCATCCCTGGAGATGGAAACCAATCAGGGGCAGTAGGAAAGTCTGTTTACAATTTTTAATTTCTGTATGAGAAATTCTGGGGCCATTAATATCCAAGCATTCAAACCATAGGGACTTTCTGTTATAAAGATATGTATTCAGAACTTTTAAAGCAAGAAAAGATTTACTTATGAAGCTTTCCCTCGGAGCTCTGAAGTTACATGTATGCTAGACTGGCTCCTTTTTTTTCTTCCTCTACATTTTTAGTTCAATTTTCAACTGCACTTCTCAGCTATTATTTTTGTTTTGTCTTCAGTATTCACTGTTGTTCTTCCTTTAAGAGTCAATAGATTGGCAGTTTGTCAAAAGACCAATTTGTGGTTCTGTATGTTATGCTTTTCCTAGCACTTCTGTCAGGGAAGATTTAAAGAATTCTGAAATGAGGGCTGTCTCTTCTCTAGTTGGCCTGAAGTGGAAGTGGTAATTTGGATTTGCTTTGCCCATATTGGTAATGATTGTGCAGTCAGAGAAATGAATTTTAAGGCATGAAATCTCTGCTTCCATTTTACAGGGCTTGTGTTGCCTACGGGGAAAAACATATCTCTTGGTCTCTTAGGACTAAACAGAAGGAACGCTTTCTAATCTTGGAATTGAATTTTTCTGAGGGCACACATATTCACATAAATTAGAAAGAAAAATCATTAGGGAATTTTATTATGAAGGACATGTAAGCTGATAAGACATCTAAAAAATTAAAACAAAGGAAAATTTCGAAAACAGTTGTGGATAAGCTATTAATTTATATCTCTTAACATCTTTTCCATTTCCTCATTATCCCTTTTTCTCTATGCTGGTTATTCATATTTATGCTCATTTTTACTTAAGTAATTTGTGTTCTTTCCTCAGAAGTATATTCCAATATATGGAGTGTATAATTATTGTTACAAATGGATATAATACTGGAATTTGGATTGCTGAGGAAGCAGGATGCCATCACATTATTATTTAGAGGATTTACCATGATTCTAATATATCTTAAGTTGTTTTGGTTTAAAAGATTATTTCCTACAAACTAACACATCTTTTATTTTATCTCTTACTTCAGAATCTGAGTATATGAAATTAAGGCCCATCTTACAGATGCAACAAAAGTCTATACGTAATTTACTGATCTGTGTCTATCAAATTTTCCTTTATGGGAAACTCCAGTACTCCATACAATAATCTGAAAAAGAAGAGCTCAAAAGTGACAGAATCAAGGTGAAACTATCTCTAAGCCATGCAGGTCAATTTTAGCTGGAGAAAGTACATCTTATAGCAGTTAAGCTAATGGAAATTTTTCAATTTAAAAGAAAGGAGTAATGTGAGCAGATAACTTAAGGCAGCCTTACAGAAGTCACAGAGACAAACAAGGCTATGAAAGAAGTAATCATCCTTGGTAAGATTATCTGAAGGTGAGAGATTTCATCTTATTCATATAGAAGTTATATTACTTTAGATTTCGTTGTTTTTTTTTCAGAGGGAGAAGCCAACAAAACTAGACTCTAATCAGCTTAGGCAAAAAAGAGGAACATTGAAAATATACTGGGGTGTTTCTCAAGGATGAATTGAAAAACCTACTCTAGAGATAGGTATACAGTTAGCCTAGGGACCAACAATATCAGATCCTTCCTCTGCTTGCCTCTTATTTCTGTAGACCATCTTTCCCATGGGGAACACGGCTACCTAGTATGAGGGTACTTCAAAAACTCTCTAGAAAAATAAAATTAAAAGGTAATATGAATCTTTCCATGAACTTTATGAAGTACCTTCATACACCCAAGATTTACATTTTATGTCATCAAGCCTTAGGAACCACCTCGCTTTCCATCTTTTTTCCTGTCTAAGACCCACATTCCTGGGGATGGGACTCACTGGCCTTGACTGGGTGAGGTGCTCAGACCTGGCCCACAGATGACTAGCTGTGGCCAGAGGGAAGGGTCACGTTACAGCTACATTGTAGTGCCAGGAGAAAAGAGAGAGGGAGGTGTGGTTCCTAGAATAAGCAGAGAGGGTAGGGAGATTATCCCAGCATTTTTCACTGCATAAGTACTTCTCCCAATCGTTTGATTCATGAGATTTAATTGGAAGAGTCGATTTGATGTTCTGGTGCAAAAATCCCACTATCCCACCATTATATTCTGATAAGATAAGAGTACCTGAAGATTTGCCAAGGTTTATTTTAACAATTTAGAGGAGAGTAGTATATTAGTATTAATTTTATAAATTTCTCTAATAAATTATTCATTTTGAATTGCAGTTGGAAGGCATCGATAAATCTAACGTAGTCCCCTCATTTTATAGAGGAAGACTCTAAGAGAATAAATAATTTCGCCAAAGTCACATGATAAATAGTGAAAACATCTGGGCTGGAATCCTATTGTTATTTCTTATCAAATGCTACTATCTTGATCTCATTATTTGTTTGGAAATACTTTATTTTTTGCCAAAAATTATTTAAGGATGATGGGTTCTTATTTATACAATCTTTGAATCAGAGTGTGCATAAATTCCAGACTCACTGTGTCCAGTAGCAGCAAGACTTAGAGCAGGTCAGAACATTAGCCCAGAAATTGAGGAACATCAGTTCCAAGCATTAATTCTACTCTCCTGAGTGAAAGACCACTTCTCCACAGAGATGACTTGCAAAGAAATCTGCAGGAAAAACCAGGATTTAAGCAGCAGATTTGAATTCTATTAGATCCAAGGTAGTACTTTAATGCTAGATCAGGGTGTATCACAATATAATATGGCAATGATGATCTGACCAATAAAGATTTCAAAGCAGGCAATTTGAGTCAGGGCCCTATGCATAGCAGACAGACAATAACAGGTGAACAAAGAATAATTCCAGATAACAGTGATAAATACCGTGAAAAAAATAAAATGAGGGATGTGATAAAGAGTGATGGGATACTACTCAAGACTGGGGAATCAGGGAAATTCTCTCAATCAATGAATGATTCAATGAAAGGGAAACTCAAAATAAAAAACATCAATAATTTCAATAATAAACCATATAATTATATCAGTCAAAGCAGAAGATGATATTTGATAAAGTTCAATATCCAGTCTTAAACACCCCTTAAAATTGAGATATAGGATTGTTCTTTCTTGACATTGAAAAAACCCTAAGAATTTAAAATTAAGAGTTGACTTTATAAATTGTAGAGAAAATCTAGCAACATTTCCCATTAAAAAAATGAGCAAAGCAAAGGTGCTCTTTGTCACCAATATTTTCCAGTTTAATACCCCTAATTCTTTTCATCACAATAGGACCTCCAAAAGAAATAAGAATCAAATATTGTGGGAAAAAAAGGAACTATAAATGTTTTGAAGAAATAGAACAAAATTAAGCCATCCCAACCTCCTACAAAACTATTAGTGATATTGAAAACATTTGTGAAATGGACAAATACAAGATAAATCTGCAAACACTCATATCATCCCTAAATATCAGTAATAACCATCTAGAAAAGATAACTGAGAAGAGATCTTATTCACAATGTCGATAAATTATGAAATATATAGAAATTAATGTGGAATGTGAAAGGGATATGAAGTAAACTATAAAATACTTTAATGAAAGAATTAAAAAAATGAATGCAGATACATTGTATGACTGTGACTAGTGAAGATCATATTTCCCAAATTAATATATAGATTTAGCAAATTCCCACTAAACACCAAGGAATACTTTATAGAACTTGATAAAACGATTCCAAAACTGTTTTGGTAAAACAAAATAGGCAGAATTATCAAATAGTACTCTAGGAGGAAAAAAATAATAAGGAAGAACTATCCTTGGTAGGTAATAGAAGTTTAAAGGAAATGAGTGGAAATGATATGGAACTAGTTAAAAAATGAAGTAAGGGGCCAACCCCGTGGCGCACTCGGGAGAGTGCGGCGCTGGGAGTGCAGCAGTGCTCCTGCCGCGGTTCGGATCCTATGTAAGGATGGCAGGTGCGCTCACTGGCTGAGCGCGGTACGGCCGGTCACAAAAAGACAAACAAAACAAACAACAACAAAAAAATGAAGTAAGGGGTAATTGAATAGATAGGTAACCTAGTTTACATATAAGTTTAAGATATAATGAATTCAGACTACCCAAATGATGGAAAGGAATCCTGATTTAAGAACTAGTAAAAAAAATACCCAGTGCTATGGTTTGAATATGTCCCAAAAAAGCATATGTTGAAAACTTAATCCCAGTGCAACAGTGTTGGGAGGTGGAGCCTAATGGGAGGTATTCATGTTCCACCCTCATGAATGGATTAATGCTGATTATAAAAGGGCTTGAGGCTGTGAGTTCAATCTCTTGCTTGCTGTCATACCCTCTTGCCCTTCCACCTTCCACCACAGAATGATGTAGCATGAAGGCCCTTGCCAGGTGCACTGTTCTCAACCTTGGACTTCCCAGCCTCCAGAACTGTAAGAAATAAATTTCTTTTCTTTAAAAAGTGCCTCGTCTGTGGTATTCTGTTATACCAACACAAAATGGACTAAGATGACCAAGTAGTAATATGGAGAAAAATTAACTTTGAGTTTCACCTCACACTACATTTTTATTTATTCTGCAAGAGGCTGCATATCAGAACTTTATGCTTTTTGAGAGCTGGCATGAAATCATTTAAAAGTTGCCAGCTGTTTTTGTAGAAGTGGAGTCATCAACTTATCTTTGAGGCAGATTTTCTTTGTTTGGGGGAAACCAACAGAATGGACCTTTTATTATATGAATGTAGAACAAGTACTTGTTGCTTTTGGAGGAAATTGAAGTTTCCAGTAACTGGCTGACATATTTAGAAGTGTAAACTGTGTTTATTGGCTGGTGTATAACTTTTTGGAATCAGAGGTAAAAGATATGTATCCTTGGAATGTGGATTTAGGCTGAACTGTCCTTGCACAGTACTATTTATTTATTTTGGAAGAGTGCGTGCATGCGTGCGTGCGTGCGGCGTGTGTGTGTATGTGTGTGTTTTCTAAGTAATTGCTTACAGGAGATAATCACATGGAAACACGCCAAGAGTGTTGTGTAGGTCTGAGCTCTTTAAGCTGCACATACAAAGTGTGAAAGGGAACCGGGGACTAAGCTTGGTATAGTAAGGCTTGGATTGATCTTTGGTGCCTCTTGTATGGTGTTATATAAGACAGAATAACTCAAACCTGGGAAATGCACTGCTGACTTTTATCATTGCCTTGTCAGAACCATGGGAGCCAGAATACACTCTGCATGGGCAGGTGTTCTCACTGTTAATTGTTTGATTTGTTTAACCCATTTAATCTTCACAATAGCCAAATGAGGCAGGGCATGGATTTGGAGAGAAAAGATCTCTCTTTGAATGTCTCTATCTCCATCTTTTTCTCCTCTCTCTCTCTCTCTCTCTCTCTCTCCACGCACACATGCACATGCACACACTCTCCCACTTCACTTCCACCATAGGGGTTCTTAGGGCCAGTGCTCCAGAGTGTGGAGATGCCTGGAGATTTTCTGTTGGTGAGAGTGAGCTGTCCACTGCTACAAGGGGTGTTCCAAAAGTAACCCCTAGTAGTTACTGGAATCTACTCTGTACTGTACTTCTTTCATACCCAAATCTGCAGTAAATTTTTGTTGTTTTATTCTTGCCTTGGCTGTGCTTTGGAGAATTAAGGGAGGGATCAGAGTCCATGCTTGAAGGGAAACTAATAGGGCTTAATGGCATTCTGGAGAAGCTGATTATCAGATAGCAGGAGTGACCCACTGTACTCTAACAGTGGTGATAAATGATCATGAGGACTGATGTAGTGGAATGTGAACTAGGTTCATGGGAGAGAAATCCCATGGAAGAATGGGTTTCTTATAGCCTATGGAATGCAGGTTCATAGTTTTTGTCTATTAAAAAAAGTCACCGTATTATGTAATCCAGATTTGTGTGGTCTGTGGACTAATGGGGCCAATTCACTTGTTCCTTCACTTATTCATTCCACAAATATTTATTGGTTTTTCATTACATGCAGTAACTGGGCTAGGCATGTAGATACAATGATGACTAATAGAGTCTCTGCCTTTAGAAGAAAATTATAGGAAGTTAAATATTATCAAATCAAATTGTTAGAAAATAAGAAGAAAAGAGAAGAGAACAAACAGAGAAATAAAAAAATAGAAGATGGATACACATGACTATATAAGCATTTAAAATGTCTATAAAATGAGAAACAGTAAAGGAAGCTGAAAAAGAAAACAAGAGACTGAAGGAATTACTTGTACTAAATGTGACAGATCAAGTAGTAAAATTTTGAATGTGTCAGTCTTTAGTCAAAGCTAAAGCCTAACTCCCAACCCATAAAGAACAAAAGGACACTAACAGCATTCAAATAAGAGAAAATAATCAACCTAAAATAAAATTGTAATAGCAATTAAATAAATTCACATTGAACACAACAATAAGGTAATATCTCACACTTAATAAATTAAAAAGTATAAGAAAAATCATAAAACTGAATGAAGCTGTGGAAAGATAAGCACCCAGGCATTGCTACTGTCAGTATAAATTGATACAATATGGTAATTTAAAAAGTGACAGCATTAAATATTAAGAGCATAAAAACATAAATGCCCTTTTGCAACTGAAGATTTATTGTAAATCAAAATCTCACTATTAATAATGGTTACCATCTAGAATACTTACTTTCTGCCAGGCACTTTTCTAAGTCATGTACATATATTAACTGATTTAATCTTCAAAGCAGCTATCTGAAGTAGGAAATTTTATTATACCCATTTTACACATGAGGAAACTAAGGTACAGAAAGGTTAAATAAATTGCTTATGATTACATGGTTGGTCAATGGCAGAGCTGAGATTTGAGGCTAGATAATGTGGCTCCAGAGTCTGGACTCATTATCATCACACTATGCTGCTTCATTGGAAGAAAAAAGCTTATATACAAAGATGCTTGTGGCATCATCATTTATAATGTAAAAAAGAAAAAAATGTGGGGGAAAACAACATGTTCCATAGTAGGAGAATTGTTAAATATACCGGTATTATGGCATGTTCATTCAATAGATAGTTATTCAACCAGAGTTGTTCAGAACTGTGGCAATGGTGTGGGCCACAGACTTCATAAAAATATTACTCGTCCTTTTGCAGTCTGCCATATGCCCCTACGTATTTGAGAGATTTGTAAAGACCAGAAGGCCCTGTACCAAATGGACACTTCACTATTTTCTGCTTCAGCAGTCCGTGGCTCCATATATCATGTCAGTAGATGGACTGATTGTTGCTGGAGTCACAGTTTTTTAGGAGTATAAATGACCTGTTCCCTGGATACTTTAGCCACATTTAATGAACTCATACATTTCTTTAACCTCATCTTCCATCCTTGTTATCTTATCCAAGTAATGCTGTTTCTTACCATGAATATATTAGCATAGTTATCAACATATTTCTTATCATAAAAGGCTATGAAGAGCTAAGTAGATTTTTGTGTTGTAAATGTTAGGAAAAGAGTTTCAAAATGTTAAAAGTAATTTTTATTTATGCAGAAACAGAATTGAAATCAGGAAAGAAAAACACATAATTTGTGTATTTTAGCATAAAATCTCTTTATACTTTTTTCTATTAATAACAAAAATGATACATCTTATTTATTAGATGCCTACCATGTGCAAGGCACTATGCTAGGTTCGCAAAAAAACTTATTGATTTTAATCCTCCCAATAGCCATATAAAGTGGGTACTATTTATTATCATCATTTTACAGATGAGAACACAGAAGCTTGGAGAAATTGAGCAACTTGCCTCAGGTCACAGAATTCATAACTGGAGGAGCCAGTAGCTAAACCCAGATTTGTCTGAATCCAGAGATCAAGATGTTAAGCATACTGATACTAACTTTTTCTTCCTTTTCTTTCTCAAAAATACATTTAGAGTTACTTTCTCTAATGTTTACTTTTATGATGAAGTTCTGACTCTGTGGTTACAGACAACATTATAACCAGTTGCCTTGGAAGTGAAGAGGATGTCATAAATTAAAACTAGAAGTGGCTTACAATATCGAACTCCTTTGAAGAGAACCCCGCCATATGATCAAATCAAGAAGAAAAACCAGTAAAAGAATGTAAAAGCAGAATCAGAACACTTCTCAAAAAACTTACATGTTTTACAAATATGTTTCCTAAAAAGCAATATTGAGTACAATAAGTGTTAATGTCAGTGGGGAATAAAGTTTTGAAATTACCTAAATATGAATTGATTTCAAATGCAACTCTTCCAGAAGAATCTTTTTTCCTTCTTCAACTGGCTCAACCATACAAAGTACAACCTTACACACAGTAATCTCACTCATACCAAAGACTTTGCCATTTAACTCAAAGGCTGACACCTGTTCCAGAGTGGTAAATTATACCATTTTTGACAGAGTTCTACCATACTCTGCCATAAGTAGCTTCCAATATTTCTCTTAGTTTTTCTTTCTTACTTTATCTTATTCTTGTGTTTGTGATTTTAAAAAGTTCTTACAAATGTAGGAAAAGACTGATTATTCTGAAGCCATAGTAACAAATAGTGACCATAACTGGTTTTAAACCTGTTCTATCAAACAACCACTTGCCTCAGTAAACACAATTTTACAAGTCAGCCACTCGGTGTCAATATCTCACTTCTGAAAGTCAGCCAATCAGGGGCAGACTTACTCCAATAAGCATGCCTCTGAGTGCTACCAAATCAACATTAGTCTCACCTGAGTAACCACATTTCTACAGATGATGTCAAACTACTTATGTTTCTGTAAGTCAACCAATTTCTGAACTCCCTGCTTCCCAAAAACACTGTGTAGGATCAGCTGTTTGTTCTGCTTGACCAGACTGTGCCTGACCCTCACCATTTACTATAACAAGCAATAAGTTAGCTTTGTCTTTTTATTTCAGATATTGAATGGTGGTCTCTTTCTCTTTTGAAAATTGTGGAGGCTCCACTGAAATTGTTTTGGAGATCTTCGTTTGGCAGCATTTCAGGGGACTGTCAGGCCAACATGTGCGCTTACCAGGCCCCTTGTGCCAAAAATCCTATTTACCCTTTAGCAGATATGCTGCCAAGGGAGTTAGTTTCAACAATAATCTGATCTCTGACTTGTTTTATTGAATTCTTATTGCTGAATTTATTTTGTTAGTCTAGGACTTGTAACCCAAAGTAGGTCTTCATTTAAGTCCAAGTCTTTGTATAAAGCAATTAGACCTTTTGATTTAAAGGTGCACCATATAGTAAATAATTAGACCTAAGTCTTTGTGTAAGACAACTAGACCTTTCGTTTCGGAGGTATGCCTTTTGATATATGTATTTTTTTATTAACTGGCTTATTCTCCTGCTACTTGCCTCATTTTTGCTGCTGTTTGTCTATAGGTACAGTCTTCTTTCATGTGTTTTTGTTTTGTCCTGGACCTTTATGTTGAGTATATAAGGGAGTGTTCCACAGGGAACATATGGGAGTATAGGCCTGATAAGTTTTCAACAAAATAAATCTGGCCTTGAGGGACAATGGTTGGAGGTCCGTTAAACCGATCAATTGCTTGATAAATTATAGGTTATGTGTTTTTACTACAATAAAAAAAGCCCAGGCTTATTATACATTAAGTAGTCCATTCTCTCTTTAAAATTCATCCCTTACCTAATTGTTCATTTTGTACAAATGACTGAACTGTGGTCTTCTCTACTGTATTTCAATTTACTAAAATAAAAAAAATAAATATATAAACTAATAGTTGGCATGCTTTTAAAATAATTATCTTATTTAAAGTATGATAAAAAGGTTTTTAAATCTTACTCAGGTAGTCTTTAAAAATAAACAGCAAGCACATTAATTACTTGATGCCTTGATGATATCTAAAATAATTCTAATAAAGGTAGATACTTATGGTAAAATAGGTACTATAGAAGCTAGAAATATATTGAAATATTTTAACAGAGTAGCACACTAAACAGACTGGCCAAAGTCCTTATGCAAGGATCTCATATAAACAACAATGAGAAAATAATAATGAATTCACAGGGAGCTCCATGAAACAATCCATCATGGTAGGGACAAATTTGCCACAGTATTATTAAACACTGACTGAAAAACTTCTCTAGTATAGCAAGAGACACGGCCAGTTCATGTCTTATGTATAAATTAAGTTGAAAATATTGTAAATGTCAGGCATGGAATAGAACCATGCCCTAAGTGATCCTTTGAGCATCCCCAAATGAATTTTATACAATTGTGTCCCTTTCTGGTTTATGAATGTGTACTAATAACAGTACATTTATTTTCTGGATGGGTTGAAACATTTCCCTATCAAAACCCATAGCTCTCACAGTGGCAAAAAAAAAAAAAATCCAAAACCAAAACAACAATACAACAAAACAAAAGCATGATTAGCTTTTGTGTTATTTATTTAGAATATTCCAATTATCTATTCCATCACACAGAGACACATTTAACTAGAATGCTTATTCATATACTTAAACTATGTAAGGCTTTTCCCATTACTCATAAGCTTTATTGTCCTTACCAATCTCAATCCTCTGAAAAAATGAAAAGGCCTTTAATTCAACTGAAAAATTATACCCATTAGGTATCTTAAGTTGATGTTTTCCAGAGAGCCTTTGGAAGCAGATGGTTCACAGAAGTTGACTACTAACTCAAGATCTTCAGAACAAGCTGATGGAGTAGACAGTTTTGGCCCAAAATTATTGGAAGAAGTTTCTTCTATATACAAGGTTACTTCAAAAGTTCATGGAAAAATAGAATTGAAAGATAATACGAATCTTCCATGAACTTTCTGAAGTACCCTTGTATCATCATTGCATATTCTTGTATGTTATCTTTTTGGTTATACTTTTCTCCTTTGTTACTTTAAGGTATTCCACTTCTAACTTAGTCTGTCATATTCCCCTTACTAGTAATAATTACTTGCCTAAGTCTAGACCAGGGGTTGGAAAACTATAGTTTGCAAACCAAATCTGGCCTGCCACCTATTTTTGTAAATAAAGTTTTATTGGAACACAGCCACAACCTTTTTTTTTTTTTTACATATTATTTATGGCTGCTTTTGTGCTACTATAGCAGAGTTTAGTAGTGACAAAGAATGTTTGGCACACAAAGCCGAACATATTTAAAAACTCTCTTTTTACAGAGAAAGTTGGCTGACCCTTGGTCTAGACAATTATCACAGCTGTATAATTTGGCTCTTCCCAACTATTATTAGTTCAGCCATTTTAATAAATGATGTAAGGGTATATTGCTCTAACTTCACTAATAGTGATAATCTTTGCATACAATACATAAATGAAGTAAAATGTCCTTCCACCAGGCTAATTATAAAATGAAAACAATAACTATTTGTCACACAATACCCAGAAAACGTATCTGCAGCTCCACCAAAGTTGTATTACCTCTGTACAGCCTTTTGCTCTTTTTCCTATAAAGGAATCAGACTCTTCAATGCCAATGCAGGACTGAGGTTAATTGTTCTATTGAATTATTAGTTTTTCCATTGCTAGGGTAAGATTCCTGTGGTAGTCAGTTTCCAATATTGTCCCTGATTCTCACCTCTTGGTATTCATGATTTTGTATACTGTACCCCTCCTACATTATGCCAGCGTTGATCTATGTGACTAATAGAATATGACAATCATGATGGTATGTCACTATCAAAGTTAGGTCATAAAAGACATATTTTCTGCCTTGCTCTCTCTCTCTCATATCATTTACTCTAGGGGGATTTAGCAGCCGCATAATGAGCAGCCCTATGGAGAGTCCTATGTGGCGAGGAACTGAGACATTCTGCCAACAGCCAGTGAGAAACTGAGGCCTCCAGTCAACAGCCAGGTGAGTGAGCATTCTTGGAATTGATCCTACACCTGCATTCAAGCATTCAGAGAACTGCAGCCTCAACTGACATCTTGACTGCAACCTCATGAACCACCCACATACGCTCTTCCGGATTCATGACCCTCAGAAACTCTGTGAGATAATCTTGTTTTCAAGCTTCTAAATTTGGAATACTTTGTTATAGAGCAATAGATAATTAATACAATTTATCAACATCTTAAATGGATAAATAGATATCTCCTTTCAAAGAGTGCAAAAGTGTAAAACCTTTTGTGGGGAGAGGATCCTGAGAATAATGATCTACAGGAGTGAAACTACTAGAGGCATTCATTAAAAATTTGTTCCATTACTTTGCAAGCCTGAGGCACAACAAACCAGTTTAAATTCCTTAAACCAAGTAGTTATAGAAAATAGAATGGCTTTGGATTTTCTTTCGGCTGCCTGGGAAAGATTCTTTACCATTATTAACACTGTATGTTATACCTCAACACTATGGGTGAATTGGAATAATCTATATCTAAGCATTAAAAAAAAAAAAAAAAAAAGCAAGCACCCTGCCTTTGAGACTTATTTTCATGATCATGTCTGGGAAATTTGGGATTATAGCTCTGAAATGTCTTCCAGGCCCTTCCAGTTCTATTTACTGGCTTCACTGTTCAATGTCTATTGTTCAGAGTCTTCAGTACTTTTGTGCACAGGCACTGTCCCAACAGATGATTCAACATATGATTCAAAGACAAAAGCCAAAATAAAAATTATGTGGATAGAAATGTAAACTGAAAATTGAATCTCCACTGATGAAACCTTACCTTCAAGGAAAATTCACAGCAGTGGTAAAAATCTGCTCAACATTTGAAGTTCTCTCTTGTGGCTTTGATTGAATGAAGACCAATAGGAAGGAATGAAAATAAAGAAGTTCCCACAAACATGGGAAAAGACTGATGTTTTTTTTCCTGTAGCAATGGAAACAAATAGCCACAAAAACCAGTTTTAAACCTTTTCAACCAGTCAAGAATAACTTGCCTCAGTAAGCCCCTCACTCATGAGAGTCAACCCATCAGGGACAGACTCACTCCAATAAACACACTTCTGAGAGCCAACTAATCAAGAACAGTCTCACCTGAGTAACCATGCTTCTACAGATGATGTCAACCCACTTACACTCCTGAATGTCTGCCAATTCCTGACACTACATGTTTCCCCCAAACAAAAACCCTGTGTAAGGTCAAGTTTGTTGTGTTTGGAGAGACTGTGCCTGACCAGCATAGCCCTCCCTTAACTATGAAGCAATAAATTATCATTTATAAGCAATAAATTCAGCTTTGTCTTTTATTTCAGGTTCTGAGTGATAGTTTCATTGTCCTTTGGCAAACTCCCCTGATTCTTTTATCATTTTTAACCTCGTCTTGTTTAATAGTACTAATAGTGATAGTAATCACGATGATGATGATGATGATTTTTTAACTTCCACTTACTGTATGCCGTGCAATGTGCTAAGGGCTTTGAATGCATTTCCTTAATCATTGAGGACTACCAATATCTGGCTATCTGGCTACCAGCAACTTTTAGATTTTTAGGTAGCTCTCAGACCTGAAGTTATTAGTTCTGGCTTATTTACTGTGCCAATCATTTGCTTGTTTGCCTTCAAATCCACTCTTCACCCTTTTGCTGCTCTGCTTGATGTCACAGAGAGATTACTCATACAGATGAAGTTTTCCAGGCTCATCTGTCAGCTTGCTTCCAGCTCAGTTCTGCTAATGGGAATCTGTGGTGAAAGATGGAAGGCAGGGAAAGAGGAAGGGAGAAGGCAGGATATTTCTCTCCTTTCTGCTTCTGAAGGTGGCTTGAGCAATAGCTGTGTTGCCTTCCACTGTTCCAGCACCTGTGAACATGACTTATTTCTTGGTGGAGGCATAAAGCTGTAGCTATCCAGGTTGTCTCAAAATCCTGTTTGGATTCTCAGCTTTTACAACACCCATATTAGGTTTCTTCTTTTTAAAACACTTGGAGTGCTTTCTAACTTCCTGGACCATTGGAACAATCAGCAAGAGCAAGTGATAGAAATCATACCTGGTAGAACTGAGACTTGAGATTTAGTCCCAGGTCTGCCTCTGAATCACCTGTGACCTTGAATAGGTTGGTGCCTCAGTCTTGCTATCTATACAATGGAATTATTGATCTTTAAAAGGGTCCCCCAACCATGCCACCCAGTTGGAACTTTCTGTAATGCTGGTCTTGGAAGAATTGGTTCAACATTTATGAGAGTTATAACTCTTCTTTTGTCTCATGTAAGAATTTAAAAATTGCATTAAAATAGATATGCAGGGCCTTTGTTCAAAAAGCAGGAAACAAGTGTCATTAGAGTATTATAAATAAAGCTTTTTCTTAAAAAATATTTTATTATAAAATACAATAGAGGTAATAGTGATATATGAGTAAGAATATAACAACATGCCAAAAATTTTTTTTGGTGCCATAATTATATTTAATACAATAAGTAATAATGCTTTATTGATGCTATACCTTGATTAATCATAAGATTTTTCAGGCTTGACCATTTATTAGGTCATCAAAATTTAAGCTTTTAGCAATTTTATTTTCAATTGATCCAATTGAAAGTGACATTAATTGCTCTTGGAAAATGACAGATCACAAATAATTTTTGATAATTTAAAATTTTGATGAGAATCTTTCTGCTGATGCATTTGTTATTGGAGCTGTTAAGAGTATTTTATAGCCTGTAATAACATTTGGGATAAATTTCAGATAAATTATTTTGAAATAAAAATTTTGGTACATGTAGAGTTGATGATTCTTGTGGAATAATTTTTCTAAAAATATTTAATTCTTCATACAAATCAGTTTTATACAAGTCTAAATTTAATTTTAAATGTAAATTTATACAATGGCATCTTAATGTTTCCTCTGACATTTCCCATACCTTGTGAAGGTTATACAAGAAAGTAAATGTGGCTTCAGGATTTGTATAAAATTCAAAGTGCTGTTTTACGCATCTATGAAGATGCAATGTATCTTCAATTACAAGGAAAAAATTAATTTTAAAATAGTCTTCCCCATTAATAATTTGTTCATCTGAAGCTTTATATGAAAGCAGTATACTTTTCCATCAATTGCCACAATCTTTAAATTTATTTTCTGTTTCTAAGCTTGTGCATATGTACTTCACAGTGCTGAAGCAGCTTTCAAAACCTGAGATTTCTAAACTCTTTGAAGGATTTTAATAACTATTTGATACACTTACTTGCAATGTCCATATGTGCATTTTTATTTCTTGATACTTTACTGACAAAGTTTACTGCCTGTGTTCTGGCAGTTCCTTTCCCAGCCTCAGGCTAGAGTTAATATTTGTGCAGATGTCACAGGGTCAGGCTCCAGGGACTGATGCACAAGCCAGCTTCCCACTGTGGGTCCCAGTGATTCCTGTACACAGGATCCCTCCTTTCTCCCATGGCTGCAGCCACTGCCATTGTTGCTGTAGCTTTTGTGCTGCTGTCACCATCACTGCTGACAATCTGGGCTCAGGTCCAAGCCCAGCAGCCTTGGTCAGGTAAATATAATCTTTTTGAGTGCCCAAGACTTTGAAAGATGAGCAGAATACTGCAGAAGAAGAGCCAGGGATGTTTTGTCTTCTTTATAAAATTGTGTAAGAAATTTTTGCATCCTCAAATGTGAGGGACCTTGGTAGCAGAGACATTCTGGCACCAGTAAATCTGAAATCAGAGGCCCAGACACTGAGCTACAGATGCCCAGGAAACACCTTACCATTGCCAGGGGACATATGGGAGTCAGTATGATTGTTTCCAAGATGTTCAACAACATAATTAGTATTTATAGGTAACTGAGAATCTTCCAGAAGTGGTGTTAAATGAATTGGTGTGTTTGGAGCAAACCAATCCAGAGATACTTTTTTGCATAGAATGCAGAGATGAGTGAGTTTGTGTTGACTTAAATATATATGTATGTCCTCCAGGCCATGATGTCCTTTATCTCACAATATCTGACCACCTTGAGGAAACTTGAGTTTTCTTATATATACATGCATGGTATATTTAGTATTTCTTGAAGATTCTACATGATTCATTCACTGTAGGCATAAAATATATTGTACTTTTTTACAGTGATACATTTAAAAAACTTTTTGTTATGGAAAATTTAAAACATATGCAAAAGTAGAGAGAATAGTATAATGAACCCCTCTTTAGGTACCTATTAACTCAGCTTCAGTGATTTCATGATTGAGTTTTATCTGTACCCTCACCCACTTCTCTCAGTCCTAGATTATTATGAAACAAATCTCAAACATCACATCATTTTATCTGCAAATATTTCAATATGTATCTTTAAAAGATTAAGTTTCATGATTTCACTTAAAAATTGAATGATAATTCTTAATATTATAAAATATTTATTATTTAAATTTACCTCAATTTTTTTTTCAGAATTTGAATCATGATACAAACAAGGTCCAAGTACGTATGCTAATAAGTCTCTTTTAATATATAATTGCCCCACCTCCTCTTTTTTCTTTTGCAATTTATTTGTTGAAGAAACCAGGTCATTTTGTCCTGTAGAATTATTCATCATCTGGATTTTACTTCTTGCATCCTGCTATGGTCTGAATGTTTGTGTCCCTCCAAAATTCATACATTGAAATTCTGACCTCTAAGATGATGGTTAGGAGGTGGGGCCTTTGGGAGGTGATTAGATCATGGGGGTGAAACCTTTATGAATGGGATTAGTGCCCTCATAAAAGAGGCCCAACAGAGACCTTTTGTCCCTTATACCACGCGAGGACACAGCAAAAAGATAACTTTCCATGAACCAGTAAGTGGGCCCTCACCAGACACCCAATTTGCCAGTGCCTTGATTTTGAACTTTCAAGCCTCTAGAACCGTGAGAAATAAATTTCTGTTGTTTATAGGCCACCCAGTTTACTGTATTTTGTTATAGCAGTCCAAATGAACTAAGACACATCCCTAAGTGTTATTTAACATGTTCTGCTCTTCCTTGTATTTCTGTAGGCTTGAGATTTATCTTTGATTATATGGCATGTTGTTGCTTCATAGGTGGTCTTGTGTACTTCTACCCAGATGCAATAATGTCCCTTTTTTGTGATGTTAGCAGACATTAAATCTTTCTTCAGATCCATTATTTCATGAGGGTTTACAAAATGGTTATATTTAAATTGTATGTTTTTTTATTTATTAGCTGGACTATTTCTATAACGAGAAACTTCTCTGTGTAAAAGATGGTTATTGTGTTAGGGTGCAGCCTTATAACACAAGGTTTGGATCCCTGTTCCAATCAGCTGCTCCCCCACCCCCACAAAAGATGGTTATTGTGGTCAGAGGTATAGCATACATAAAAAACAACAACACTTGTGCTTTGATTCTTTCTCTTTATTTACCAGTTTTCAAAATAATGAATTGTTTCCAGCATCCTCCAAATGTGACCAATTCTTTTAGTATAATTATGAATTTGTGGATTTAAACTTACTTGATGTGTTTTGATCCTTATTAATGTTCAGATTTTCTGATCTTTGGACAGTGGGAACATGGGTCAAGTTGGCACCTGACTCCTCTTGACAGGACGCCGTTAATCTTTTATTGTTTCCTTCCTTTTTGGTATAATGTGATGTTCCAGCTTCAGCTGACACATTTTCTGTCCCGGATCTGGAATCAGCTGTTTCTCCAAGGTATCATGTGGTTTTTAGTGAAAATAATGTTTTGAAACTGCAATCAAATTTCTAGGCTTTTTTAGTGGACAGAGATAGAAATTTTTAAAAAATAAAATACATAATGAATTCATACTGATACCTCCAATTCATACTGATACCTCCAATTCCAAACTCAGGATTGTAGGTTTTAAAATTTAACATTACCAGTCTTATATGATCTGTATCTTCTTCCTCCATGTCAAAAATTGGTTGATTCCCAAGGATACCAACATAATTACTCATTTTCTTTGTCCTATAAAACATACCCCCCAAAATAAGAGTCAACACTATACCAACAATATGTTTACCAAAAACAATTTATGATTATACAATTGTTTTTTGTCTTTAGGGTCTATCCCACTAGGATCACATGATCATGTGTTGCAAAGTCACTTGAAATTTGTGTGATTGATTTTTAAATTTTGTTTTTGTTTTATAGGAATTAACTTTTAAATTTAATTTTGTTTTATAATTACTTAGAATATTTAGATGGCTTCAAAATCAAATATACAAAATAAAATATATTCAGAGTAGTGTTTTCCCCTGCCTTCACTCTGTTCTGTCTATCCTAGAGCTAATTTTCTAAAAATTAATTTTTTTGGTTTAATATTTTTTTTCTAGATATTACAGTGTCTTAAAATATTATATATAATTTGTCAGGGTCATTAGTGAACCAAGTAGCTGTGACTACCTGAAGTTGTAGAGTCTGAGAGTGATGGAGGTCGGTTGTGGGCTATGACAGTCATAGCAACAATGGTTATGACCTGGAGATTGAAGAAAGTCTGCTGTTTCTTGCTTGAGTAAACAAGAGAAAATGCTATAAATACCTGGGAGGATATTAGGTAAACTAGAATGATAGTGAGAAGCAAGGCAGAGTAAAGATTCCTTCATTCAACATTTATAGAGGACCTATTGTTTTCTGGGAATGGTGATGGGGGCAAGATTAACCAAGTTTCAGGGAAGGTCCAGTTTCTTAGGATACATATTTGTTTGTAATTACTTGGGTTCTCTGATGTTATTCATATGGTAACAATATTGATAAAGACCCATTGCATTGTATTTGGTGAAAGAATTTGTACATAAGTTCATTTCAGTTCAATGCATTTCAGCTAAAATTGTACAACTAATATATTTAAAATACTTTATTGAGGTCCTGTGCAATACAGATGTGCAAAAGATATGGTCCTGCCCTCTATGACTTTCACAGCCAATGAGAAGGAGTGAAAAGAAACAGCCTCCCTAAAAATATAATTGTGGAAAATAAGTACTATAATGGATATAAGGTCAAAGGATAATGGAAATCTAGTAGAGGAAAAGTTGATTTTGGATTGGGGATATCAAGAAATTTTCCAGTCCGGTTCTAAAGTTCTATAGTGTCTTCTTTCATTAGGTGGCTCTTGGGTAAGAATTCAACAGTTGGAGAGGCAAGGAGAAAGGGCATCTCAAGAAGAAGGGGACAGGTGACTTAGTGAGAGTGTGTTTGTGGGGTCTCATTCATTCATGGCTGGTCTCATCTGAATCATTTTTCAAACCAGAACTTGGGCCAAAACAACTCGATCTGCTTAGAACTGCTTGTTGATTTGGTATAACCAACCAGTTCCATATTCCAGTTCTAAGTGGAATATGTTTAGATAAGGAGAACATATTTCCTCACATAGGCTTACATTATCTAGAGTGTGATGGTTAATTTGATGTCACTTTGACTGGCCATGGAGTACCCAGATTAAATTTTACTTCTGAGTGTGTCTGTAAAGGTGTTTCTGGATGAGATTAGCATTTGAATTGGTGGGCTCAGTAAAGGAGACTGCCCTCTCCAGTGTGAGTAGGCATCATTCAATTTGTGGAGAGCCTGAATAGAACAAAAAGTGGAGGAAGGAGGACTTCACCCCTCTTTTCTTCCTGCCTGCGTGCTTGAGCTGGGACATCTCGTCTCATCTTCACTCGCCCTCAGACTAAGATTTACACCATCTGCTCTCTTGGTTCTCAGGTCTAGACACAGACTGGAACTACTCCACTGGCTTTCCAGGTCTGCAGCTTGCAGATGGCAGATCTTGGGACTTTTTAGCCTCCACAATAGTGTGAGCCAATTTCTCATAATAAATCTTTCTGTATATCTGTATCAGTGGTCTTCAAAAAGTTCATGGAAAGATTTGTATTATCTTTTGATTCCATTTTTCCATGAGTTTTTTTTGTTGTTGTTGTTTGTTTGTTTATTTGTTTTTGTTTTTTTTTTCCTTTGGCAGTTGGCAAATCCAGGGACCCAACCTTGTACCTTGGTGTTATCAGCACCATGCTTTAACCAACTGAGCTAACCAGCCAGCCCTTCCGTGAACTTTTTGAAATACTCTCATATCTATATCTTCTCCTGGTTCTGTCTCTCTGGAGAGCCCTGACTAATATATAGAGTTAGCAGTTAATTGTTTTTAAACAAGGCCTGTCTGTGAAAAAAGAGCCTTCTTTAAAGATCCTGTTATTTCACAAAAATTTCAGTTGATATTTTCACAGCCCTAAAAGTGGAATAGTCAGGTGAAATGGGGAAAAATTGTTTTCAATTGTTCTAAATAGTTGTAAGGCACCATCCATTATAGTGCTGCTTTTCTTTTTGCAGTGCTACTTTTCAGGTTTGGGAGGGAATAAAATATGTTCTTGGATACAGTGGTAAGAAAAAGAGAAAAGGGATTACTGCATTTCATTGAATTTAAGATGCCATTGACTGAAAGATGTTACGTATCATTAAGGAAAAAAACCTGTCCATTACACTGTGACACAATATAAGATTCATTCCCATTAAGATGTTAAATGTGAAAATAAATGTGTATTTTAGAATCAACGATATATGGTATTTATTGACTGCCTACTATACCAGGCTCTGTTCCTGATCCTTGAGAAACATTATCTTAACTAAGTCTTATAAAAACCTAGTGACAGAGGTATACCTGTCCCCATTTTATAGATGAGGAAAACGAGGCACTGTGAAGCTAAAGATATTGATTAAGATCACAGAGCTAATAAGTGGAACAAGCTACTCATACCTTCCTCTTCTCAAACTCCTGTCTTTTTTTAAAAAAAAACAATAAGAATCATTTATTATCTCTAACAATGACTGTTGGTCAGAAATTTCAGAATAGTTTGGTTGGGAGCTTCTGGTTCAGGAGTCTCTTATGAGGTCGTAGTCAGATGTCAGCTGTGGCTGCATCATCTGAAAGCTTGACCGAGGCTTGAACACTCAACTTCAAGGTGTCTCACTCACATGACTGGTAAGTTGGCTGTTGGCTGGGGGGTCTTAATTCCTGGCTACATGGGCCTCTCCACAGGGCTGCTTGAGTGTCCTCACAACGTAGTGTCTGAATTCTCCTAAAATGAGTTATCCAAGAGACCAAGAGGGAATCTGCAATTCTATTTATGATCTATCCTTGAAAGTCATACAAGCCTGCTATACAAACTTTTGTTCTTATCTGTGACGCTCCAGTTAAACCATGTCTTAATAAATTGTGACACCCTTGAGTCTTTGCAGCAGGTAACCTGTTTTCAGCATGGGCACTTTTCATTTGTGGCAAACCCTTACAGGGTCTCCATGGTGAGGCAAAGCCTCATCTTGCCCTAGCTCAGATGGGCTTGGCTGTGAAGGACATTGAGACTTCATTAGCCTTGGGAAGGGGCAAAGGAAAGGCAGGGTTGGCTGGACCCAAAGGAGTTCTCTGTTGGCCAACATGTACTATCCAAATAGTCAAAGCAAATAATTTAGAACTGACAGAGTCAAGAAATCCTTGCCCAAAGGAAGCCCCTGATAGATGGGGCAGTACAGCAGGAGTTTTCAGCTGGCAACAATATTGGAAATCTGGTAAAGGACCAAATATGGGTTTAAGGTGTCCCATTTGCTTGTCTTGGAATCCATGGGATAGGTTTGACCACTTGAGGGAAGTTAGTGGGCTGAGGCTCAGGACAGGCCTCTAACCCCAGCAGGGAAATGAGAGTCAGGAAAGCCCAGCAGAATCTCAGTTTTACAACCAGGACAGCATAGTGGAAGCAGGAGGGAGCTACTTGACCTGCAATGGCACACCAAGTCTATGTGCCAGCCTCCCATGGGTGGAGGCTCAGGGCCTATTTACAGCCAAGTTGCCAAGGCCCAGCTTGCTTGGGTAGTCTCAGGGTCTGTGGCTAAATCTGCAGAGTTGGGGAAAGAAGGCCCTCACATTTCTCCCTTAGGAGGGGAACTAGATGTGGCTGGACCAGGCAACAGTGACATGCACATTGGACAAATCCATTCTTGCTACTTTTCTGTTTATGCTCTCTGAGCCCTCTTTTTTGGGTTTAAGTTCTACTAAGGATCTTATTGGTTATGGCCATAGGACAAGTCATTTAGCCTCTGCTTTCCTCAGTTACCTTTAGAATAAAATAGAAATAATATTGAATTCATAGAGTGGTTGTGAAGATTAAATTAAGTGATTACAAAGATTAAACTAAGTGATTACAAAGTTGGCCTTAATATGAATTAGTTGCTCTTTCTTCGAGTACTTCTAGGTCAGATATTAAATGTTATTCTTATAAAAAAAAAGGCTTATCTACCCTCTTCTCACCTTAACAAAGCAATAATGATAATACTTTATATGTGGTCTACAGTTTCCCAAAACTTTGTCTATTCGTTGTCTCAGCTGATTTTTCTAACAATCTGTTGAAATAGGTGGCAAAATATTATTATTTAGATTTCTGTTAATATTTAATATTAACAAAAATATATATCCTAAAATTCCCTATTGCACAGAGGCAAGGGAAAACATGGCAAATTGTTAGGAAAATCTAAATTTGTCTAAACATGTATGTTGAAAGCAGAGAAGAGATACTGGGAAATAGATGACTGAAGACAGGTTGAATTGTATCCTGGATACCATAATAATGAGGACACAATCAGCCATTGAACTTTTAATTATTACTTGAGTAATGTTAATAAAAATACTTTTGGGTATATTTGAATGCCAAATTGTTATTGACTATCCAAAAAGTGGTTTTCCTTGGTTTCTAGATAGTAGTTTTCACTTATAAAAATGTCTAACATCTCTGAAAGAGTTTCTGGCCAAGGGGTATTACTGTGTTCAATAGTAGCAGAATACTAAAATGCTTTTTAACAAGACAGTTCTTTACTGCTTTTAGGATGCTTTCGACTGTTTTCATTCTAAACTACTGAAGCATACACTTATGGAAAAGCAAAGTATACCTAACACATAAGCTAGTTGACAGCAGAACTCTGAGGAAATGAGACACTCAACAGGTAAACATTTGTCTTTGAGGTTAACCTTCCCTTTGTTTTAGGATAGACCACTTGAGAGGTCCTTTAGTAATGTATTTGTAAGACAAATACCCATCCATTTTCTCAGGGAAGCCCAGAATGTAGGGTACTAACCTCAAATGCAAAAGCTTCTGAGTAAGATGTTAAGTTGTCTGTTTTATAATGTAAATGTAGTATATTAGCAAGTTAATGAAAAAAATTTCACCCAAATCTGGGTTTATACCGTCCATTGCCTGGAAATGATTGTATTAGTGGAATTGTGTGTCCTTTTGTCCAAGTAGTGTTCATTCAATATTGGGAACTATGGTAGGAAGGTTATATGGGCCTGGACTTCCTCTCTCGTGGAGGCAAACAGAAGTCTGTGGTAAGGACGTAGAACAGCTTGAAGCAGCACTAGCTGGACCAGACCACTGGGGTCCTACACAGGAGTTATTTAAAGTGGAACAGCCCTGATTTGGGGAAGTGTTTAAGGACTCCCGTGATTGTCCCAGGTGTATTTTGGGATGAGGACAGCATCTCCTTGGAGGAAATGGGTGCTCATGCACCTGCCATCCTGAGGTGGGAAAGAGATGGGAATTGGACTGGGGAGAGAAGGTGCTCCCTTCTTTTTGGGGGTCAAAGAGGGAATTGAGCTTGGACTTGGAAATATCAAAAGTTCTGAAGATTCCTATGGATGGTGCACAGGTGGTCTCACTCCCATCAGGAAAAGACTTGTGGGAGCGGGGTAGAGAAATCAACTTGTGTTTGGGCTGTGACTCTCGGAGTAACCACCTTTAGTCATAGGATGGGCTGCCTTTTAGGTATATTCTGTTCTCTTTAATTCTTTAGGGAAGCCTTGTTTAAGGAGACAGCCCTTTCCTAGATGTGCCTGGGGGCATTAATGTTTGTGGCCTACGTGAACTGGGAAAGCAGAAAAAGCCTGGGACAGGTGGTTAGGTGTGAGTGGAAATGCTGTGCACAGAGTAAAGCAATTATCCTGAAAGAGCCTTCTGGCTGGGGGAACCTGAAGATTTGTGGAACCTGTCATCATCTCTCAAGTTTTCACTGCTTATACTTGAGGGAGTAATGCAATGAAAGATGAGACTTTCTGCTTTTACAGTGATGTAGGTCAGATTATTGTCATCTTGGCATTAAAGAGAAGGCTGCTCCTTGAAAGCTGGAGAATTTGGGGGAATATCTGAGTTGCACATTCTTCAATACGCAGGTATCATTTCTTCATAAAGCTTTGTCAGCCTCATGTCTGAGTTAAGTGTCTTTCTTAGTGTTCCTTTAGCCCCCTATGTGCTATTATTTATACAAGTAAATAATAATAACTAACATATACTCATATTGAGTGCTGACATTGTGTCAAAAAATGAATAAAGTGCTTTACGTAGATTATCTCATTCAGTAGTTTGGTTTTCCAAAGAATAGTGAAACTTAGAGAAATTATGTGATTTGCTTCAAGTCCCACAGCAAGGCATTCATTCATGGAGCTGGGATTTGAACCCAGATGGTCTGGCCTAGAGCCCATGCATGCAGGAATTAGAATATACTCACTTCACTTCTCCCCTGTCCACTTTGAAAGAAAACCAAAAGACTGTGAGCTTCCTTAGGGTAGTGTCTTATCTCTGTATCCTTCTCTTTTAGTACAGTGCGAGGCACAAGTAGTGTCTGGCAAATGTTTATGGAAAGAATGGATGAAAGATAGAGCCTAAGGAACAAAATTTTAAGACAACACACTGAAGCTCTTATAGTTTATAAATGCATGAGATAAAGTACTCAACTCTGCTCCTGGCACATTATAATCACTCAATAAATGGTAGCTATTATTATCATAATGGAAAATAAAAATATATTTATTTAGAAGAACCAATTGTCCTTGCATAGGGAAGCATCATATACCTTAATTTTTTTTTCAAAATTTACCTTATTTTAATCACATATTTCCATATGATTTTAGAAAGAGATGAGCATTTTATTTCTATGCAGTATTTGAATATATAGGAGTTAAACATCATTTCTGATAGAGCTTCCCCTTGAAATTTGAGCTGTGCTTTCTTGAAATATGAACATAGTTAAGTAGAAAAGCAGGCTGCTGCAAGTTCAATTTAAGCAATTTGCAATGTAACAATGTGAGAATACAGATGACACTAAATGTAAAAGGATTTCTTATCATATGTGTCCAGCCACCACAGCCTGAGGACAAAAGCTAACAGCTAGATTATAGGAATATTGTGATTTTAGTATAATACAAAACTCAGTTTTCTCATTTTTTGCTTTATAGCCAGTCTATTCCCATTATTCTTGCTATGAAAGTATCTAAATTGATTTTATGTTAAAAATTTTGTAAATAGAAAATGTATCATGATACCTATTTACGGTGTTGAAATATCCTGATGTGGATGTCTTTGAGAATGTAGATTGAGTAAATTATTATAGTATTATTATTGTTTGTTATATTTACCCTTTACCTATTTGTGGCAAAGCCTGCTAGTTGCACATCCCAATATCCATTAAAAACTTCTTAAAAACAGAACCCTGCATTTACATGAGGGCAATATGCACAGCTAAAGGACTTTGCTTCCTTTGCAACCAGATGTGGGTATGACTACGTGATAAAATTCTGCTCAATAAGATAAAAGTGGAAGTGTTGTGATTTATTGCTGGAAAATATCTTTAAAAGGGAGAGTAGACCCTTCTTTTCCCTTCCTTGCTTCTGTTTCCTGGAATGTGCATATATAATGGCTGGAGCTCCAGCAGCTATTTTGGACCAGGAGGTGACTCTGAGAATGGAAGCTGTGAATAGCAAAACACAATGTGGAAAGATCCTGGGTCTCTAACACCATAGAGGTCTTATACTATCCTTGAATTACCAATTTTTGACCTATTATGTGAAAGAGGAGTAAACTTTCATCTTATTTCCACTGTTACTTTGGCTCTTTCTATTATATACAACCCAAACCAACCCTAATAAATAAACCATTATTCCAAGAAAGTAACAGAAACTTTTCAAGAAAACCTTATATTTCTATCAGTGTACCGAATTAATTTCATTGTATGATATTTTGTTTCTGTTCATCTCTAGCTCCTGGTTCTATCTTCCCTCCTTCAACAATCTTTTTAGCTTTCCATTAAGATATCAGCTATTTTGAGGACCTTATTGTTATACTTATCTTTTCAATATCTCTGCAAGGATTCTATCATTTCCTCTGTTATCTCTTCTCTGAAATCCACATGAGGCCCCAGCATAAAATTACATCAATGAACATAAAGGTTTCTCATTAATTCAGAGGGCAGGAACTTTGTGGACACAACTGTTCTAAGTGATGTTTTTATTTAACAGGATTTGTGAAATCAAATTTTCAGATAGTGTTTCTATGATGATAGATTAGCAGACATTGAATTGAACACAGGCAGTTTTGATTTCAACCAAGCGTGAGTCTCCAGTGAGAAGCAATGAATACAGAGAACTCCAACTACGGAGAGCTTAACTCTCAGCTCTGGCACTTATTAGCTATAAGAACTTGGAAAACTTATCTAAACTCCTTCAGCTTCAGTTTCCTTATCTGTAAAACAAGTTGCAATAAAGAGTAAATGAGCTAGTGCACATGTAAGTACCAAACATGTTTTTGTCTTTAACTCTTTACAAATTTTACAAACATAAGGCAGGTTGGGGCAATGGGAAAAAATATGGGTCAAGAACTAAGTATGTTCTTGCTAACTGTAATTTTGGCCAAATTATTTAATATCTCTGAGCCTCAGTTTTTTTTTAATCTGAAGATGAGAGCAACAGTAGTATTGCCTTGCAGGACTGTGGCAAGAATTAAGTGAAATAGCATATGTGAAGACTCCAAGACAGTACTTGGGCTCAAATAATGAAAAATATTAGTATTCTTTTGGTTGTTACTGTTATAACTTTCTCAGAGATAAATGGTGAACTATGGCTTGCTGACATTTAAAGCAGATAAATGGATATGTAGTTGAACCATACTACAAAAAGAATATCCATTACTAGCTTGACATAAACCTAAAACAACATATTGGCTATTATATTGCAGGCTCAGCCAATATTTTTATTAATGCCATATGTGAAGATAAAGTTTGCTTATTATATGTGATAATACAAAGTTGGGGGGAATGGAACCATGAATGCAATATAATGGAAAAGTCATAGGCTTTGATAGTTTCCTCATCTGTAAAATAATAACACTAGCAAAATACCTGGCAGATGCATTGTATCTGAGTATATGGTTTTAGAGATCTCGCGTAATTCATGACTCATTCTAAAAAATGATGATGGGTTTGCTTATTTACCATCTAAAGTAGTCCCAATAAGTGGTAATAATATAAGCATCGCACATAGGCTTCAGAATTATGCAATTACTGACAATTTCTTTAAACGACAGGGATTTTTCATGTACTTAAAATTTGCATAAAACACGAATGAATTAACTTAAGCTCCAACTCAGGATATGGCTGCGTTTTGGGGATTCTGAGGCCAGCCTGAGTCATTGGGAAGACTTGAGAAGAGCAATTTGACCAAAACCTGATGGTTCCTCCTAAAATGATTAGTCTTGAAAAGGCACTGACAATAAAAATCCTTTGTCTTTCAGCCCTGTCTGAGAAAATGGTGCCTTGCTGGTGCAGGGAAAAAGCTAGCTGGAGCTGACTAGATAAGCTAGAGTTACGTATAAAGTTGGATAAACTGGACTTCGAAGCTATACTGGGTAACTATTTCCCTGTTTATTATTTAGACTGCAATAAGGTCACCTGACTTCTAAAGCCTGGATTTTTATGACTTTTCCATAGCCGTTGTGGTGAAGGATTCTATGTGGGGCCACGTATTTCTCTTCTCTGAGGCTAATGCTCAGAGTCTGTGGCCCCTCTTACCATTTCCAGACGTGTATGAAGTCCTGTGCCACAAGGCATGGGATATAGCTCCCCTAGTGGCTACTGACGGGTCTACAGCCTGGGTGCTGAGAGGAATACACTCAAAGGGCAAATTTTGATTGGTGGGAAGTGCGAGTCAGGATGGGGATAGCAGATAAATTTTTTCTTCATTTCTTCCTCTGATAGACTGCTCTGAGTCATGTTTTTTTTTTTTTTCATATAGTCTGTGCAGACATGTCCTGCGAGGCCGAGTGGGAGCACTGGTCAGGCAATGGCTTGTTGTGGAATAGCAGCCAGTGTGATGAATGCATTATTTTGCATTTGCTTCCCATTTGCCTCTGCTTCAGTTCTTTTTTTTCTCGCTCTTGCTGCCCTGGGATTACATTTATTAATAAAGTCTTACTTCAGTCTCATTTTTTTCTAGAAAACTCAGACTAAAGCACTGACTATGGGCAGTGAATTGATCTAGGCTCTGAGTCCCTACCTTCTAGAAGTTTATAATTTAGGTGGAGAGACAGATACATGAAGCATGAACTACAGTACAAAGACATGAATGACAGCAACTCATAATCTCATCTTTGAGATCCTTCAAAACTTGGGTGGTTGTCTCTAGTTCTGGTGATTTCTTTTTGTGCTAATTGTCTGAAACGTTTTGATTTGCTTATAACACTACAATTTGTCCCCTGAGATTTATTTAAGCGCCTCACCTTATATGGAGGCCAGCATTTTCCTTGGGAGTTCAGTAAGGTATTTTGAATATGTTCATGTTTCTGCAGGCATTTTGCTTTAGAAAATACACCATTCAGTTTTTCTTTAATAGTAGCATGTTATCATAGCTCTCTTCTCCTAAAATCAAATTACTGTCATATTTGTTTTTCTTCTGTGTTGAATCAGATAATTGAGTGTAATGATGTTGTTTACCCATCAATATTGTTTAGACTAATTTTCTGCCTGCTTTTTGAAATTAATTTAGCAGACTTTGCAGCCAAGCTAGCTACTTGTATGGTACTGTATTGGGTGCTTTGGACCTATACCTTAGTATTTTTGAGCATTATTGTCTCTAAGTGGAGGCAAAAATGTGACTAAATTTGAAGAGTGCCAGAAATTTGCTTTAGTTAACAAAAGGTGGAGATAAAACCTGTGGTGGGGAGAGTCTTTTTCTTCATTTTGGGGAAACTACTTTGGTGAGTTGTCTTGTTCATGTGGCTATAAATTAAGTATATGAGTTAAATATTACTGCTTAACAAATTATTCTAAAACCTGCAACAAGAATATTAATTTATTATTTCAGGAACTTTCTGAAAGTCATGACTTCAGGAATGGCTTAACTGGATGGTTCTGGCACTGGGTCTTTTATCAGTGTGCAGTTAAGATGTTGGTCATGGCTGAAGTCTTCAGAAAGCTTGACTGGGGCTGGAAGATTCACTTCTTTTTTTTTTTTTTTTTTTTTTTTTGTGACCAGTAAGGGGATCGCAACCCTTGGCTTGGTGTCACTTGCACCGTGCTCAGCCAGTGAGTGCACCGGCCATCCCTATATAGGATCCGAACCCATGGCCGGAGTGCCGCAGCACTCCCAGCGCCGCACTCTCCCGAGCAAGCCACGGGGTCGGCCCTGGAAGATTCACTTCTAAAGTGGCTCATTCATAAGCTAGCAAGTTGCTGATAGCTGTTGGAGGGGGCCTTAGTTCCTCTCCCCTTGGTTCTTTGGTATTCTCATGACGTTCTTTGGGTTAAATGTGTCTCCCAAAGGTTCATGTATTAGAAATTAATCCATACTGTGACAGTGCTAAGAGAGTGGCAAGTCCTATTATGGTAATTGAAAGGTGGGGCCTTGAAGAGGTGATTAGATTGTGAGGACTGTACCCTTGTGAATGGATTGATCCATTTGTGGAGCAATCCATTTGTGGGCGTGGTCTTGATGGCTTTAAAAGGAGAGCAGGTAAGGAGGTTAGTCTCTCTCCTGCTCAGCCATTTCTCCATGTGATACCCTGCATTGCTGTAGAGCCACCACCAACAAGGCCCTCATCAGATGTGTTTCTTGGACTTTGGACTTCCCAGCCCTTGAAACTGTAAGAAATAAATTCTATTTTTTTTATAAATTACCCAGTTTCAGGTATTCTGTTATAAGCAACAGAAACAGACTAATGCAACATGTTGGCTGGTTTCCAAGAGAAAACAAGGAGGAAATAGCAAATGTTATTTTATGGCATAGCCTTGACTGTCATGCACTGTCATTTCCATTGTATTTATTGGTTACACAGACCAATCCTGAGATACTGTGGGAGGGAACCTAACAAGGAAGGGCATTACCAGGAGGTGAGAATCATTAGGGAGCCATCTGAAGGCTGGCTACCAGGTTAAATAGCAGTTTTTTGTTGTTGTTGTTGTTGACAGCCTTTTACCTGTCAAGAAAAATAACCGGTATTTTAACCTAATTGGAAATATATCAGACTGGGATTCTGTTTAATAATAACATTCTCAAAGGCTGACCTAATTGGACATCAGCATGCAGCTTTGCAGAGATGAATTTGATGTTACATGATTTTTCTGCCTCCTTTGCTAGAGAGACCACCAGAAGTAGTGAGGAGAAGTGAGGAAAAGAGGTGCCTATTGGAAGGACTCATGGGCTGGGGTAAAACCTTAAATTTTTTTCAGTTAAAATTTTAGTCACTCAAAATTCCTGTAACCCATCCTTCTGGCCAAGTTGCCACAGAAATTTCTGTGATTCTCCGAAGAGGCCCTGGCTTCACAAGTGCCCACAATCCAGCCCATCAGGAACAGTCATCACATGACTGCTCTGTTCTCCCTCTTCTGTTGCGGGTTTCACTGAGTCCACGTTGTCAGCCTCCACTCTGCTATGCTAATAGTAGCTATCACAAGAATGCCCATCTGTGTGAAATATGCTTTTTCCCTGAAGCTACAAATCCTCTAGGGGCCAAAGGGAGACTGGCCCCAGTGCAGCAATTTCACAGGTGGGGAAATCAACCTTTTCTCAAACTCTCAAGTCTTACTTCATTGCGAGGGCCCTGAAGCTCCACTGCCTGTGCCCAGACCACCACCAAGTCTTTCATGAAAACAGGTCCTTTTTGCCTTTGAGTAATTCTCCACCAAGAATATACAAAGGCAAACAGTAGTTTTTATGTTCAGTCTAAAACCACAATCCAATAGGAAACGTGTCTCCAAAGGAAATGGAGTTTGCAAAAAATTAACTTGTCCTATCAAATAGATAACATTTTCTCATCTCATCTTGAGTGTTCTTTTTCCTTTGAGAGGTTCTCACTCATGTATTTCCTTTTTCATTATGGCCTGTGCCTTGCATACCCAAATTTCCATTCTGGTACGCCTTACTTGAACAAAGGAGCAAGGCTTCTGTAGTGCTGTAGTGCCTTATCAAAATATCTACTTCTTGCGTACCAAAAGTTCTTGAATACCTGGACTATATCCCACATGGTCGTGGTGTATAATTCTTTTTATGCATTGTTGGATTTGATTTCCTAGTATTTTATTGAGGATTTTTGTTGCTAAGTTCATGAAAAATACTAGTTTATAGTTTTCTGGTTTTTTGTACTGTCTTTCTCTGGTTTTGGTATCAGGGTAATGCTGGCTTTATAAAATAAATTGGGAAGTTTTCTTTCCTTTTCCATTATCTGGAAAAGATTGTGTAAAATTGCTATTATACATCTGGTAGAATTCTTCAGTGAAACCATCTGAAGATTTTTCTTTTCCTTTCTTTCTTTTAAAAAATACACTTTATTTTTTGGAGCAGTTTTAGGTTCACAGCAAAATTGAGCAGAGATTTCCCATATACCCTCTGCCCCCACATATGGATATCCTTCCCCATTATCAACTTTCCTTACTGGAATTGTACATTTATTACAATTGATGAACCTACATTGACATATCATTATCACCCAAAGACATCATAGTTTACATTAGGTGTTATACCTTCTATGTGTTTAGACAAATGTACAGTGACAAGTTTCCATCATTATAGTATCACACAGAGTAGTTTCACTGCTCTAGAAAATCACCTGGGCTCCACCTATTCATCCCTCCCTCCCCAATAACCCCTGGTAATCACTGATCTTTTTGCTGTTGCCATAGTTTTGCCTTTTCTAGAATGTCATATAGTTAGAATCATACAATATGTAGCCTTTTCAGATTGGCTTCTTTCACTTAGTATTATGCATGTAAGTTCCCTCCATGTCTTTTCATGGCTTGATAGCACATTTCTTTTTAGCACTGAATGATATTCCATCGTCTAGATGTATCACAGTTTCTTTATACAGTCACCTACTGAAGGACATATTGGTTTCTTCCAAGTTTTGGCAATTGTGAATAAAGCTGCTATAAACATGTATAAAGAGGTTTTTGTCAATTATATCCAGTTGATTGGTGGTATTGATGAGTTCAACTATGTCTTTACTGATTTTCTGCCTGTTGCATCTGCTCATTTCTGATACAGGGGTGTTAAAGTCTCCAACTATAATAGTGGATTTATCAATCTCTCCTTGCAGTTCTATCAGTTTTTGCCTCACATATTTGACACTTTGTTGTTATGTGCACACACATTAAGGATTGTTATGTTTATTGACTTTTTCCCAAAGAACCAGCTTCTTATTTTATTGATTTGGTTTATTGTTTTCTTATTTTTGATTTCATTGATATCTGCTCTTATCTTTATTATTTCCTTTCTTCTGCTGGTTTTGAGTTTATTTTGCTCTTCTTTTTCTAATTTCTTGAGGTAGGAACTTTGTTTATTAATTTGAGAACTTTCCTCTCTTCTGATGTAAGCATTTAAGTACTATAAATTTCTCAGCATTGCTTTAACTGCATCCCACCTATTTTGATATGTTGTAATTTCAGTTGCATTAAAATTCTATGTTTTTAAAAATTTCATGTGAAGCTCCATATTTGACCCATCGATTATTTTAAAGTGTGTTGTTTAATTTTCAAGTGTTTAAATTTTTTCTCTTATTTTTGTTATTGATTTCTGGCTTGAGTTCATTATGGTTAGAAAACACACTCTGTATGATTTTAATTTTTAAAAATTAGTTGAGATTTTATGGCCCAAGAGATGGTCTATCTTTGTGGATGTTCCAAGAGCACTTGAAAAAAGTGTGTATTCTGTTGTTGTTGGGTGGAATGTTTTATATATCAATTAGATATTGTTGGTTAATTATATTGTTCAGATATTCTATATCCTTGATGATTTTCTGTCTGATAGAAAGTTTTATCAGTTGCTGAACAATCGAAAGCTTTTTAGTTTTGAAAAGATCCTTTTTGGAAGAATCATTATATCCAATAAGATTTCAGTTGAAGCTCTGTTTCAAAGCAACATATGTTTTACCTTCTTCTAAGAATTTCTCTGTTGTTTCCAAACTCAGGCTAGAATCAAT
Source organism: Cynocephalus volans (assembly GCF_027409185.1). Lineage (NCBI taxonomy): Eukaryota > Metazoa > Chordata > Mammalia > Dermoptera > Cynocephalidae > Cynocephalus > Cynocephalus volans. The sequence goes on along the minus strand of NC_084461.1, from coordinate 60,860,875 downwards.
TGATGGTTATTCTCCTTTTGCTGACAACCAAAATTATTTTCTGGACTCTTCATCTTGAATGCAGATGACTAACCTTCCAACCTGACATATTTATAGTCTGCTCCTTTCTCCCCATATATTTACATTGTCTGCTAGTTTTTCCCCATTCTGCCAAATGTCTTCTGTGGCAATCAGCTATCAGAAGAAAATCTGTTAACACATGATGTGTGGCATAGCACAGAGTTGTGATAAGACATCTCGAGTACTAAAAATTCAGTCTGTCCTTTTCTAGACTTTAAACAAGTCTAATCATCTACCCAACGTCATTTGACTCTTGTCAGATTATCCTCATTTTGAGCACTCTGTGATACCCCTCATATGGCACCATTTAAAACTGTTTCTTGCATACTGTCTAGATATTTTATGTGGATGTGCTAAGTAAACTGTGCCCAATTTCTTGGATCCATTCATTAAGTCTCCTGGGCCAGAGCCTTGGGAATTCCTAGTTGGCTGTTTCTGTTACTGCATACATTGCGCATGTCTCCTGTGGATTCTGCCTCCTAAATCTTTTTCAGATCTGTCTCTTTCTACTGCCACTGGCTTGGTTCAGGCCCTCATCAGATTTTTACTGGATAATTCCAATAGTATGCAAACTGGTCTCACCCTGCTTTAATACATCCTCCATGTTACTGCTGTTGGAATAATCTTTCTAAATGTAAACAAAACCACATCTTTCTCCTGCTTAGAGTCCTTCCATAGGTCTCCCAATAGATACTGGGATCAAATTCAAACTATGTCAGCCCACACATTTTTTCCTACCTCTCTGACCTCATTTCCACTATCCCTCCTTCTGTGCTTGTTGGCAGCCACTCGACTTGCAATTACCTTAAGTTTATGCTATTTAATGCCCTCTGTATGCTTTTGCAAATATTATTCCTTCAGCCTACGTGCATTTTTTTACTCATCCTTCAAGACCTAGACCAAGTGTCTTTTTCTCTAAGATACCTTTCTGGTCTGGGTTAGATGCCCCTCCCATATTCCACAGCATCTTTTACATGTCTGTCTCCATGTGACATGCAGTATTGTATTGTGGCTTAAATTGTGGGCTCTGGAGCCAGAGTATATGGGTTTAAATCACATTTTTTTTTCTATTAGTAGCTGTGTAGACTCTGGCAAGTTTCTTAGATTTTTTTATGCCTCAGTTTCCCTAACTGTAAAACAATAGTACCTGTCTCATATGGTTGTTTTGAGCTTTATTGAAAGTGACATACACGGAGTACTTAGAATAATGCCTAATTCAGAGTGAATATTCAGTACATGTTAGCTATTCCCAATAATTTATTATCACTTTGCTGGTTAGTAATATTCTTAGCTTTTAGAGAGATGGACCTTGTCTTTGTTTTCTCTGCATCTACTGCAAATAAGGCATTCTATGTTCCGTGAATGAATAGATGAGCTATAAGAACCATATGTGAGGTATTATTATATGTAGTGGTACTTTCCTATTCCCTAGTACTTTCTGACATTCAGTTCATACAGGAACAAGCAGTCAGTGTGCATAGTGAATTATAGTAAATGATAGCATACATATTGTATAAGAAATTACATTATTTATTTCCAAAGAAAGTTTTCTAAACTTGAGAGAAGGGTAATCTAAATTTGCTGGAATTTTATTGTTTGAGTGTTTGTATTACAAAATCATCACTGTTTCTTGTTGGTGTGTGACTTCTTTACGATTCTGGATACCATTAGCTTCAAATTACCACAAAATCCACGTTGCTCATGTTGTTGGCTTACTTGAATATTCTGTTCCTATCTTTTCTGAATCTCTAACATATTTTTATATTTTAAATAATGTTGCAAAATTACATGATGTGTCCAATAGACTAACAACAAGCAAGCTCTTGCCATCTGCATTACATAGCCCTGAGAAAGCATTGCTAAATAGCATAAGATTTAATTTTATAGCAACATCATCTGGCAAATACATGAGACATTCATTATCCTCCATTTCTAGATTAATATGTTTTTATTTAATAATATGTAATCATTTTAAGACTAACTGCATTGTGTAGCAGTCAATAATCTTCTGGATATCTATTAGAATTAGGTTTGACTATGAATGATAGAAACTGAAAATAACAGTGGCTTAAACAAGTTAAAAGTTTCTTTCTTGTGTAAACATGGGCAGTCCTGGGCTGGAATGGCAGTTCAGTCACAAACCAAGGCTCTCTCCATCGTGCTGCTCTACCATCCTTAATATGCAGGTTTTAGATAGTTTCAGATAGCTGCTCCAGCTCCAGCCTTCCCATCCTCAGTCTAGCCAGCAGGAAGGAGTAAAAGGGAAAAGAGCACTCTGCTGCTATTAAATGACATTTCCTGGAAGTTGCATTCCCATTAATCAGAACTTGGTTACAGGGACATGCCTAGCTTGGAGAATACTTGCAAATGTAGTGTTTGTCCTGGGTGGTCATGTACTCAGCTAAAAATTGGGGGTCCTATTTCATAGAAGAAAGGGTAAATGCATATTAGAAGACTGCTAATAGTCTGTGCTACTTTGTCTTTGCCATTTAACTGTATCAGGTTTCTAGAGTCTAAGCCTAAAAAAAATTTGGTAAAATGGTCCTCCTGGTGTTAAAAATATACATTGATCCTTTTTGAAGGGTCAAAATTAGGATGTTAGCTAGAGAGAGACTCTTTTTAAATTTTAAAAGCCATGTTGATTTTATTAACTGACTCCAAAATATTTTTAAAAAACCGTTAATGCTGTTGCAAATAATTTTCTTATAAAGGAGCTATAAAAAATAAAGTGGTATATGACAACAAAGGTACAGGCAACAAAAGACAAAATAGTCAAATTGGACTTTAGCAAAATTAAAAACTTTTGTGTTTCAGAGAATGCTATCAACAGAGTGAAAAGCAACCCAAGGAATGGGAGAAAAATATTTGCATATCATGTATCTGAGAAGGGATTAATGTTGAGAGTATATGAAGAACTATAACTCAAAAACAAAATACCAGAAAACCCAGTCTAAAAAATGGGCAAAGGACTCAAGTAGACATTTCTTGAAACAAACAAACAAAAATACAAATGGCCAATAAACACATGAAAAGATGCTCAACATCACTAATCATTACAGAAATGTAAATAAAAAAACACAAGGAGTGTGTTACTCCATTTCTGTTGCTTATAACAGAAATACTTGAAACTGGATAATTTGTATAGAAATGATATTTATTGCATACAGTCCACCTTTCACTCTCTTGAGCTATGGCATGAACCACACTTGGGGTTGCTTGATCCAAGGATGCTCCAGCCAGAGTGGCAGGGATCCAGGGAGCAATGTCCCAAGGCAGCACAGGGCAGTGGCACCCCGGGTCTGTCCCTCAGAACAATTTGGTCCTCCTAGGCCTCTGGGCCTGCAATGGAAGGGGTGGTCCCAGAGACTCATGCCATCAGGGCCTTTACCCCCTTCTCTTGATAATCCATTTCTTCTGTATTAGTTTCCTTAGCAAGGGGCTGTTGGGCTGCACCCTTGAGTTTTTCTCTGGAAAATGCTCTCTCACTCTTTATCACATGGCCAGGCTGCAAATTTTCCAAATTTTTATGTTTACTTCACTTTTTTATTATAAATTCTGGCATTACTCATGCCTTTTCTGCCATAACTCAGTGTAGGCTGTTGCAAGTAGCCATGTGGCTTCCCGAATCCTTTGCTGCTCAGAAATTTTTTCCTCCAAATACCCTGGTTCAGTGTCTTTAAGTTCAACATTTTATAAAACTTTTGAGCATGAACAGAATGCAGCCAAGTTCCTTGCCAATTCACAGCAAGAGTGATCTTTGCCCCAGTTTCCAATAAGTCTCTTCTCATTTACATCTGAGATCTTTTCAGAATAGCCTTTACTGTCCATATTTCTATCAGCATTCTGCTCACCACCATTTAGACAGTCTCTAAGAAGTTCCAAACTCTCCCTTGTCTTTATGTCTTCTTCTGAGTCCTCCAAAATCCTCCAACTTTTGTCCAACACCTAGTTCCAAAGCTTCTTCCACATTTTTAAGTATTTGTTATAAGCAACACCCCACTTATCTGGTACCAATTTTCTGTATTAGTTCATTTCTGTTGCTTATAATAGAAATACCTGAAACTGGGAAATTTGTGAAGAATGATAGTTTTGGAGGTGGGGAAGTCCAAAGTCCAGGGAACACATCTGGTGAAGGCCTCCTTTGTTGGTGGCTTTACAGCAATGCAGGGTATCACATGGTGAGAATGGTGGAGCAGTGAGAGAGCTAATGGCCTTATTGGCTGTCCTTTTAAAGCCCTCAGAACCACACCCCTGACCACCATTAAACCCTCAATGGATTAATCCAGTTACTAGGGCATTGTCCTCACAATCTGATCACCTCTTCAAGGCCCCACTTTTCAACAACCGCATTAGGACTTCCCATGCTCTTACCACTGCCACAGTGGGGACCAAGCCTTAATGAATTTGGAGGGACATCCAAACCGCTTTACACTCATTAGGATGGCTATTATACAAAAAACAGTAAAATAAAGGCTGGTGAGGATGTGATGAAACTGGAACCCTTGTGCATTGCTGAGGGGAGTGTAAAATGGTATACCCACTGTGGAAAATGGTACAGTGATCCCTCAAAATATTAAAATAGAATTACCATATGATCTAGCAATTCCACCTTTGAGTATATACCCCAAAGAATTGAATGCAGGGCCTCAAATAGATATTTGTACACCCATATTCATGGCAGTATTATTCCCAATAGCCAAAAGGTGGAAGCAACCCAAGTATCCATCAATGGATGAAGGAACAAACAAAATGTGGCATATACATACAATGAAAAATTATTCAGCTTTTAAAAGAAGGAAATTCTTACACGTTACAACACAGATGAGCCTTGAAGACATTATGCTAAGTGAAATAAGCCCATCACAAAAAGACAAATACTGTTTGATTCTACTTATTTGAGGTATCTAAAGTGGTCAAAATCGGAGACAAAGTTAAAATGGGGGTTTCCAGGGGCTAGGGAAAGAGAGTGTTACCGGACTCAGGTCTGGCTGCCCGCCCCCTTGAAAAGGAAAGAAAAAAACTCAGAAGTCAAATGTTTGGTGTTAGAAAGCAGATGTATTCAGCTGAAGGAGATGGTAGGCTATCCCATCTCCAAGATTCACATTTACGGAGGGGTTTTTAAAGGAAGGCTTGAGGGAATGGAATGTGGGAGGTGAAAAGCAGGAGAGCAGGAAATGTGCGCTACAAGGGGTCCATTTCTATGGGTCAGGTACAAGGTCTTGCTAAAGCTTTATATGGTTTCTGTTCTCATCTTTGCTGTTATCTCAGGACCCTGCAAGATTTTTATTTGCGCTGGTGTACTTGGCTGGTGGCCAAGGTCAGCTTCCATCATCTGGCCTTGATCATTTCTCAAAACTCTACAAGACTCAAAGAAAGAACTGTTAGCTTTGCAAAGTACTAATTAGCTTCTCGGCCTTGTTTTCCTCCTTAGCGAGCAAGATAAGAAAGTCAGGGGATGGGAAGCAAGAGTGGAGAGAAAAAAAACCTGTCCTTTTAAAAATCCTCCCCTGCTCCGTAGCCCAGGCAGCTTTAGGTCCCAACATGGCTTCAGTCCTGCTCACTCCAACAGGAGGAGTGGGGAACTAGTGTTTAATGAGTATGGTTTCTGTTTGGGAACATGAAAAATTTTTGGAGATGTTTGGTGGTGATGGTTGCACAACAATGTGAATGTACTCAATGCCACTGAACACTTAAACATGGTTGAAATGATGAATTTTATGTTATATATATTTTGCCACAATAAAAAAATGGTTAAAAGTATTATTTAAAAGTGAGTAATTTATACACACAGGCATTTATATAATCAGACTTGAAACCAGTTCTAGAGCTTTTTTCCCCAGGAACCTTGATTTTACTTTGAAATTATATTCTTTTTAAACGCTTTAAAACATACACAAAAGTAAAGGAAATAACATATGGAGAACTCTATAGTCCCCTCCACCCAACGTTAACACCTCAATTTATAATAAAAAATTTGGTGAGTAAAAAATAGAATAGCCTCAGTTCCAATCCCAGGATAGACATACAATAACTCTCTTTTTCTTGAGGAAATTTATGTGTTCCCTGTAACCAGAAGAACCTGAATTAGTTTCATTCACTACAAATGTAAATTGATACAAACACTTTGGAAGACAGTCTGGCAATATCTAGTAAAGTTGAATATGGGCATATCAATGGACCAGCAATTCCACTCTTAGGTATTTTTCCTACAGGACTTCTGTACATATGTACCAGAAAATATGTAAGGGATGTTGACAGCATGAAGCAGAGTGTCTGCAGCAGACTCTGTTAACCTGATCAAATCCCAGCTCTGCCACTTACATAATAGCTGTGTGACCTCAGACAAGTTACTTAGTTCTCTGTGCCCCATTTTCCTCATTTGTAGGGTGGGAATGAATATTTAATCCTTACAATGTTGTTGTAAGGATTAAATAAATTAATATATGTAGAGTGCTAGGCACATAATAAATGTTTTATGTAACAATATGTTTTAGCTATTGTTACAACTCTCATTATTATAGCAGCATTGTTCATAATAGCAAAAACACTGAAAATAACCCAAATGTCAACAAAGGATGATGAATAAACAAACCTTGGTATATTTATACTTTGAAATTGTATAGAGCATAGGAATGAAAAGAATGAACTAGAGCTACATATGTCAACAGGTACAAATCTTAGAAACATATGTTAAGAGAAAAATGCAGGCAAAAAAGAACACATGTACTATGATCTCTATGTTGTAACATAAGCCAAATTCAACTTGTTATTTAGAGACCCATCCATAGACAGTGAAAGTACAAAGAAAAGCAAAGGAACAGAAAAGAAGCAAAAGAATAATAGAGAGATGGGATTGGAAAAGCTCTTCAGTGATCTTTGTAATGTTTGTAAAGTTTATAAATTGGATGGTAGTTTCATGGGTATTCTTCTTATGTCATAAAGGTAGAACAATTAACCTCAGTGAACCAAATATTTAAGATAAAAATTACATAGACATGAGCTGAGCTGGTTGAAATTCAGAAAACAAAAATTAAAACAAAGAAAACAGTTTAAATATTGTATAAAGAATTCATTAAGAAACTGAATTGGAGCTGGCAAGTTAGCTGAGTTGGTTAGAGTGTTGTGTTATAACACCAAGGTCAGGTGTTCAGATCCTCATACCAGCCACTGAAAAATTTTTTAAAAAATTAAAAAATAGAAGGAAACTAAGTTAGTTAAATGGAGTTTACTCCAGGAAATACTTTTTGATGAAAATATATTAGAGCTGGTATTATACTTCTGTTTAAAATGTTTGTATATGTAAGTTCAAAATCAGTGTGACCTGGTGGTCAAAATAGCTGTATCAAAGCCTTCTGTACATAGTTAGCAATAACTTAATGATACAATAAGCATTTAATTTATATAACGAGCTTTACACATCCATAGGAAAAACAAGGTTTCTGTCAGGAGTCTGGAGCAGGTGTCAGGGAACCCTAAGTAGCCAAATAGTTAAAAGGTAAAATAGCAAGAAAGAAATTCATCTCTAGAGATAAGAGAAATAGGAAAATACCAGTAAATAACTGCTAAATTATAAAAAAGAGTGAACTCAACATCGAGGTGATTCTTTGGGTGGTAAGTTTGATTTACTTTTCCCCAAGATTCAATTAAGCTGGTACATGGAGTTTAGGAGTGGACATATCTATGGACTGCTTCGCTTCCAAAAGCTACTGCGTACTCAGCTAGTTTCTCAGGCCACAGCAAATGCACTGCCTTCTGGATATCTTCAGATGTGAGGGTACAGCGTTTTCTGAGATGCCTCAGGTTGCAAGCTTCCGTAGCAATGCGCTCAAAGATGTCGTTGATCAGGGTATTCATAACGTCCAAGGTGTGAGATGATATGCCGCTCTGGGGAACCACTTCTTTTAGGACCCTGTTTACATAGAGTGAATAATTTCTATGGCCAAAACTGGTGCTGAAATGTGATTTCTTTCTGGAGATCGGGCATAGATGTCCTCTGGAGCACTTGCACTTTCTGTTGATGGATCTGGCCATGGTAGATGTTGTTCCCCTTATCAGTTATAAATGGAGAGGAGAAGGGCCTACGAGTGGTGGGAGCTCTCATGTTTACAGTGACATGTCACAGTCAAACTGTGGGGGCTTCTCCCTGATTGGTGGTTACTTTTCCTATGTCACAATTACCTAGCAATGGCACTGATTTGTTGTTAGGGGAAAATCTTTCTCTTGGCCAACCTAGAGCTTTCCTAAGAAGATAAAAGCAGTGTTGCAGAAGGATTGAGGCTGACTTCAGGGCAGAAAAGAAGAGTGCTTATTTCTTCTACTTTGTTTCTTAGCAATTTGCAAACATGATGTACAATATTATCAGAATTGGACAAAATCTCATCAAATTGGGGGATCGGTGGAAGGAAGGTAAAGGAAAAGTTGCCTTTTGTGGGGTCACTGTGTGTTTTAGTCTGTTTATGTCACTTATAACAAAATACACAGAACTGGGTGATTTATAAAGAAAACGAAATTTATTGCTTACAGTTTATGAGGCTGGGAAGTCCAAAGTCCAAGGAATACATCTGGTGATGGCGACAATGACCCAGGTGTCTCATACTACAAGATGGGGGAAGCAGAGATAGCAGAGGGAATAAGAGAGACATATACTCTTCTCTTAAGCCCTCAGAGCCATGCCCTGACCACCATTTTTAAACCATTCACTACTGCACGGTTCTACAACCCAATCACCCCTTCAAGGCTCCACCTTTCAACTACTATAATAGGATTTCCCACCCTCTTAACAGTCACAGTGGGGGCTAAGTTTCTAATACATAAAACTTAGGGGACACAATTCAAGCTTCAGGGAATTTTGGGGTGACACAATTCAATCCACTACACTGTGTTTATAAAAGCATTCATAAATTCATTTTATAAGTGAATGAATAGTTATATAAGCCATTAAAAGTCTCAAAGTGATTTATTTTATAATAAAAATAAATACATATGATTAATCTGGTTTTAAGAATTGTGACCTTTATTTTTAAAATGAAGCCTAACTTTTTTTCTAGAACCCCACTTCTTTTTTTTTAATGATTTCCTTTTTATTTTTTTAATTTTTAATTTTTATTGAATCGAAATTGATTGTACATATTTTGGGGGTTCAACATTGAGATATGTTGATCAAATCAATATTACTAGCATGTATATTGTTTTAAATTGTAATTATTCTTTATGCCCCTTGTCCAATCCTGCTCCATCCCCCTTCCTCTCCCCCACCCCCCTCTATTCACCCTAGATTTCTTCTCTCACTCTGAAAGAATAATGGTTACTCTGTTGATTTGCTGCCCAAATGATCTGTCCAATGCTGAGAGGCGTGTGATCAGGTCCCCCAATACTATCATAGAGCAGATGTCTCTTCCGTCACTATGAAATGGGCTCTGCGGAGACAGACATCCTCCTCCTTTCTTTATCTCTGCTGGTGACTCTCCTTGTGTCAACTCACTCCAGTGGCTGGTGGACCATCTGCATGGTGGTTGTGGCATCTAGCCGCCTTTGCAGCAGCCATGGTTGTTGTGGTGGCTCTGGTGGGCCACCCACATGGAGGAGATGTTTTTGGCCTGCTCCGTGGTGCTGGCAGTGTGCCTGGTTGTGGAGAGTGTCTGATCCCCAGTTCCACGTCCCCAGTCCCCAAGTGGGTCCCGAGGTGCTGGCATGGTGTGCCTGGTTGTGGGAAGGGGGTGCAGTCCCCAGTTCATTACCCTGGGTCCCTAGGCATGCCCTGAGGTGCTCACGCAGTGTGCCTGGTTGTGGAAGGGGGGTCCGGTCCCCTTCTCCATTCCCCAGGTCCCTGGGCAGGACCTGAGGTGCTGGCGAGGTGTGCCTGGTTGTGGGAGGGAGGTTTGGTCCCCTTCTCCATGCCTCAGGCTCTTGGGTGGGCCATGAGAAGCTGGCACAGTTTGCCTGGTTGTGGGAGGGGGATCCAGTCCCCTTCTCCATGCCCTGGTTCCCAGGGAAGGTCCTGAGGCACTGGCACGGGTGCCTGGTTGTGGGAAGGGGGTCCGATCCTCAGCTCCATACCCTGGGTCTCTGGATGGGTCCCGGGGCAGTGGTTTGGGGTGCCTGGTTGTGGGAGGGGGTCCGGTCCCCTTCTCCATGCTTTGGGCCTCTGTGCAGGGCCCTGATGCGCAGTCCCAGTGTGCCTGGTTGTGGGAGGGGGGGTCAGGTCCCCAGATCCTTACCCCGGGTCCCTAGGCTGGCCTCCGAGGTGCTAGAAGACCCCCTCTTCTAAGGAGCAAATATGTACAACTAAAGAGTAAAACAAAACTCCTCATGGAGCATGTTCATTAACTTTTATAATGATATTAATATCATTTTTGCAAATTTTACAAATTCAACTTTATGATCTGCTTTTACTTTATACTGTTATTTTGTCATTAACCAGAAGAGGTTTATTGGGCCATTCTGGCCCAAGTGTCATGTTGATATTCACACTTTAAAAAACTCTTCAGGGCTGGCTATTTAGTTCAGTTGGTTAGAGCTCAGTGTTGATAACACCAGGGTCAAGGGTTTGGATCCCCACACTGCTCAGCTGCCAAAAAAAAAAAAAAAAAAAGAATCATTTGCTCTCTTAATCAAATTCTACCCTGGGTAAAATAAAAAAGAAATAGAAGTAACTATAAAAATAACAACTCATGAGCATTTCAGTTATTCACAATTGCTACAACTATTAATGCTAGCACTAAATATCCTTCACTATGAGCATCTTCACAGATAAGGTAAACTCGGTAATGTGTAATTTCTGGAATGCTAATTGTAGTTCCTCCCCTTTCTCTCCCACTCAAAAAAGTAAATCTGAAATGAGGTAAGAATAATGTTATTATGAAGATAACTTTGAACAGGTTTAATTAATAAAGACAACAGACATCATTTGTAAATGTCCATGCTTTATTATTAGTAACAAATCTCAGACTATTCCTCATCACACAAGATAGAGGCTGCTGCTTCCAGGTGTGCTTTGGGGTGATGGATCTTTAGTCAGTTCTTGTTAATTTTGTTTTCGGATGTTTCTAGACATAATTACTTAGTTTGCTTAATTATAGCATAGCTTTATTGCTAACATTTAGAAGTAACTATCAGATGGAGAACATTTACTTCCTCTTCCTGATATATCCATGCTAAAGAGTTTCCACTAGCATAACACTTCTGGCCTCCCCTCTCCCCTCACGTACTCCTGCCTAGGACAAATGTCTTACCTGACTGGGGAGGAGGAGACAAGACAGCCTTGTCTATATCATCCCCTTGTGGACTCTCACAGGGATCTGACTATGGGCAGCTCCATCCCTGGGAATGGATCACTATTTGTGAGCTGCCCGTGACTGAGTAGGACATTCCGCTTACTTCTTCTGTGCTATATTAGGAAGCCTATTGTTGCCCTAGACCTAAAGGCTGTTCTCCAAGTAGTTTGTCAGTAAATAAAGTTAATATTTTTATCTCCATCTTTCTGATTCCTTTGACTTGGGCAGGATGAAGGAAGGGTACAGTATATTATAGTACCTAACTAAAAGAAAAGAGCTTTTAGAGCCAAAACAATAAGCTGTATGCTAAGATACTGATTGACCAGAAAGTTCAGAAGATAAGGATACTGATTCTATAAAATTTCTGGCTAATTTAGGGTTCACCCAAATTCCCTTTTAAAATTCAATGAATCATTCTAAAACATGTATGAGTTTACCACTGATATGCTGGTTTTTCTTTTCCTTCTTCTTTTGTTCTTCCACAGACTGTTTGGAACAAGAGATAAACACCTTTTAGCAAAATGACCTTCAGGAGATGCCCATTGTATTATTAATCTGAGCAATGCAGCAAGTCTGATTATTTTGCATTTATTACACTCTGAGAGTGAACACTATGAGGATCTCTATCCTCTCTCCCCTTCTCTTCTGTCCCCATCCTCAAGGTCTTAGCCTTAGAACAAAGCATGGTATCCTTCAGCAGGAGAAAACAGATTGAAAGGACTCATAACCAGTGTATTAGGGGTCCTGGGTCTCCAAGCTGGTCAAAAGTAGGCTGGAGTCCAAACTTAACTGCTTCATACATTTTTTCAGGCTCTTGTTTTGTGGTCTATTACATTATGTCTATTTGGGACAAGGATTGTATAGTCTCTCCCTTTTCATGATTGAGTAAGTAAAGTACTGGGGTTACAACTGCTTATTCTTTCATTGATGATTTAGAATCTTGTAATGACCCAAGGTCATCGTCAAAGCCATCAGTGATTGTTCCACAGTAACGTAACTGTGGTAGAGGTGACATTAATCGAAAGTAGAAAACATGCACTGACAGATATGAGCGTACTCTGGGAACATTTTTAAAGCCACTGTATAGTTTCCTACTGCTGGTGTAACAAATCACCACAAATTTAGTGGCTTTAAACAACGCAAATTTATTGTGTTATAATTTGGGTGGTCAGAAGTCCAAATGAGTCTCACTGGGCTAAAATCAAGTGTTGGCAGGGCTGTGTTCCCTTCTACAGGCTCTAGAGGAGAATCCGTTTTCTTGCCTTCTCTAGCTCCTAGAGGTCGCTAGCAGTACTTGGCTTTTTCTCCATTTTCAAAGCCAGCAATGGCTGGTGGAGTCTTTCTCACACTGCATCACTCTGACACTGACTCTCCTGACTCCCTCCTTCACTAATAAGGACTATTGTGATTACACTGGGCTACCCTGATAATCCAGGATAATCTCCCCATCTCATGTCCTTAATTTAATCACATCTACCATGTCCCTTTTGCCATGTAATGTAACATATCCACAGGTTCCAGGATTTGGGACATGGATGTCTTTTGGGGGGGCATAATTCTGTTCACCCCAGCCACCATGAACAGAATGGAATTGTCATGAAAGAACTGGGTCACCAATGGTATAGAAGTTGGTGAATAATACTGTCCTTAGTAGATGACTAGAAATATATTTTAAAAAACATTTTCTATATATGAGTTTTCTTTTGGCTAGGAGAGTTGTCTTGGATTTTCTGTGCTGTGACTCTACACTATAGTTCCAAAAATATATTTAGTGAAACAGTTTATCCTTAGAAGGCTGGAGGATGACAGTAGAGCAGAGAGATTTTTTCTTTTCTTTCTTCCTTCTCTCCTTTTCAAATTCCCTTCTCTATCCCTTTATTCCTGCTTGCTCTTCCTCACAAGTATTTGTTGAATGCCAACCATGCAGCAGGCATTGCATGAATTACATCGTGGAGATAAAGAGTTGAAGAAGACGCAGTTCCTACTCTTAAAGAACTCCCAGTTTATGAGGTAGACAGACATGGGAATAATTGATTATTATGAACAGGGAGATAAAGGCTATGACAGGCATCCATAGGGTGTAAGCAAGAAGAGAGAGTTGTACCTTGATCATTCAGCCTGCCAGGGCAGGCTTCTAAGAGCTGATAATGTTCTAGTTGTACCATGAGGTACATAGAAGTTATTCTGGCAGATAAGGCTGGTGGTAGAGGGGAAGGTGGGCAGAATATGTGCAAACATGCTTGCAGAAAAAGAGATCTTTTTGTGTGTTTCTGCATAAGGACAGGAGACTCATGGTCTGGAAGAGGCCATGTGAAACCAGAGCTTGATTGCCCCTTCTTGTCTGACAGTACTCATGTGTGGAAGAATGTGTAATCTCCAGAGAGAGGCAAAAGAAGCATGCTTGCCAAGAATCCAGGTTTCAGTTAAGGCAGTAGTTCTCAAGCCTGGATGCACATTGGAATTACTTAGGGAGACTCAAACAAACAACAATGCCAGGGCTAGACCCCAGACTAACTGAATCAGATTCTGCAGGGGTAAGGTTCAGGCTTTTGTTTTTAAAGTTCCCCCAGTGTTTTTAATGTGCAGCCAGGCCTGGGAATCACTATTTGAGCTAAGATAGAATAAAATATTTAAAGGTGTTGGGAAATTTTTAAATTTTTAAAATTTTTGTGTGTAGGATCTTTTTTTTTTTTTTTTTTAGCAGCTGGCTGGGATGGGGATCGCAGCCCTTGACCTTGGTGTTATAACACCATTGCTCTAACCTGCTGAGCTAACAGGCCAGCCAGGCGAGTTTTTTTAAAACATTGGAAATGAGAATTGTAAGGGTTCAGGGGAAAGGATTAAGAGAGATGGGAGAAGAAGGACAGAGTACTAGCAGGTGAGTCGATGAGAGGGTGGGGGAGTGGAAGTGGCTCCTGAGGGTGACACAAAGTCTCTGATCACAGGACTCTGGATTCTGAGACAGGAAGAGAGGCAGACTTAGATGTAAGACTGTTTCTGTGCATTGTAGATTGAAACAATCTGAAAAGCTCTTTCAGCATTCGGCAAGGAAGAGATCTAGAAGAACTGAGGAGAGAGAACTGAGGTGGGAAGAACCAGGCTAGCGCCTTCTTTGCTGTGGAGATGCTTAGCTCTTACCAGTCTTATATTTCCATGTTTCAGGGGGAATAAAACAAAAAATGTTCCATGTACCCCTTTACTGATTTGTTGACAATTTTCTGAACTAGGTCATTTCTCTTTGACTTTTCTTTCTTTCATTGGATTCCTAAGGCTGACATGTTCCCGCCCCACAACACACACACACAGAGAGCCTTCTCCCTCCCATATCAGAGCCACTTGCATCCTGCTTTGGCTAATCTGAAAGCTGGGTCATTGTTCTTAGCTGATGAGAGAGAGAGAGAAAGAGAGAGAAATTAGATTCGCTTTGCACAGAGTAAGAATGTAATAAAGGAATTAGCTTTGAAAGAAAGTAGAAGGTTTGCAATCTTTGATGAGTGTGAGGTTATTTAGCAGAAAACAGAAAATGCATTGAGACAACAGAGAGACGAAAAATTCTAATTTTGTTTTGAGTTCTGGTTCACACTTTACATTAAAACATCGATGAACTAACATGCAATTAAAACTCCCCTGAATCAATAAATTCATCATTGTAAAATGGATTTTTCTCTTACTATAATGAGTGCCCTTGCTAAGCGCATAGAATCGGAATAAAAGTTGCCCAAGGTCACATGCCTGGGAAGTTGTGGAGCCCCGAGATAAACAGAGATCAGACATCCAAGCTGGAGCTCTTAACCACTGTTCTACACTGCCTCCTATTGGGTTGGCCCAAAAGAGAGGATGTTCTGAGCAGGAGGAAGCAAATGAGTAACAACATGGAGGCGTGAAACCACAAGCTATATTCAAGAACTAGGGAAAAACTGTTTTGCTAAGAGTAAAGAGATTACATGTTAGAGAGGCAGTTGGAAAGGTATGGTGGCTCAATAAATAGTGTAAGGTGTTAAAATTATTCTACAGGAATTTGAGAGTCACTGAGAATTTGAAACATGCAAGGAATTGGCTCAAATAATGTTTTGAGAGAATCAATTTTGTGCTGGGTGCAGGAGGGATTAAAAAAAGAAGCAGGATCAGAGAGCCCAGCAGTGCCATTGCTTATGGCCCAAGAGTGGGACAATAGAGGCCTGAACTGGAGGTGATGGAAATGGTAGGAACAGAATCATTTTAAAAAGAATTGGTGAGATCGGATGATTGGTTTACAACATGGGACAAAGGAGAAGGAAGGCTCTAATAAAATGCTGGCATTTATTGAGCACTGACTATGTGTCTAGGCACTGCTCTAGGTACTTTCCAGCTATCAGCTCAGTTCTCACCACTGCCTTATGAGATAGGTATTATCGCAGCATCTCCTTTTCACAGGTGAGGAAACTCAGCTTGCCTCAGCACACAACTGGTTCATGGCAGAGATGGAATTCAAACCCAAGCATCTCCTTACTCTTTAGTAAGACATCCTGCTTCTCTGATAATCCCGGAAGTGTGTGGTGCTCTATATGCTGCGTGTGCTTGACCAGTGTATCTCGTTTGATCTTCCCAAGAGTTGAGGCAGGGAGGTATTACTTCCCACCTCATAGCTATAAATTTGGTTGTTGCCAACAAATTAAGTGTCAGATCTTCTAATGCTACCTCCAGTGCTCTGGCCAACCCCCCATGCTTTAGATTACTACAATAAAAACAAAAAAAGAAGATTCATGAAGCAAAACAGTACAGTGCGAGCAATGTGGAAGATGTGATTATAGGATTTAGGATGAAAAATCTGATTTTAAGCAACCTCAGAAATATACTTTTCTCACTTTACATTCAATAGAATCCCTAAGGTTAGAGTACATCAACAAGGAAGAAGATTCTGACAGCCATCATACAGCTGTACATTCCAGACAAGTCAGAGAGAAAACCTCACCTTTACCTAGAGGGAAGGATGATTGATTCTAAATTGGGAGGAAGGATTTAAGGAAGGGAGCCTACTCTCAGAATACTAATAAGGTTTTAAAACCACATCTCTTCTTCAATCATCCCGTGATGCCCTTTTAAGCTGGTTTACATATAAAGAAACTAGAAAGACAGATATATTAAACATCACAAAATTAGAGGCTGATAAGCTTAATAAGAAAATTGTCTGTTGAAAAACAGCTAAACTAGAAACTGAGGGATGACAAGTATTTTTCTTTAAGTACATAGGGCTATTTCCCATTCTTAGTGTTATGATAAAGTCTTGCCTTGGTTACATTAACAATAAAATATCCAGTGTTTGTGAATTTAATAAAATCCAAATACCTAAATCCAGTGTCTCTCCAGGGCCCGATAAAAGAATATAACTCTTTTAGAAGTGCAGTCTGAAGAAATTCACACCAAGGCTAGTTTCCAATGTTCTTGTTGCTGAGTTTTATTTTAGGACTGGCTTCCGATGTAGAGCAGTGTCTCTTTTAGTTTCTCAGTATCTCTAGACTCTCTGGGCAGGACTGTGCTGCTAGAGACCTCTTAGAGGAATGATGAACTGAGTGAGGCTAGCTTGCTTTGAGCTGTGCTGGAGACTGCATCTGGGGACATGATCTCTCTGTTCTATTGTCTCCTGAAATCCTCATTTATGATTAATATCCTTTCTGTTTTTCTAAGTTTATGAATTAAAAGAATAATACTATGCCCTGTAGTAGGCTTTGTCAGGTTCCCTGAGGAGGTCTCATCTCTCTTTTGTATAAGAATGTACTGTTTTCCCCAAAGCGTGGGTTTAGGGGACAACTGCTTACATGGGTCTGTTTAAGATCCACAGAATACTGTTACCAAGGGTCTCTGGCCAATAAAACACCTTAGCAGTGCTTATGATTTACCAGCTTTACAGGCGAGTCAAGTTGTGATATAGCTGAGGACTCTGAAGTAATGCTATGGTTCTCTGAATGGTGCTTCCAACAAAACTGGTTCAGGAAATGTCTTATCTTCATGGCATTTTATCTTCACTGTTGAGAATCTAATCACTTAGAGGAAGCTGAGGCCACAAAACACGAAGAATTTCTAAAAAACTGTCACCTTCCATTTCCTTAACAACCCTTTGATGTGATCAGGGTAGCCCTACTGCTTTACGGATGAAATTTAACTTGGAGAAATTAAGATCTTTGCTTCAAATATGCATATCCCTGTAGTTTGGTAAAACGGAGTCTAGAATTAGGTTTGTTTACATTGCATTATGCTGCTGGAATCAAAGCACATATCTCCTACCTCTGTAGCCTTAGTGGACATGGTGGTTTTCAGTGGACTTAGCAATGTTTGTTAGACAGTCTCTTTTGGGGTTCTGTAGGTCTTTGATTCTTAGAAGAATCTGTGTTGTGCACCCCAGTACACACCTGTCTCATGGATATTGCTTGGTTGTTTTTGTCTGTCTCATATTCTTTTCTAACCCAAACCATTCATATTATGGACTACACCAATCCAAGAATTGAAACCATAAATAAAGAGGATTTAAAAAATCAGCTGCTTTCAGCACATGTAAAAGAATATTTTTTAGGAATAAATATATTAGAGTTAAGACAACTATGTGAAAAAAGGCACCATAAACAAAATTAAATGACAAGCCACAGACCGAGAGAATATATTTGTACAGCATGTAACTAATGTAGAATAAGTATTTAGAATATGTAAAGAACTCCATAAATCAATTTTTAAAATGGCAACCTGTCAGAAAAATGGGCAAATTATGTGATCAGGCAATTCATAGAGAGGAAACTTCCAAAAGCTAATAAACATACAAAATGATGCTTAACCTCAGCAGTAGTGAGGGAAATGCAAATAAAACCAAAGCAATTATTTCACATGTACCAAATTCACAAAATTTATTGACTTTGATAACACTAAATGTTAGCAAGGATGCAAAAGGTTTATTATTATTATTTATTGCAGATGTGAGTGGAAATTGCTATAATCACCTTGGACAGCAACTTTATCACTACTTGGTAAATTTGAAGATGTGCATCCCCTATCAATAGAGCAGTTACAATACAGATGCTTACTCCAGATAAACTAATGTACATGTATGTAATGGGACAAGTGCATGGGTGTTCAGTGGAGCAATGTCTGTCTGTACAGGGAAAAAAAAAAGGCAGAAATGATCTGTCTCTCAGTAGGGGAATGGCTGAATAAATTGGTTTTCTCAATATGGTGGAATGATCTGAAGCAACTATAACAAATGAACTGGAATCTACTTGTATAAATCTCAGATACTGTTGGGTAAAAAGCAAGTTGCAAAATATATATGGTATGATATCATTTATGGAAAAATTGAAGCATAAAACAATAGTATATATTATTTATGGGTTTATACATATGTAGTATGTCTAATACAAAAAAAAAAAAAACACATGGGAATGATTCTAACTACCTAGTAGTGGTTACCTCTGGAGAGGGAGGGAGAGGAGGAGGGAGAAAGATTTGAATGAAGGAATGTGAATGTGGCAAAATGTTGTGAGAGTCTGTTATATTATTTTCTTCAGTTTTCTTTTTCTTTGAAATACTTAATAATGAACAAAAACCTCAATTACTATAGAATACAAACAAACTTGAACTATGCCATTTGTTATATAGTATTAAGTTGTACTCATAAAAGAGGAAGTGACTCAAGGTTCAGCTGGGGGATTAAATGATTGCAGTAAAACCTCCTAGCCACAGAGGGTGCCACACAGACTGAACTGTAGGGGCTATTAGGCTGATGGAAATATCAAAGAATAAATATGGAAGGAATCCTAAAGATCATTCAGTCCAGGCTTTCTCAGACAACCCTGATGATAAGATTCATCTGGGAAACTGGTAAAAAATACAGATTCTTAGACTCCTTTCTTGGAGTTTGGGTTCAATGAATTTCTGGGAGAGCCAGTGTTCTGAAGAGTACGTATAGGGAAACACTGACTTATATGTCTCACTGTCAGTGAAGACTCATTCACTAATTCCTTCCCCAAATGTCCTTCTCTTTCCTGTCACCTCATTATTTGTACTACCATCTCACCAACTAAATTGACTGCAGTTTGAACAAAAGGAGGAAAATCTAAAAAGGATTGTGGAAGTAGTCAAAATTGGCCTACTTTACTGGGTAAGCCTTTCCTATGCCTCCCTGCTCTCACTGCAAATACCTCTAAGTAACCAAATTTCCCACTTAATCCTTGAGTTTCTCTACCTTTTCTCTCTTCACTCAAATAGGTTCTCAATACACTGCAAAGTGAAAACAATATGGAGACTGAGCTCAAATTCTGTAACTGCCACCAGTGTTTAAACTCATGTCCTTGTGCATACATATCCTCTTCATCTCCATTTTTAGGAGATTCCCTAATGGGAGAGAGGGCCTAAAATTCCTAGAATGATAGAAAATGGGAACTCCTGAAGGTCTTAGTCATCATTATATTCCTAGTCTAGCTCAGTATTTATACCTATTGGTGTTCAAAAAACATTTCTGAATGATGGAATTGGACCCTACCAGAGCAGTTGGTAGGCCTACATCCCAATTGTTCACACTACAGGGAACTGAAGGGAACAAATATTTTTGAATGCCTGTTGTGCGGGATGATTTATATGTGTAATTTCACTTAATCCTCCTAATAGTGCTATGAAATAGGTTTTATGAGCTCTGTGCTCAACTGGGGAAACTGAGGGTTGTAGAGGTGAAGGAATTTGCTCAAGATCATATCGTCAGTGATAGAACTGGAATTTGAACTTAGTTCTGCCCAATTTCAGAGCTCATGTTTTCTGATACAATAAAATACTTGTGAAGGACATAGGTATTATCCTTAGAAGTCACCTGATTTTGTTCCACTCTCTTCCACCCATTCAGAAGCAGCATTGAATATAGCTATACTCAAATATTTAAATGTTTTCTCTTGGGCTCAGTTCAAAGTTTTCTTTAACCTTCGGCTGTTTGACTTTCTACTTCTTACGTATGATGTAAATATTTCACAAAATACTCTTTAAATTAAAACCCAATATAACAATATCGGGGGGCAAATTTAGAGAAAAGAAGATGTCATATGACTTAAGAGTTATATTTAGTAATGTTTGTAAACCTATAAAAATATTTTTGTGGAATAGTTCTCAATACGAAGGTTTTTGAATTGCTTAATAAAGAGCTGAGGTTGTTACTGACTTTCTAGCATGCAAGCATCCTCTACCTTCTGTAACTGTTAGTCTCCTCCACAGTCTAGGACTCCATGGCTAAACTAGGTGCACTGTGCATCCTGGCCCTCAGATGTTAGATCTTCCTTCTGCCTAAGGGAAGAGATGAGATGTGAAGAGATGTGAGATGTGTTGACTTTATGTCTGAAGACAAATTGTCTTGGTTTAGTGTTACTTAACCATACATACTTTAGAGTAGTCAATAAAAATTTCATATGGGTGCACAGACCCAGGAACAGTGGGAAAGCAACTCAAAGGTCTGAAGGTATTTTCATGACAAAACGATAGATGCCAAATATTAAAACATTTACCTAATTTTGCTTCATATTATACATGCTTATGTTCCCTACCGGACTGTAAGTGACTTGATAAAAAGGAATATTTCTGTATTCTCCCACTGCTCTTATCACAGTGCCTTTTAAAGAATATTTGTTCAATAAATATATATTGAATAAATGAATTAATGAAAGAACAAATGGATATCTCCTGGAATACAATGACTTTTTTACACTTGGTCACAGTTTGCTTGTGATCTCACAGTGGCTTCACTTCATTTTCAATAAGAAATAATTTTGTGGTTTATCTTTCCTTATATTCCAAAGGTATTACAAAGGTGTTAATAGAAAATGGTATAACTCTTTTATCTCTTCTAAATCTCCAACATAAACTCATATTTTTCTTAATGACATGATAGTTGATTTCTTTAGAATCTACCAGCCTGTCAGAATCAAGGTAATTCTTCTACATAATGAAATAAGATGATGGAAATTGGATGTGTTGTCCCCTCCAAAACTCATGTAGAAATTTGATCTCCAATGTGGCAGTGTTGGAAACTGATTGAGTCATGGGGGCAGATCCCTCATGAATGGATTAATGCTCTCCCTGGGGGATGAGGGGTAGTGAGTGAGTTCTTGCTCTATTAGTTCCTACGAGAGCTGATTGTTTAAAGGACCCTGACACCTCCTCTCTCTCTCTTGCTTCCTCTCGCCATGTGATCTGCTTGTACCTGCCGGCTGCCTGCTGCTTTTCCACCGTGAGTAGAAGCAGCCTGATGCAGCTGTCCCAGAATTGTAAGCCAAATAAACCTTTTTCCTTATAAATTACTCAGTCTCAGGTATTTCCATTATAGCAACACAAAATGGACTAATACATAAGATACAGTTCAAAAGGAAAAGACATTATATGGATCTCAATTTTCTCAGTTATGATGAAAATAAAAAATAAATATGGACTCATAATGCCCATGAATTAACAGAAAAACTGTTTCCTGGATACTGGGAGAAAGTGTTCTTTGGGGAAGTTGACCACCATTTTTTTGGAGCAGCTTCTGTTGGTGTGGATGGTGGTCAGGGTCCTCAGTCAGACACAATGATCAATCAGTAATGAGATCATGTTAATTTTTTTTTTCTTTTTTTTTACTGAGGGAAAATCACTGAAGTTGGTAAATAATTCACGTAAACAAAATAGGAACAAATTATTGGGTACTTCCTATGTGCTGAGCACTGTGCTAAAGCCTTCATTATTTCATTTTGGCCTCTGAACAGCTCTGTGAGGAAGGTATTATTCTCCTCAAATTAGTGGTTTCATGGTTATCCCTATAATTATATAACTCACCTGCATTCTGATACACTTCCTCAAATGAGAAAAAAATGGAGTGGGGCTCCAGGTTTTCTGCTGGAAGTTGCCCAGAAGCTTAGACATTCATGTGGGATTGTGCTGGCCATGTGAAAGGTATCTGTGTGTACCTTGGTGAATAAAAAACAACACTGAGGGGCCGGCCCCATGGCTCACTCGGGAGAGTGCAGCGCTGAGAGTGCTGAGACAGCGGGTTCGGATTCGGATCCTATATAGGGATGGCCGGTGCACTCACTGGCTGAGCGTGGTGCAGACCACACCATGCCGAGGGTTGCGATCCCCTTACCAGTCAAAAAAAACCAAAAACAAACAAACAAAAAAACACTGAGAATGGTTGGGCTATAACTTAAAAATGTAACCCTTGGCAGAATTTCCTACCACTAGAGGAAATATTAGGAAGTTCATTCATACATATTTCTATTTTTTAAGTTATGTATTTAAGATATACTTGAAAAAAAGTGGCCAGCACATAAAGTCATAATTACTCAGTTGTTATTACTTAGGACATGTGAAAACAAAAACCCAGTGGTGTTTTACTTAAAGACAATGTAAAGGCAAATACTGTATTAAGTAATGAATAGTGATATGAACAGGTGATATGCAGATATGACAAGATCTTGAAGATGACATGTGAACAACTGGCATTTGGAAAATAGGGTTGCTGCCTGGTCTGAGGTCTGAAGCTCAGGCCAGAAGTAAGTGCTGTTCTGTGTCAATCATTGTTGAGTAGCACTCACTTGCCTTCTCGGACCTCAAGAAACTTCTCTGGTGTGACTTTAGGCACTACTAATTGGAGTGTTCAAGAATGGAATAAAGTTGAATCAGAGTCAGACAGCCAGGGCCCTAATATGTCAGGTCTCCCTCTTAAGTATTGGTAGACATAAATACTCAGGTTGAATTAGTAGGTGTGTTAGTCCATTTTGTTGCTTATAACAAAATGCTTGGAACTGGGTAATTTGTAAGAAAACGAAATTTATTGCTTACAGTTTTAGAGGCTAAGTCCAAAGTCCAGGGAACACATCTGATGAGGGTCTTCTTTAGTGGTGGCTTTACAGCAATGAAGGGTGTCACATGGTGAGAATGCCAGAGCAGAGAGAGAGAGACTCTCACATGCTCTCCTTTAAAGCCCTCAGTGCCATGCCCATAACCACCATTAAACCATCAACTTAATCACCTCTTCAAGGCCTCACCTTTCAATTACCATAATATGATTTCCCACCCTCTTTACACTGCCACAGTGGAGACTAAGTTCTGGTGGGACATCATTCCACAGCAGTAGGCTCTCTGCCATGTGGCCTTTTCATGGGTTGTATTAGTCAGGGTTCTCTAGAGAAATAGAACCAATTTATAGAAATTTTATATATATACAAAATATATATAATTTATATATATAGTATGTATATATATATATACATAAACACCCACACAGATAGCGAGATTTAGAGAGAAAAAGAGAGAGATCTATGATAAGAATTGGCTCATGTGATTATGGAGGCTGAGAAGTCCCACAAACTGCTGTCTGCAAACTGGAGAACCAGGAAAGCTTGTGGTATAATTTAGTCCAAACCCAAAGGCCTGAGAACCAGGGGAGCAGATGGTGTAATTCCTAGTCTGAGTCCAAAGGTCTGAGAAGGGGGCAGGAACGCTAGTGTAAGGTCTCAAGGTCCTAGACCGATGCCCAGCTCAAACCGAGAGAGAGTAAATTCACCCTTTCTCCTCCTTTTTGTTCTATTTGGGCCTGCAGTTGATTGGGTGATGCCCACCTGCATTGGTAAGGGTGGATCTTCTTTACTCAGTCTACTGACTCAAAGGCTAATCTCTTCTGGAAAAACCCTCACAGACACATGAAGAAATAATGTTTTATTAGCTATCTGGGCATTCCTTAGCCCAGTCAAGTTGACACATAAAATTAACCATCATGTGGGTGAAAGTCAAGGACTCTTATCAACCAACTTTTCATGAAAGAGGAAAAAAACAATCCATTTTTCTTTAACATTGTTGAGGTTTCCATGACCCTTATTTTATTTTACTGCATTGGTTTTCTTCACTTCTCAGAACTGAAAGTTGTTTAGGGATTGTTTATCAAGTACTATCTATGTGCCAGACATAGTGTTGACTAGTGATTTAGAGAGAAATGACAGGATTTTACCCTTGAAGAATTATGGAAAACCTTGTTAAGGAAAACTTGGGATGCTGGTCAGGGAGATGGACTAGATTTAAGAAGCTGATTCAGGACAGGTAAACCCAGTAAATAACAAAGACTTCTAAGAAAATTTCTGCATATGATGAAGGAATTGAATTGGAGAAAATTTAATACAGGCTCATTGCTGCACATGGATGGGTCCATCCTTGAAAGTTCAAGTTTCCAGGTTTTCCCTAAAACCACTACTAAAAGGTAATAGCTATCCTCATTATTTCTCAATATCTTCAGAGATGGGGTTTCCATATTTTTCTCACAATACTTATAGCCAGGATGTTTCCTAAAGTCTATCCTAAATCCCACCTATTAAAAGTTAAGCATCCTCTCTTGGAGAACAGTTGTTTGATGTTTATTTCAATATCATGAGTGATTGAAAAGAACTTCTTATGAATCTGCCCCCTATCCATCTATATTCCATGCCAAATTCTACTATTCTCAGCACCTCTGGTCATGAATTCTGTCATCCCATTTTTTCTTTGTGAATTTCTTTCTTTCTTTCTTTCTTTCTTTCTTTCTTTCTTTCTTTCTTTCTTTCTTTCTTTCTTTCTTTCTTTCTTTCTTTCTTTCTTTCTTTCTTTCTTTCTTTCTTTCATTTGTTGCACCATTACCTTCAGCGTTTCTTTCCAATGATATAAACATAAATTTCTTTGGGATTATTAACACTTCTCCCATATTTCAAATTTCTAAGATTTCACATTCTCCCTGCTTGCATTTTTTATTTCTTCAAATTGCCTTTCTATGAATTCTAAATTTTAATTTTATTTACATCCCAAGCCTTTTTATCTTTTAGCTGGATTTAATTTCCATCTCAAGGAATCAGCATTGCTTCTTTTCATTCCAAGCCTCAGAGTGTATTTAGGCATGTGCATTTCTCTATCTGCAGAGATATCTTTGGGATGAGGCTTGACAAGAGCAGTCTGCTTAATGGAGGCCTGTAGAGATGGATTGAGAAGGAAATGAAAATGCTTTCATTTGGGTACCCACTGCACTTGGAGCACCATATTAGGGGCAGTTAAGGAAGGTACTTCTTAAGGAGGTTGCAGATTATTTCTTCTCTATGGACTGGAAGAAACATGGACTATGGTTTAAATTAGGCTTTGCTGTGTCCTGAGGGTTGGAGCCACACCATTTAGTGTGAGATTCCAGGGGAAAAAATTATACTTCCACTGCTTTGAGTGCTTTTCTGGTTGTAAGTTTTAGGACCTGTATCTTTAGGGGTATATGAATGCTGTTGCAAGCAGGGAGGGAGCAGATGGAAAATAAATATACTCAAGGGCTCAGAGGCTATTACTGATGTTGGAGGCAGGTAGTCAGGCAACAGGAAGTAAATACAGCAAAACAGTGGGAAAAAGATATTTACCTTTGGTCTGTTGAGCAACAGGAGTTAGGAGCTAGGGGATGATTGGCCCAGGGCTTCAGCCTTAACAGATGGCTTGTAGAACGTTCTAGTCATATAGCAACAGACTCTGAGCAGCTGCATCTTACAGACCTGAAAATGAGTTTTCTCAGACCCAAGAGCTGCGTAAGGCAGAGCTGGTGAGAGTGCTAACAGCTGGACATCAGTGGTATTTAAACAGCTCTTTACCAAGTGCTTTCCATGCCCATCGTCAGAAGGAAACCTCATTACAACCCTGTGAAGGACGAAGGGAAGATGTCACTAATACTCTGTTGCACAGATGAAGAAACTGAGTTTCAAGGAGCTTCAATAAATTGCCCAAAGCCACATACTTAGTTTTAATGTTATCCCATGCTTCCCAAAGCACAACAGCTTGAGGATAGAATAGGATCCTAATAACAGTTTCCAAATAACAGTTTCCAAGCAGTATTTATTATATCTTTATTCACCAACTCTTGGGAATTTCAGGTTTTCTAAAATTCCTTCATAATAATAATATTAATAATAACTGTATTGTATTAAAAATAGCTACCATTGTTTTAATCACTTACCACATGCCATTTAAACCTCATAGCAATCCTAATACCTCACAGTGATAGTATTATTCCTACTTAACAGATGAACAAAATGAGGTCCAGAGAGGTTTAGTAATTTGCCCAAGAAAACACAGCTAGTAAGTAGCTGATCTAAGATCATAACGAAAGTACGTATAATTCCAAAGTCGCGTATTTGCATTAGGACAAAGTCAGGGACTACCTGAGGCAGTCCCCAGGGATGTCCCCTTGTGCTCATAAGCACAGCTCTTGGTTACAACAGCCTTTCCTTCTGGTTCACGTAGCAGCCCCATGGGGCTGCTCTGACTCTTGTCCTTGGTGGTTGTGGGTCTCTGTCCATGGTGGCTCCAGCTGCTTCATCCCTGTCCCCATTTCCATTCCTTGTTACCGTTTGCTCTAGCAGTCATCCCAGTGAAGGGGGGCCCAGTGTGAACTACTTCTCCAAGGAGCATGGCTTGGTGCTCTGGTTCCTTACAGAGATGTCAACAATAAAACCTTTTTTTACCTTTATATGTATCACTCTCCCTAAGGATGTGCACGCGAACCCAGTGGGGCAGGGCGGAAGGGCTAGCATGCTCTTTGCTCTGTTCACAATTGCTCTTCTCTTTCAATAGCTACTTCTTGTCTTTACACAAATCATCTTGCCCCTCAAATCTTTCATCCCTTAGCACATTCCTTTGCCTTTCACCTACATAGGGCCCAGTGGGCCAGTCAGACATGCCCACGTGGGTCTGACTTCTCAGAATTAATCCACTCTTTAGATCCTTAAACTTGAAGACTTGTTACCTCCATTATTATTATTATTGCTTATTATGTATGTCTTAGACACTCTCCCATTAAATTGAGCTTGTAAGCTTTTTAAGCAACTCACCTTTCTATTCACACACACAGCAGAGCACTTGATGTGTAGTTTATTATGTGAATAAATATATGAATAAATGAATGTAGGCAAACAAAATCAAGTGGTTCTAGTTATGGCTGATTTTAGACTATATTCGTACCAGAATTCTTAAACAAGTCCAGCTTACTTCTGTTTCAGGATATTTGTATTTTCTGTTTCCTTTCACCAGAATATTCTTTAGAGTTTTGTCCCTAACTTCATTCAAATCTAATGTGACCTGGGAGAGGCCTTCCTTGACAGTTCCACCTAAAGTATTATCCCCTGAAGTTCACCACCCCTTACTCTGATTTATATTTTTTTAATAGAACTATTGAATGTTTGCTTATTGTCTGTTTTACCCGTGAAGTTGAGACCTTTGTTTTATAGCAAGGATGCTATATCTCCAGGGCCTTGAATACACTGGCAGGTAGTAGGAGCTCAATAAATCTATGCTAAACAGATGAATTAAATTGAGAAAGGCTCCCTAAAAGTGGCATGTACCCACATGCAGAGGTTTCTTAGTCTTTTTTAGGTGCTACTCTAATGAAGACATTCAAAGTTCAACAGTCCAATAACATCTAAAATGTTGATTACTCAGAAATGTTAATTGTTTATTGATCTCTTCTTGTCGCTCCTTGAAAATGTGCATCTGGATCTATAATACTCTTAGCTCAGAGTCCATTATTTCCTGGTATTTGCAGCTGGTTAATCTCATGATGAATAACAGCTTATATTAAAACCTTGTTTTATCTGCCATCATTGAAATATAAGTAGACTTCTGTGCAATGTAAATTTTAAAAATTCTTTTATATTAAAAAGAAAAAAACAAACTATTTTGCTGATATTAAAATATTTAACAATTTTTGGAACTTTTCATCTGGCCATAATGGAATAATAATGATTATATTTACCCTCTTGCTTGAAATAAGTGAAAAACAAGACAAAATATATGAAACAAGATATTGGACATCAAATAACGAAAAACAGAGATTGCTGAGAAATGGTAAACAAACAAGATGAGCCCTACAATTGCCCCAACTTACTGTGTTGAAACAGTTCTTAGGCTGTGGTTCAGGCAGGTGAACCCAGGACAGAGCTTGGCAGTCTCCCTAAGTTTGGGGTCTGGAGCTGGAAGTCCAGGCAGACCAAATGGTTAGAGTTCAAGAACAGAGTACCAGAGACGAGAGAGGTGTGCAGAGAGAGAACTCTGGAGATCTGCACGGGGTCCCCTTGAGCATTCAGCTGTGTACTGATCAGCTCATGCACATGTAAAAACCAACTGAGACCCAGGGAACAATTACCTAAAATGATTAGAGGCAGTAATCTCTCTGGCTCACAGGGCATAGGGAATAGTGCCGTTTCTACCAGCAGGGCTGGAAAAATGTCATAATTCAGAGGGCACGAGGTGAAGTACTCAGAAATATTTTCTCTCAGTAGCACAGCAAAATTAGTCATATTGTAAATGCTTTTGTGATCCTAACAAAGCTCAAAAGCAAGTTTCCAAGTAACTTAACTGTGCTCCAGAACAAAGCTCAACAACAAGGAAATGGCATCTAATAAAAAACTTAGCAGCAAAGAAACAGGGAAATACAACCCACCATTAGGTTAGAAAAATCAATCAATAGAAACTGGTCCGAAAACAACACAAATGTTAGAATTAGTAGACCTGGACATTAAAGGTAGTAACTGTATGCTTTATGCTCAAAAAGCTAAAGGAAAGATTGAACATGTTAAGTAGAGACATGAAAGATATAAGAAAAGACCCTACTGAACTTCTAGAGATTAAAGCATCAATAAAATGAAAAACACCAAGTTGTATTAATGGCAGATTAGACGTTACAGAAGAAAAGACTAGTGAACTTAAAGGCATAGCAATAGAAACTATCCAAAATGAAACAAAGGGAAAAAAGAATAGACAAATCCACAATTATAATTGAAGGTTTCAACCTCAAAAATTACTTTTCATACCTCAAAAATTACTAAAATAAGTAGGCTAAAATTCAGTAAGGATATAGAGGGCTTGAATAACACTAATAACACTATCATCCAACTTGGCTTATTTGGTATTTATAGAACACTCCGCTGAATAACAAAATACACATTTTTTTCAAGTACACACAAAATGTTTACCAAGACATGCCATATCTTAAGCTATATAACAAATCTTAAAATATTTAAAATAATTCAAGTCACACAAGGTATGATCTCTGACCACAAGTGACTTAAATTAGAAATCAAGAGAAATATATCTATAAAACCCCCAAACTTTTGGAAAATAAGTAAATATATTTCTAAATAACCTATGGATCATAGAAGAAATTAAAAGAGAGAAAGTATTTTAAACTGAAGAAAATGAAACCACACATATTAAAATTTGTGGGGTGCAGCTTAAGCAGGATTTAGAGAGAAATTTATAGCACTAAATAACTATGTTAGAAGAAAAGAAAGGTCTCAAATCAATGATCTTAGCTTCTACCTCAATAAATGTAGAAAAGAAGAGCAACTGACACCCAAATAGGCAGAATAAGGAAACAATAATAGAGCACAATTCAAGACATAGAAACTGAA
Organism: Cynocephalus volans; assembly: GCF_027409185.1. Classification (NCBI taxonomy): domain Eukaryota; kingdom Metazoa; phylum Chordata; class Mammalia; order Dermoptera; family Cynocephalidae; genus Cynocephalus; species Cynocephalus volans. The sequence goes on along the minus strand of NC_084461.1, from coordinate 60,831,114 downwards.
AAAAAATAGTGAAAAAAATATTGAAACCAAAAGCCAATAGCTTGAGAAGATCAATAAAATTGACAAACCCCTAGCCAAACTGATCAGGATTGAGAGGTGATATCACTACAGATTGTAGGAACATTAAAAAGTTATTAAGGGAATACCATGAACAACTTCTTGCCAATAAATTCAGCAAGATAGGTGAAATGAACAAATTCCGTGAAAGATACTGATTACAAAGACCACTTCAGAAGAAATAGTCGAAATATAGCTATTAAATTTGAGTTTGTAGTAAAAACATCCAAAAAAGAAAACTTCAGGGCCAGAGAACTTCACTGGTAAATTCTACAAAACATTTAGGAAAGAAACAGTACCAGTTGCACACAAACTCTTGCAGATAACTGAAAAGGAGAGAATACTTTCCAACTCATTCCATGAGTCCAGAATTACTCTAATATCTAAACCTAAGAACTATAAGAAAAACTAAAAACAAACAAAAAACCAAAAAGTTACAAATCTGAAGAGCCTGGTTTCTGGCCAAAATTCTATGTGTGATATTTCAGGCTTGACCGAGGTTGCAATTAGAAAGCTTTACCTAGCAGTGCTCATGAAGGAAAGCTGCCATCCCCACACCAGACTTGCATTGCAGTCTCTGAAGGGAGTTGCAGATAAGGACACAGGCCCTCCCACCCCCTCCAGATAGCCAAGCTTTTATACATAGCTGCATTCCTAGCCCAGGCAGCTCCATTTGGAGGCCTCTTTATAGGAGGCCTTAGGTAGAGGCCTTCTTCAAGCCCCTCTGCCAAGACCTTCCTCCTTATTGGGGTGGGGATGGGGAGTATGTGAAGACACTTTACTCTACTCTGACTCAGTACTCAGTACTTTTCCACTCTGGCTCTTCCTCTTCTCCCTCCTTCCCCACTCTCTGGGTCTATAATAAAATGGCTGGAGGCTTTTGTGTGGGGCTTCCTCAGCAGTAAGATGATTCACTGCACCCCATCTGAACTGATGCATCTGATTTTCAATGGATGTCATTCCGTGGGGCCAAAATATTGAGGGAGCCAGCACTTTCTACTGTTTAGGTTCTTGCTTATAGTATTGCAGTAAGTGATTTAAAGGCTTGACTGTTACTTTTATTTTGGTTAGTCTTAATTGACTACTCTGACACCTCGAGGAAAGGTCTCTCCAGCTCAGTTCAGCTCTTGACAAAACCAATATTCTTCACAAACATAGACACTAATTCTTAACAGAATTTTAGCAAATCAAATCCTACAAATCATAAAAAGATTATACTTCATTACCAAGTGAGGTTTATCTTATCCCAGGAATGCAAGATTAGTTTAACATTTGCAAATTAATCAGTATAAATCACCGTATTAACAAACTTAAAAATAACAACCACATGATCATCTCAAAAGATGCAGAAAAAGCACATTACAAAATCCAATATCTATTTCTTATTAAAAAAAACAAAAACAAAAAATTCTTAGCAAACTAGGAATAAAAGGGGAACTTCCTCAGTCTGATTAAGATCATTTATGAAAAAACATACAGCTAACATCATACTTAAAGACACAATGCTTTCTCCCTAAGATAGGAACAAAACAAGATTGTTATTGCTCTTCCATTCAACTGGACATTGTAGTCAGTTCAATAAGGCAAGAAAAAGAAAGAGAAAGCATCTAGTTTAGAAAGAAAGAATTGAAATTGTCTTTAATCATAGATCATCTGTGTGGAAAATCTTATGGACTCTACAAAAAAGCTATCAGAACTAATAAGTGAGTTAGCAAGTTTGCAGGATACAAGATCAGTATACAAATAAAATTGTATTTCTATATACTAGCAACAAATAATGTGAAATTGCATTTAAGAAATAAAACCATTTATAATGGACTTAAAAGTATGAAATATTTAGGGATAAATCTAATAAAAGATGTGCAAGGCTTGTACTCTTAAAACTATAAAATATGTGTGAGAGAGATTAAAGAAGACCTAAACAAATGAACAGATATACTGTCTTCCTGGATTTGAAGACTCAATATTTTAAAGATTTAAATTCTTCCTGAATTGATTGAAAGATTCAATGCAATCCCAATCTAAATTCAAGCAGGTTTTATGTAGAAATTGACAAGGTAATTCTAAAATTCATATGAAAATGTAAAGGGCTTGGAACAGGTAAACAACTTAAAAAAAAGAAAGTAGGAGTCTAATTTTGCATTATTTTAAGTCTTATAGTAATCAAGTCAGTGTGGTACTGGCATGAAAATAGATCAATGGAACAGAAATAGACAAATACATATTGAGTCAACCAATTTTTGACAAGGTAGCAAAGGCAATCCAATGGAGAAAGGATAGTCATTTCAACAAATGGTGATGTTACAGTGGGATATGAAAGAAAAAAGAACCCCTCACATCATACACAAAAATTAACTCAAAATGTATCACAGACCTAAATGTAAAACCTAAAACTAAAAGAGTTCTAGAAGAAAACATGATAGAAAATTCTTTCTGGCCTTAAATTAGGCAAAGATTTCTTAGATGCAACACCGAGTACATGATCTATAAAAGAACAAATTAAATTGGACTCCATCAAAATTAAGAACTTCTGCTCTTCATTCAAGAGAATTAAAAGACTGGGAAAAAAATATTTGAGAATTACATATCTGATAAAGGATATGTATTATGAATATATAAAGAACATTCAAAACTGAATAACAAGAAAACAAATTACCAATTTTAAAATGGGCCAAATATTTGGACAGATATTTCACCAAAAAAGATATATGCACGGGAAATAAACCCATGAAAATATGCTCAACATCGTAAGTTAGGAAAATACAAATTAAAACTACATCGAGATATCATTACATACTTATTAGAATGTCTAAACTTAAAATGACTGACTAGTGTGTTGGTGTAGATGTGGAGCTACTGAAACTCTCATACACTTCTGGTAGAAATATAAAATGCTACAATCACTTTGGAAAAAAATTTGGCAGGTTCTTAAAATGTAAAACATACACATACTGTCTGATCTAGTCATTCCTCTCCTAGGTATTAATCCAAGAGAAATAAAAGAATATGCCCACAGAAAGACATATACATTAATGTTCTTAGGAACTTTATTGTTAATAGCCCTAAGCTGGAAACAACTCAAATATCTATGAGTCAGTGAGAGGTAAACAAATGGTGGTACATTCTTATAATGGAATTCTATTCAGAAATTTAAAAAGAATGATCTACTGATACACAGCAATATGGATAGATTTAAAAATAATTATTCTGAGTGAGAGAAACCAAACAAAAAAGAGTGTGTAATGTATGATTCCATTTATATAAAAGTATAGAAAATGAAAACTAGTCTACAGTGACAGCAGGTCAGTATGATTGCCTAGGGATTGATTGTGGAAGCAGAGAGATATGGGAGGAAGACATTACAAAGGGGCGTGAGTAATCTTTTGGAGGTAATGAGTATATGATGGTTTTGTTAATTATACTGAAATAAAGATGTTAAAAATATGTAGCAATTTTTTCACAAAAATCTTTCAAAAAAGAATTTTCTTTATGCTGCATTTCTTAAGAGCTAATTGAACACAATTTACTACCTTCTTTTTTTTTTAACTTTTATTTTGTCGATATACATTGTGGTTGATTATTGTTGCCCCTTACCAAAACCGCCCTCCCTCTTCCCTCTCCTCCCTCCCCCCCAACAATGTCCTTTCTGTTTGCTTGTCGCATCAACTTCAAGGAATTGTAGTTGTTATATCTTCTCCCCCACCGTTTTTTTTTTTTTTTTTGTGTGTGTGTGTGTGTGTGTGTGTGTGTGTGTGACTTTATATATTAATTTTTAGCTCCCACCAATAAGTGAGAACATGTGGTATTTCTCTTTCTGTGCCTGACTCATTTCATTTAATATAATTCTCTCAAGGTCCATCCATGTTGTTGCAAATGGCAGTATTTCATTTGTTTTTATAGCTGAGTAGTATTCCATTGTGTAGATGTACCACATTTTCCATATCCACTCATCCGATGATGGACATTTGGGCTGGTTCCAACTCTTGGCTATTGTAAAGAGTGCTGCAATGAACATTGGGGAACAGGTATACCTTTGACTTGATGATTTCCATTCCTCTGGGTATATTCCCAACAGTGGGATAGCTGGGTCATATGGCAGATCTATCTGCAATTGTTTGAGGAACCTGCATACCATTTTCCATTGAGGCTGCACCATTTTGCAGTCCCACCAACAATGTATGAGAGTTCCTTTTTCTCCGCAACCTGGCCAGCATTTATGGTTCAGAGTCTTTTGGATTTTAGCCATCCTAACTGGGGTTAGATGGTATCTCAGTGTGGTTTTGATTTGCATTTCCCGGATGCTGAGTGATGTGGAGCATTTTTTCATATGTCTGTTGGCCATTTGTATATCTTCCTTAGAGAAATGCCTACTTAGCTCTTTTGCCCATTTTTTAATTGGATTGCTTGTTTTTTTCTTGTAAAGTTGTTTGAGTTCCTTATATATTCTGGATATTAATCCTTTGTCAGATGTATATTTTGCAAATATTTTCTCCCACTCTGTTGGTTGTCTTTTAACTCTGTTAATTGTTTCTTTTGCTGTGCAGAAGCTTTTTAGTTTGATATAATCCCATTTGTTTATTTTTCCTTTGATTGTCTGTGCTTTTGGGGTCGTATTCATGAAGTCTGTGTCCAGTCCTATTTCCTGAAGCAAATGGTGCTGGGATAACTGGATATCCATATGCAGGAGAATGAAACTAGACCCATACCTCTCACCATATACTAAAATCAACTCAAAATGGATTAAGGATTTAAATATAAACCCTGAAACAATTTACTACCTTCTGAGTCATTCCAGGTCATCATTATGAATATGAGTTATTATTAGTCTCAAAAATGAACTAAAGGAAATATAAGTGATTGAGCCTATACCTCAGATTTTGGTCTGCTCTTTAGGTTTTCTGGCCCTTTGCTGTCAGCTTTCATGACAACAGCTGGCCGTCCTCTAATCTGAAACTTTATTTATTTATTTATTTTTTGGGGGGGCACGACTGGCTGGTACAAGGATTGAAACCTGGACCTTAGTGTTATCAGCACCATGCTCCAACCCATCTGAGTTAAATGGCTATCCTGAAACCTTATTTAAAGCACCATTGTCCTCAAGTTTATTGCCAAACTCTTCTACCGACTAAAGCTCATAGGGCACCTCAGCAGATGCCCTCGCCCTTACTTCCCAGTACTAAGAAGCTGTCACTTGCTCAGCTTTCTTGGGCTACCCCCAGCCTTCTCTCCTTCCTCATTTTCAAGATCAATCCCAGCTGATGGGACATATATTGCCTTTCAAAGGTATGGCCAGTAAGCATTCTTTTTTCAGTAAATGAATGAATGAAAAAGAGATTAAATAATTCTACAGCCTGACATACGCTGTCTTCTCTTTTGTTCCAATACTTGAATTGCTGATCTTTCAGTGCTGTTTTTTGGGAATGCTGTTCTGTGGGATCTGTTGCTCATGCTGATGCTGACATTAGAGACCAGGGCTCTAAGGTGTTAGTCACATTACGTTGTGAGCATCTAAGTACCAGAGATAAAAGAAAGAGCAGTGTGATTGCTTTGGAAAATGGTATGAACTTTTTGTTGTCAGCTCTAGACACATGAAAATTGGAATAATTTTTGTTTGCCAAGCAAAGAGAGAGATATTTTCAGATTCCTTTTTCTCCTCTTTATCATTCTAAGTTTTAAATTATTTCTGTTCCTCTTTTATCATTTATTTTTAATGCAGTAGGACTTTCTCCACAGGTTTGTTGAGACTTCTCATTGAACTTTTCTGGAAAAAGCATGTTAATGGCATATTTAATGTCAGTATAAGCCACTGATTTGGGTTTGTGATATTTGCTGGAACATTGTGTCCTGAATAAAACATAAAAAAACCTTACTACAATCTAACCCCAGAAACTGAATATTTAAGTAGTCATGAATGAGAAAGCACAATCCAATTATTTTTTTTCCCCCTGGAGTATATAGAATGTAGAAATCTAAATCTGGAGGATTAGTATTTGATTTTAAGAAGTATTATGTCTCAGGAAAATTCCTTTTAAGAACAAAAAGAGAATATAAATAATGACATCTAAAAAGGTGCTTGCTTAAAACTGCTATAAAAGGTGTGGTATATATGATAGTAAAAGTCATTTACTGGTATTTATCATTGAAATGTGGGTCTTGAGAAATGAATTGCTGTAATAAAAATAAATTTGGTGTCGCTGCTGTTCTCATAAAAAGACACTGAAATCATAATCTCTCTGAGGTTGGTGGCTTATTTAATCTTTTTTTGTGCATTGTTGAAAACTATTATTCTGCTATTGTATACATTAATTTAATTTAAGAATCTGTGTTCAGAAATCTTAACTTTTAGATGATAAAACAAAACACTTTTTTTTCTCTCTTTGAAAAATTGCAGCATTGGCTCTAATCCTTCAACTTTTGTGTGGTCCATGTCTTTTGCTGTGTGAATTTGCAGTTGCCTTTATCCCCATGGATGCAGTATATTTTCTCTGCCTTGAGACATTGTGTTTGCTGAAGAGAATACAGCAAAAGCAACAGAGTGTCAGTTCAGAGCCTAGCTCTTCAGTAATTCTGCTTCTCTTGTGCCTCTGCCACTGCCCTCGAAGAACATGCCTAGCCTCGTCTGCTGGTAGAAGGAAGAAGATGAGGAACACATGGAGCAGACACATTCAAGCTGAACCCAGCCTAGATCATCTGGGCCCTGGCCAAACCACAGATGTGCAATTTAAATAAATGCCTACTGTTGTATGCCACTGAGATTTTATGGTTGTTGTTTAACAGAATTATTTTAGCAATATCTAACCAATACATGCAAAGGTAAGGAGAATTTAAATGATAGCACCAAAAATGGCTACCACAGTAAGTTTTCTAACCATTTGTAGCAAAAGGACATATACATAATGTTTTGCTTGTGCGTTAAGGTCCTAGATTAGAAATAATCATGGCATCAATTTCTTGGAAATATGGAAGTTAATCAAACCATGATAAGATTAAATTAGATAAGTCATACGGAAATTATAAAATTTGGATTGTGACCATGTCTTACCTATTTATTTTTTATACAATGCTTGTTACCTATTAGGCATTCAATAAGAATTGGTTAAATGAATAAATAAATGAAGGAGTGGAACTTCTTTTCCTTCCTTAATTTTCATTTTTTCCCCTTTAGTAAATTTAAGAAAAGGCAAAACACGTAAAGAAGAGTCTTCAAACAACAAACAAACCAATGAGAAATTCACAAATCATCACTCAAGGTCAGTGGTTCTCAACTGTATGTGATTTTTGTCCTCCCAGGGGAATTTTGCAATGTCTGGAGACATTTTTGGTTGTCATAACTGGGGGATAGGTGCCAATGACATCCAGTAATTAGAGACCAGGGATATTGCCAAACATCCTACAATGCACAAGATAGACCTCCAAAATAAATAGTTGGCCCAAATTATGGTTGTGTGTCCTTTTTTTTTTTTTTTTTCTTTTGTGTTGCATGTTCCTAAATCTCTCTCTCGTTTCTTTTTGCCTTCTCCATGCAGTCTCTGAATTCCTTCTACTTTTCTTTTGTCCTTTTCTTCTCCAGCCTTTCCAGAACTGCCTCCTTGAATCTCATGTCACTTTTGGTTTCTTCCTTTTAGTATTTTTATCTACTGGAACTCTTTCAGTACTTTGGCACTAAAGATGGACTTTCTCTTTCTGGGAGCTATTTTAGCTTAATTCCCTCTTCTCTCTTCCACCCAGATTTTCTGGAGATCCTCCCTCCCACATCAGATCTCTGCAAAGTCTTGTGCTGGGAGATCTAGATACAGTGCTGCTGTAAATGAATGTTTCTTAGAGATTCAGATTTGGGCAGCCACTGTCATCTCAGCTATCTGAAATGATGTCAACTGTCTTTTAACTCTGTATAGTATCCTTGAAGTAGAGAAGTTTTGCAATTTTATGTAGTTAAATCTGTCTCTCTCTTTTTTTTTTATGGCTTATGGACTTTTGTCGTGCTTGAAGAAGGTTTCCTCTTCCCAAGATTATAAAAATATAATCTCATATTTTTTCCAGTATGATTTCTTTAAATAATAAAATTTCAAAAATCTGAATGTATTCATATCATGGGACATAGGAATTTAACTTTAATTTTTTCCTAGAGGTAGTTGCTTTAAAAATAATGTATTATTTCAGGGAGGATATGGATCCTTCCCAAATTCTAAGGTTACAGAAAGATTAAAGCCTATATAGGGCATTTGTACAAAATTTTGATGCAAAAATTCTCTAAAGGCAGGAGCCAAAGTATGGGATCCATGACTGAATCAGAGTTAATTAAAAGAGGTTGAAATAAATGTTAGTTAGAAATGTACCCCTTTTTACATAGGCATTTGAATTCATTTGCAACCTGTAACAATTTGTGAATAACAATTTAAAATAAAAGTATTTAAAGATTAGTAAATTACTGTGTTTTATGCACTCAATCAGGAATGGCAAATAAATTTTGATTCATGTGCCAGTGCCAACTGATTGATAATGGCTGCCTGGAACACTGAGTTAAGAAGGGTTCTGAGGCCAAATTTGAGCTCAGTTGAAAAGAAGGATATGATGATTACTAATAGGTAGGAGTTGGGGGGAGGGGCACATTGGTGGAGATGTTATAAATCAAATGCACATTTGCTTCCCCTATAAGCACCTTTCATCTTGGTCATGATTGCCTAGGATGGTGTCTGGCACCTGAAAGGGCATGGACACGGAAGCTAGGCTGCCTGGGTTTGAATCCTGGTTCTGCTACTTGGTAGTTTTATAATCTTGGTTAAATTAGCTACCTTCTCAGTATTTCACTTCCGATATCTATGAAATGGGGTAATAATATCTACCATATAGAATTGTTATAAAGAATGATGACATATGTAAAGTGTTTAGAATAGTCCTGGTTTATTATAAGCATTAGTTATTATTCTTGCTGTTAGTATTACTATTATAGATACTAAATACAAGTATATGTCTATGGAATGAATATATTCCACTGTTTTATAACAATGTTCCTTTGTTCATAGGAAATTATGCTAGTGTCTATGAGTCTGCTAACCATGTTTTTGGAAAGCTTAGTTATACTTAATAAGAGAATCATATCCAAGATATTACTATATTCTATTTAGTATCTACTTATGCAAATTACAGAGAGGTTAAATCATCTTTAAGTACTAGCCTTGCAAATCCAGATCTATAAAGTGACCCATTTCCTTACCAAACTCAGAAGAGGTTAATGGGTGGATGAATATGAGGTGTTAGGAACAGCAACTGAGTACAGGACCATAATATCATTAAAGGTGAACTAGAATATTCTGAACCTTTGACATTTATCTCCACAATGAATCTATGTTAGCCTAATAAATTTCAAAGGGAATTAATTTTAATAATTACAGAAATCTTTTTTAAGTATGTCACATTTAAATAAACTTTGCACAGCAGATGCTACAGGTGAGAAAGTGAACTTGAATCCTATTCTCAGAAAGAGGTTTTCAAAAATAGGGAAAGCATATTTTGCTTTGTTTATGTACATTTACTGCAGAGGAGGAGCCAAGCCATCATCAATACCGCAGCTGTGGAAAAGTATTGGATTTAAGCTTTGCTTTAAATTAATCTGTGTGTATTCTGTTTTGGATCATTTCCTGAAGTCAATTCTCATCGACCTTAAAGGACTCTCTGAAAGCTAAAAAGATGTTTATTCATGTAGATAACATTTAAGGAGACTACAACAGAATTTTAAAATACGTGCTTAAAATCGACCTCTCTTTAAAAATAATCATTGTTATCTTTCAGGAAACAAATCTCATGCAATTATATAACAATGTTTATATATCCTGTTGGAAATTTTAGAGGATATTATTAAGGTGATATAGGTCCAAAGTATGAATCTCAGACTAGCAGCACAACAGCATCGCCTGGGAGCTTGTTAGAAATGCAGAATTCCAGGCCCAGCCACAGAACTACAGAATCAGAATCTATATTTGAACTAGATCCCCAGGTGATTTGTAAATGTGAGAAAGTTTGAGAAGCACCATGCTAGGTTGTTGGACAATCTAATGAGTTGAGACCTTTGCTAAGCATTTGGTAAGTGGGGTAGTACATTCCTCAATTTAGACTGGTAGTCATTTAGATATATACAAGTTGGATAAGGTGGGAATAAAATGTTTGCTCAATAGCCTGTTGCTTTTTGTGAAAAGGTCACCAGAAGGTATTAAAATGAAGAAAGGCAGTTTCTGAACTCTGTGTCATGCTGCTCCTGTCCTCTTACTTACATAATTAGAAACGTATTGTTTCTATTGTTTGCTTTTACAGCCAGATGCACAATGAACAGAAAATCACATCTGTTTAGTGATTCTAGAGTTGGATTTTCATGGGAGAAAGTTATCTAATTACAGTGTCACTAAACTCATGCTAATTTCACAGCATTCACTTTTCAGTCCTCTATGGAGAGTGAGATTAGGAAACATCCAGAAAGGGCAAGTCAGGTCTGTTGAATGAAGTCTGCAATCATTAGCTAATTTAAAACAAAACAGCCATAAACCCAACCCACACACAATCATCCTGTTGCCTTCTGCACTCTTTTTCTGCCAGAGCTGATATCCAAGGACATTTATCTTCTTCCTGGGCTTAGAGCACAGGTGGATTTAAAGCTCTCTTTTGTATGGTTTGTCACGAAGTAATGGTAACTGATAGATGATCTCCCTCCTCCTGGAGACAGAACGAGCTAATGAGATTTGATGACTGCAGCTGGTTAAAGACCCAGGACTGACGAATGTGCTAGTGACTCTACCAACCCCAATAAACTGATTTTTATTGACAGCCTGTTGACATAACAAACTAAGAGTTTGTGATTTAAGCTGTTTGTAGGCCCTTGAATAAATAAAGCCTTTTCTAATAGCACTTATTCGTAATTAATCTTAATTAAACACACCCATGACCTTCCTGGAAGTGGTCTCGTTGTTTTTCAGTTATTTACGAATGGCTTTGTCTAAAGAGAAGGATGCATGTGTGTGCATGTGTGTTTATTTTTACCATCCTCCCCTTCCCACTCCAGCAAAACTGAGCAACATATGAAAGGTGGGTGCTGTAATTGATTTTTCAGTTTCAATATTGTTGGGAGATGGAAGTAAAAGGGTTACATCAGAATCCATCTAGAAAGTTTGTGCTGTAAAACAAGCTATGCTGGTGAGGAACAGTCGTTGCCTTGGAGAGCTTTATTGCCATTTGCTGTTCAGCTTGCTCTAGCCAACCTATCGCAAGGCACATTCAATGTGAGCCCCATATTCAAGCCCCTCTCGGAAGAAATCCATAAAAGAGTAGAGATGTGAACCCACCAATAAATCCTAGAGGTGTTTGTGCTGGAGCCCTGAAATGATACCAATAACTCCTGAGTAACACATTAAAGGAAAAGTAAAGGGAATTCACCAGGCATTTTTTTTAGATGTATTAGGGATATTTTAAATTAAATCTCATGAAAGACACAACAGAGCATGTGACAGCAGCTGTTTACCCATTGCTTTTCATTCATTACAGATTTTATCTTGAACTCTACTTTTATCATTCCACTTACAGCTCAGTATTAGAAACAACCCTTAAGATTGGTTCAGTCATACTCAAGGGCCCTTAAGTGGGTTTGTCAACCTACAAGCTCCACACTTGTTCTTGCCCTTATGTTTTCCTTGATCTCCTCTTATCTTCCTCAGTACGTCAGCTAAGTAAGAAGCCAGTCAGTGTAAGTTGAGTTGTGTGTCTACTATGTGTCTAGCACTAGTTATGTGTCACAGAGAATATGAGGAGGGAGAAATCACTGCCTCTATCCTCAGGGTCTCAGAATACATTTAGAGATGCCCAGAATAAAACAAGAGGGCCAGGTAGAGAATAATGCAAGGTAGAGTTAAATGATATCTTTCAAGGAGTGAAGAACTCAGCGTGGCAGGAGTAGTTTGGGAGGGCTTCTGGAAAGAAGAGGACCTGAGCTGGGCTCTGAACAGGAGGCAGAGAGTAAGGGCAAATGGGAGGGGTGGTAGGTACTGCTCTCTGAAGACTGGGATGTCTGAAGCAGAAGCTTTATGTTAGAGATTGCTGAGAAAACTTGGATGGATTGTGGGTGGGGTATGGGGTGGAGAAGATGATACAAGAAGACTCCACTAGGAGAAGACCACACTGGAGCCAGGGAGGCAAGACTGTGGAGCCTCCAGTGTGGGAGAGGCTAAGGGTAACAGCAGCAGGGAGAGTGGGGCGAGGGAGAGCAGGGAGACATTGAAAAGGGTTTGGGACTTCCCCACTTCCAGAAATTCTTTTTAAAAAAAATTTATTAAAACAATCAACTGTACATATCTGTGGGGTACAGTGTTGAATATCAATACCTGTGTGCAATATTTGATGCTGAAATCAGGATAATTAGTAGTATATTCAATGTTACACAATATAATCAGTTTTTGTGGCCCTTTACCAATTTTTCACTAACCGTACCTCCCCCTCCCCCTTTCCCACCTCTGGTAGCCTCAATTTTGTTCTCTCCTTTTTAAACTTCAGCAAATTATTGTGATTGTTGTATCTTTCTTTCTTTCTTTCTTTTTTATTTGTTTATTTTTTTTAGCTTCCACTTACTGAGGACGTGTGGTATTTCTCTTTCTGTGCCTGGCTTTTTTCACTTAACCTAATTTTCTCTAAGTTCATCCATGTTGCTGTGAATGGCAGAATTTCATTCTTTTCTACAGCACAGTAGCATTCCATTGTGTATATGTACCACATTTTCCTTATCTAGTTGTCTGTTGATAGACATTTAGGTTGGTTCCAACTCTTGGCTATTGTAAATAGAGCTACAATGAACATGAGAGTGCAGGTATCCCTTTGACCTGATGATTTCTGTTCATTTGGGTATATATCCAGCAGTGGGATTGCTGGATCATATGGAAGTTCTATCTGTAGTTGTTTGAGGAACCTCCATACTGTTTACCATAGTGGCTGCACCAATTTACAGTCCCACTTCTAGAAATTCTTGAGCTAACTTCCTTCCTACTCATTGTTTCTCAGAATATGCTCTGTGAACCACTTATGTTGGACTTGTTAAAAAGGAAGATTTCTGTGTTCAACCCTGGACCTACTAAATTAAAATAATTGGAAATATGGATTTTTAATAAGTCCTCATATATTTTTACATATGAGGAAACTGAGGCTCAGGGAGGCTAAGTTGCTTGCCCAGTTATTACAAAGCTCAGCAAGTGGTGGAGCTGGGCTTGCATCCAGCCTTCGAAGTCCATTCTGTTTCCACCCCACCAGTTTCCTCTTTTTGTTCTCTATTTCTATTGTATGGAGAAGCTAAACCGGCAATGTTTGTGTTGTTGTGGCTTTGATATGTTTATCTTTTAAAAAATCTTTTCTCTTTCTTTTTTCTTTTTTTGTGTGTGTGTTTTTGTTTGTGGCACACACAACATTCTGACAATAAAGGGAATAAAAAAGAAAGTCATCCACAGCATTTCATCTCATCAAGTCAACTATTTTCATTGGTAATATTTCTAACTGGCTGGGAGAGATAAGTCAAATGTGGCAAAATGTCGACAATTGATCAATCTAGGAGAAAAGTTCTTGGTTCCATTTTAAAAATCTTCCCATTTTTTTCTATAGATTTGCCATTTTTCAGAATGAAAAGTTGCCTAAGGGAGGAAAGCAGCTTGCCTGCCTCTTCCTCTTTCCACCTTCCCCTGCCTGGGAAGTGGCAATTAGCTAGCAACAGCCTTGGGTAAAAGAGAGATAAAAGCCACATGTTGAGGAGGGCAGAGTGCCCCCCACAGCCTGGCACCACGTACTTCAGTGTTGATACACAACACAGAAACAAACACCTATCTTATTTAAAAATGACAACAAAACCATGTGCCATTATGAATGTGTTTTTGGAACCAAACTGCCTGGGTCCAATTCCAGCTCCACCACTTGCTCATCAGGCAAGTTATTTAAACCTCTCTGTGTCTCAGTTTACACATTTAAAATGGGCGTAACATCGCCTTTCTCATTGGGTTGCTGTGAACATTGAATGATCATAACGTAGTTAGAATAGTGCCTGGCATATAGTAAGCTCTCAATAAATGTAATTATTATTACATGTATTTAATACATGTATCACATGCATTTATATATGATTTTTAAATGCCAAAAGAAGTTGAGTGATTAAAGCCAGATCTGGCTCTGAGGGACACTGGGCAAGTTTGTGTGGTAAAGAAGTGAGAGGAAGAAAGTGAGTTTTGTGTTGATTTGGGATTTGAGATAGCTGCAATAAAAGGAGTGTTGGTGTCAAACTAGGTATGAATCTGTATGTTTTGAGATAAACGACCTATGAAAAGGCCGTTGGAAAAGCAAGTCTATTCACTTGCTTTCAGACTCTAGTGCTAGCAAAAGCTAAGAAAAAATTCTGGGGCTCTCAGTCTGCGAGTGCCTGGGGTCTGCTGCTGTCACACTGAGGCGAGCAAGGAGCAGTTGAGAGGCCTGACAGAAGGGGACCTGGGCTGCTAGCTCCACCACCTGACAGCTATGTGGTTTCTCTAGTTTCAGTTTCCCCATGTGCAGCAGAGAGTTTGATTTTAAAAGTCTGGATTCTCAAGTAAGCAATGCCGGGAGGAGTTCTTTAAATTTAACCAGAAATCGGTCATGACTGCTTCAGTTTTAATTCCTAATTTAGCAGGCAGATACTTATTGATATGCCAGCCTTCTAATGCTTGCTGATTCAGCTCCTGCCCTCAGCTGCAGAGCCTGATGCATCTATCTGGGTGAAGGCGTCTGCCTTCCTGCATGGATCCCGGATCATTCATTCGTTGTTCATTCATTCATTCAATACATACTTACGTGCCAGACTCTATGGTAGGCACTGGGTATTCAGTGATAAACAAAAAACAGTCATGGTCTCTACCTCTTGGCACTTCGAGTCTCATGGGTGAGACAGCCAATAAAAATGAAGCCAACAAAAGAACATATAATCATAAAATTATATGAGGAACTCTGAAGGAAACCAACAAACTTCATTTGGTAGGCTAGCTGGAAAATTTCTGAGGACATAGATTTAGGCACTCATCTACAGGTGGGAAAGAACCAAACATCTCAAGAATGGTGCTGGAGCAAGGAGAATGATCCAACTGGACGGACTAGGCAGGAAAAAGCTAAAGTTGCCAAGAGGTCTTGTTAGCTTTAAGAAAGAGTACAGAGTTAATGCTACATGTTTTTAACATGAATATTGCAACTTAAACTTTTTTCTGATATCTTTTTGAAAAACAAAACAAAGATGAAAAACAAACCATATTTAAAAATTGCAGACACAAACATGTTCATTGGAAAAAGTAGAAAAATACAGATATGCCACAAAGAAGGGGAAAAAACCCTACTTTTATTACACTCAGGTATAATGACTTTGGTATTATTAGACATTATGTCTACATCAACCTCTGTATCTATATCTCTGTGCTCTCTGTATAAGTCTATATCTGTATCCACATCTGTTTCCATTTTCATTTCCATATCTATATCTATCTCCAAGGAAGCACGTAACTTGCATTATTTCACAACTTGCTTTTTTATTTGTGAAGCATATCCAAGGCATCATATCATTTCATCTATAAATATTTCAGAATACAAACATCTTTTTCCTAGGGGCTTTCATACTGCACTGAGGTGGTGAGGGAAGTGACAATAATGTCAGTATCAGTCATTGCATTTGGGCCACTGAGAATAATTGGGCAAGCAGATCTTATTCTAGTAGCTTTCCAATGATAGCAACAACTATCATTAACATTTATATAACAATTACAACTTTTTCACCCACAGTTTCTCATTTTATTCTGTTAGGAAGCATTTTAATTCATACTTTACCGATGAGGAAATGGAGGCTCAGAGAAGTGATACAGACTTCCTCAAGTTGATGTAACAGGTGACGCTGTTTACACGTTGTTGTCTAGGTTTGAATTCTGTGTACTTCAACACCTACTGATCACTGGGACATGCCCAACACTCTCAAATTCTAGTTAACAAGATGCCTTGGGATTTTAATTGGATATTAATTAATAATTTGGATTGGAAATGTTCTTTCATCAAGACAGAGGAGACAAGACCAGAGTAAATATTTGATAATATATTTGGTAAGATTCCACTTTGGAGAACTTACTGCCACATACACAATGTAAACTAATTATCCCTTTCAAAAATATAAATATGCCTTTAAATTCTAGAAAAGACTGCATGCCAGCTGAGCTGCTTTGTTTCATTTCTGCCTGTGATTTGTAAAGTAACTAAAGTAACATGTTCTTCCCTAGCATATAAATTTGAACACGAATTTCAAGCCTCAAGTCATATTGTCAAGTATAAACAAAGAGCTAGACATTTAATCTATGGAAAGGAAGACAATGGATGTGTCTCCGCTCCAGCAAGGGAAATCAAGCCCTCCTCCTAGTTATTCCAGTCCATCAGAGCAAACTGATTACTTGGATGTGTTTTGAATAGCTCATCTAGAATGGCTCGAGGCAAACAGACACTTGAGATTTCATAATCAACCTTCGGGCTTCTATAGATCATTCTTACCCACAGAAGGCACCTTTGACAGACTGGTGAACACATATGGGCTTTGCCGGGGATTAAATTGTTCATTTTTTGTATGCTATTAAAAGATTTCCTATCTGGGTTGCTAGATTTCTGCAGAGACAGAGAAACAGGTATTTTTTTTAACTTGAAAAAATTCCACGATACTACTAGTAATAACAATAATTAACATTTCCATAGTTCCTTGGAGTTTACTAGGAGATTTAATTATCTTATTAACAACAACTCATTAAATTTAGCATTATTTGTACTCTCATTTTTTAGAAGAAGAAACTGAGGCTAAGAGACATTTAGTGCCTGAAAACTATGTGTTTCAAGCACAGGTTCCAGTGTTTTCCATGGCAGTCTGTTGCCTTGCACACTCAGCAATCACAGTGAACAGTATGATTTCAATTCAAGGGATGGACCTTTTATGAATCAAGGGCAGTGTCTCTTTCTGATAGTGATGGTTATCCAAAGAGAAAACCATCCAATCTGTCACTTCCTCATGTTTCCAGCTCTGCTGAGGGGTATGCTTTTTGTATCCAGGGCAGAGTGCTCACCTCACACAGTCCCCATGGAACCTCTAGGGCTATAGAGGTGTCTAAACGCTGCTTGGCACTCATATAAGAAGCAGTCTTTCCGCAGGCTACCAGCACACTGCACTTCTTGGCTCAGTTTCAAACTGGAGGCAGGCAAAGAAAGATCTTCCTGCTCCACTTCCCTGAGGACGTCGTGAGAAGACTTCCTCTTAGTCATTCTCAAATTGCCCTCTTTCTGAGTGGTTTTCAGATGGCGGGTCCTGGAGTGGCTGTGAGGTGTCTGCCAGGGGATGAGGCACCAAGTGTGGTCTGTGGGTGATATAATAATGTGTCTCTCATGAAAGTCGTACTATTTTTCAAGTAAATGAGGTTGCTATTGGGCTTAGTTAAATAAAAATTAATTTAAGTGCAATGCTGAATGCTTAGTAGCTTTTTGCCATGATGTATTTTTGTAACCAGCGATTATGAAAACTACTGCCACTCTCACATGGGGAACAGCAGAAATGTTTACTGTGAATGTCTCCACTGACACAGAAGGCTGGGAACATTTGCTTACTTCCTGAGGAGCAGGGTACCCATATGCAGTTAATTATGTTCTCTTTGTCATGTTGCTTAAAGCTGTGATGTCTTCCACTATTGATAGGCACAGGTCATTCTTTGAGGGTGGAGCCACAAGGATCCTCAGAGAGCAGCTAGTGAGGGTTTTCTTTAGAATAAGGATAGAAGATAAAGAACTTGAAGCTAGGAGAGGTAAAGTGACTTGCCTGCCATACATTGTGGAGGCAGGCTGGACCCAGGTCTGAAATCTTCAGACTCTTTGAGTTACAGTACCCACTCTGCTGCTGCCACTTACAGTAGCCCTTAGTTATAACATCCTCATTATCTGAGTTCATCTCCATAGCAGTCCTGTGAAGTAGTTGGTACCGTTCCTCTTTTATAGTGGAGAAGCTGAGGCACTATGCAATTAGGAACGTGCCCAAAGTCATCCATCTAGTATATATGAGTTGAGCTATACCACTGGGACACCCGTAGCTGATGTTCCTAATTACTACACCGTATATATATATACGGGACATACTACAACACATACTGTTTTGTAATCTGCTTTTTTGGCTTAAAAATATATCGTATTAACCAATTAAAAAAACTCAAAAATATCATAAAAATTTTTCATGATGTTTTCTACTCCACAATGATTTAAAATTTATATATACACTCTACTATGAGTGACTTCCCTATCAATTTTCACTAATAGAAACAATGCTAAATTTTGTAGAAAATGTTTCATTACTTATTTCCTTAGGCTAAATTCACAGAAGTGGAATTGCTTGGCTGGATGGTGTACTTAAAAATCTTTTGCTATGTGTATTAGGCCTCTTGGGCCACCATAACAAAATATCACAGACTGTGTTGTTTTAACAACAGAAATGTCTTTTCTCACAGTTCTGGAGGCTGGAAAGTCCAAGATTAAGATTCCAGCAGTGTTCAGTTTCTGGTGAGGGTTCTTTTCCTGGCTTGCAGACTGCCACTGTGCCCTCACAGGCCCTTCCTCTGTGTGCACACGCAGAGTGATCTCTGATGTATCCTCCTCTTCTTATAATGACACCAGTCCTATTGGATTAGGGCCCCACCCTTATGACCTTATTTAACCTTAATTACCTGCTTAAAGTCCTTATCTTCAAATACAGTTTCATTGGGGGTTAGGCCTTCAACATAAGAATTTGTCAGGGGGGAGCACAATTCAGCCTATAACACTATATTTTCCAAATTGTCCTTTAGAAGAGATGTACAGTTTATGTGCCTACCACTGGTGCATGAAGAGTTTTCCCCTGCACCCTTGCCAACACTGGAATTACCACTTAAAAATATCCGTCAATTCAATGGGCTAAAAATGGTCTTTTGTGGTTCTAATTATTTTATGGGTTTCCTATTTATTTCATTTGTCCATTTTCTATTTGGTATTCATTGTTCGATACATATTTGGGCATATATACTCTTTGTCATATGTTACAAAACATTTTTGCAGGTCATTTTTACTTTTAAATTTTGTTTATGAGTGTCATCTTTTTAATTTTGTTTTGATTTATTAGGTAATATTTTACTTTAAAATATGATTTTTAATTACCAGCATTTATCTTCCTTTCTTTATTTTATACAATAAATAAAAGTTTATTGCAGCAAACCAAAAAAATACAGGTAAACAAAAAATGAAAAAAACACTTATATGTAATCCTTGTAAACATTTTTAGGTACATCCCTTCAGACTTGCCCATGTGAAAGTTCATGGAAAGATTCATATTATCTTTTAATTCAATTTTCCATGAACTTTTAGAACTATCCTGGTACATGTGAATGTCTATATTATACATAGATTTTTAAAATTTTGCAAAAATGGCATCATATGCATACTGAACCCAATTTATGTAATGCCCCAAATCTGTTTAGCCCTGCTTCCCCTTGCTTCTCTAAGGGATCTGCTCTTGCAGTCCCAGCTACCAGCCCTGTCCTTGCCACCAGCGCCACTGGCAAGGACAGACACTGTGACTGACCTCAGGCTGGATTGGACCTGCAGCAGCTCCTAGTGCTGCCTGGAGAGGCCAGACAACACAGTCCAGACGGGGGGAGAGTGCTAATGCCCTAGGGGTGGACTTTGGCAGTGAGAGGCAGAAGATGGGAAGGGACCAGCCGATAAATTGTTCATCCTTCCTCCACCTGATGAATTGCTCTGACAAGCAGTGCTGCACACCACCTCTGTTGAGACGTTTTGTTTGAGCAACCAGCTATATTGCTTAATAATGCACCACAATGTGTTTGCTTTCTCTCCTTCCCTGACTCACTTCCCTGTTTCTTTCACTCATGCTTCCCTCAGATTTCACCTTCAATAAAGCACTAGCACAAAAGTTTTGCCTCACACTTTATATCCTAGAAAATTTTGGTAAAGACAGTATTATTTTCATATGTTCATCCCAGGATGGCAAGTAAGTTTGTTTAATCATGCATGTTTATTCTGATCAATTGCTGTGGCCATCTTGAGTGCTGTGTTGAGAAAGAGTCTCAAGCTCTGTTCTATGCTGGAAAGAGAGTGATGATCGATAAGCAATATCAGCAATGCATGTTTGAAATGGACTTGGCAGAGTGGTAGAATGCATAAGCCAAATTGACCCCCTGAAAGGTTATCCAAGTTTATATGGCAGGAGAAGAGTTTTTGCTATGCCCAACATTGAAGTTATCATTCTTTTAAAAAAATCTTTATTTGATGGGTAAAAATAAATTGTGTCTTATTTTAATTTCTATTTCATTATTTGAAAGTAAATATTTTTCATATCATTATTGATGGTTCCCTTTATGAATTTTTCAATTTTCTTTCTCCTAACCTAAAAATTCAATTTTGAAATGAAGTAATTTATATATATATATATATATATATATATATATATATATAATTTAAAAATCAAATAATACTGGATGGCAGATGATAAAGAATAGCAGCCCCCTGTCCAGCTTTCTTGCCCCTGATTCCTCTCCCCACAAGCAACAATTTCCATTTCTTTTAGCCATTATATCTTTATTGGGTAGGGGGAAATTTGCCTCAATGTTTCTAAATAACATGCTTACAACTGCTATTTTATGATTTTTCAATTTTAGACATTATCCATGTACTTCCTACTATGGATTATAAGAATTACTTTTCTTATATATTCCCACTTCCTATCCCTTCATTCACCCCAGACACTTTCCCTCCTGTTGTTTTCCTGCTATAGATGTATAATAATTCGGGAGTGAATCAGTATTCAGAATAAACATTATTATGACTACATAAATACTGTTTACAGCTAAATCTCAAAGTGTATTATGATTATATTTCCTTTCTGTTCAACTTTTGTTTTCCCTGGAGTTGATTGCCTCCGTTTTTGTGTTCCCTTGGTTTCCTGTGTATTTATCACAAATATAACTCCAGACTCTCTGGTAGAGCTGTACAAAACCATTGCATACAAAACCCTTCCATTAAGAAGATCTATTCCATTTTTTTTTTCACGAAGGTCCCTTCTGTAGCCCTTGTCTTTATGCTCTGATCTTTTTAGTTGCTAAATCTGCTGCTTAGCTATCATCCTGAGGATTCCCTTCATCTGACTCCTGTATCAGGTTCCTAGCATCCTGGATTCTGCTTCTTTCTTTGTTTTACTCCCTTATTTTGATGGAGTACGTCCTCTACCCACTTTTTTGAGAAAGAATGTTGAGGAAGTAAACTTTTGAAAACTTGTTCTCCCAATCCCCATTTCCTCAATTTATTGATGGTTTATATGGGTACAGAATTCCAAGTTACTCTATTAGTCAGAATAAGTTAACTGTTCAGATCTCAGTGGCTTAACACAAAAAAAGATTTTGCTCAATTAATTGTTAAGCACAGATGTTTGGTGCACAGCTTTCTACATGGTGATTTAGGGATCCAGGCTTCTTCCAATTGGAGACTCCATCAGAGTCTTGGAGTCCTCCTCTAGGTCTTCTGCAACCCTCCAGGTGACAAGGGACAAGAGCATGGAGGATCATGCAAAAGGTTTTAGAGATCTGACCTGGAAGTAATGTACATCACTTCCACCCAAATTCCACTGATCAAAAATTAGTCATATGAACCTCCAAAGTGAAAGGGGCTGGGAAATGTAGACTACGCATGTTCAGGAAAAGGAGGAGAAATAAGAATGTCATGAACACTAGCATTCTCAGCCGCAGTTGAAAATCGTTTCTCTGTATAATTTTAAAGACATTCCTCTTTTGTCCTTTGGCTTCCCATATTGGTCTTGAATAGTCGTATATAATTCTGTTTCCTAATTTTTTTCAAATGGGATACTTCATTTCGTGATTGATGAAAATCCAGTGGGAAAACAAGTGAATGAGGGATAAAAGTCCATAGGAAATGTACTTTATTTGTCACATTGTATCATAAACCTGTAATTCTTAACTGGGGGCAATTTTGCTCATCAGGGGTTATTTGGCAACGTCTAGAGACATTTTTGATTGTCACAACTGGTGTGCGTTTGTGTGTGTGGCTGCTACTGGAATCTAGTGAGTAGCGGCCAAGGACACTGCTGAACATCCTACCACACATAGGACAGCCCCCAACAACAAAGAATTGTCCAGCCCCAAATGTCCCAGCACCCGAATGGTGCCAAGGTTGAGGAAGCCTACCCTGAACATTATGTCTGGGATTTTAGGTTAGAAAGTGTGGTTATTGCCACCATAAGTATGCACAATGGGAACACACAGGGCGATGAGGTGAAATTTCCCTGGAGGACAGGGAGCGTCACCCATGTGGTTCTTATCTTCTGTGCAAGAAGATGTGTTACTTACTTTGCTATATCTAGGGCTTGGGTTATAGGAACAGGCGACTGGTCAGTAATCAAATTAGATCAATTTGAGGATAACTGACATCTTAGTAATAGCAAGTCTCCATATTCATGAACATAGATTTCTATTCTATTTTGGTATTCCTTAATAACTTTCAAAATAAATAATTTTCTTCACTAAGTTATCTTCTACTTTTGTTAGATTTATTTCTGGATATCTTATTTTTTGTGGCTACTCTAAATGCTATCTCTGTTTTTATAAATCATTATTTGCCCAATATTTCTTCTTTAATTTCAGAAATTTCAACTATATTATATAAAAAATTAACAATACAATGAACAATGGTAACTTTAAAAAGTTTACATTTTCTAAGTACTTATTAATGTATAAAAATGTAATTATTTTTGTATGTTGACCTTTTAAAAATTATTTTGTAGGTATGTATAACTATCTTGCAAAAACTCTTCTATTAATTATAAAAATTAGTGCAGTTTTTGCTATGTAGAAGATTATAACATTGGCAAATAATGACAGTTTTGTTTCTTTCTTTTCAATTCTTATACTTTGTATTTCTTTTTCTTGTCTTACTGCACAGGTTGGGATAATATTGAGCAGAGGTGGTGAAACAACAGACATCCATTTTTTACTTCTGATTACAAAGGAAATATTTCTATTTTGTCTTGTTCTTGATTATTAAGAAAATGCCTTTATAAAGGAATTGTTCACTGTAGAGTAAGATGTTTTCTGCAGGCTTTTTAGTAGTTATTATTTATCAGATTATTTCTGTGCCAAATGTGCTAAGAGGTTTTAGTGAGAATAAATGTAGTATTTTTATTAAATACTTTTTTGCATCTGCTATGATGTTTGTATAGTTTTTATACTTTAATCTGCTAATGTGGTGAATTACATTAATGTATTTTCTAGTATTAAGATATTTTTGCATTTCTAGTATAAACCAGTTTGGTAAATACAGATTGTATTCATTATTCACTCTAAATTTGGTTTGTTAATATTTTGTTCAGGATTTTTGCATCTATGTTTATAAATTCTATTGACCTATAATTTTTCTTCCTGCACAGTCTTATCTAAATTTTGTATCGAGGTTATATTATCCTTTGAGAAGGACTTGGTGGCTTTTTCATTTTCCCCCCTTCTCTCTAGAGACTTATACTTAAGTTTGGAAAGATCTGATCCTTGAATACTTGCCTGAAAATATCATATGGGTCTGATATTCTTGGGAAAAGTTTTTGTTTGTTTTAAATTTATTATGATGATCATTTTTTATTTTAATGTTTACTTGTACATATCTGTGGGGTACAGTATGTTGTTTTAGTACATGCATATATGGCACAATGATTCACTCAGAGTACATAGCATATTTTGCACCCGTTACTCCGCTACTTCTCCTTTCATCCCTCTCCCCTCCCGGCCTCTGGTAACCATTATTTTACTCTCTTCTTCTATGAGAACCACTTTTTTTTTTTTTTTTGGATTCCACATATGAGTGAGATCACGTGGTATTTGTCTTTCTTTGTCTTATTTCATTTTACTTGATGGTTTCCAGTTCCATCCATGTTGCTGCAAATGATAGGATATCATTTCTTATATGGCTGAATAGTATTCCATTGTGTATGTATATCACAGTTTTTAAAATTTATTCATCCATTGATGGACATTTAGGTTGATTCTGTCTCTTTGCTGTTGTGAACACCATTGTGGTGAACGTGGGAGTGCAGGTGTCTTTTCGATGTATTGATTTCATTTCCTTTGGGTATATACCTAGTAGTGAGATAGCTGGGTTGTAGGGTAGATCTATTTTTAGTTCTCTGAGGAAACTTCATACAGTTTTCCGCAATGGTTGTACCTGTTTACATTCCTAGAAACGATGTAAGAAGGTTCCCTCTTCTCTGCATCCTCGCCAGCATTTGTTATTTTTTGTCTTGTTGATAATAGCCATTCTAACTGAGGTGAGATGATATCTCACGGTGGTTTAATTTGCATTTCCCTGATGCTTAGTGACTTTGAGCATTTTTTCATGTGCCTGTAGGCCATTTGTATGTCTTCTTTGGAGAAAAGTCTGTTCAGATCCTTTACCCAGTTTTAATTGAGTTATTGGGATTTTTGGCTGTTGAGTAGTTCGAGTTCCTTACATGTTCTGGATATTAGCCCTTTATCTGATGTGTATTTTCCAAACACGTTCTCCCATTCTGTAGTTAGTCTCCTCACTTTGTTGACAGTGTTCCTTGCTGTTCAGAAGCTTTTCAGTTTGATGTAGTCCCATTTGTGTATTTTTGCGTTAGTTGCCTGTGCCAATGTAGTTGCGCTCAAAAAGCTCCGCCCACTCCCATTCCTTGTAGCGTTTTCCCTATGTTTTCCTCTAGGAGTTTCGTAGTTTTGGGTCTTAAATTTAGGTCTTTAATCCGTTTTGAGTTTATTTTTGTGTATGCTGAGAAATAGGGGCCTTGTTTCAATCTTCTGCATGTGGATATCCAGTTTTCCCAGCACATTTTATTCCGGAGGCTGTCCTTCCCCCACTGTGTATTCTTGGCACCTTTGTCAAAAATCATTTGGCTGTAAGTGTGTGGATTTGTTTCTGGGCTCTCTGTTTTGTTGCATTAGTTGTGATTTTTATGCCAGTACCATGCTGGTTTGGTTACTATAGCTTTATTATAACTATGTATGTATATTTATTTAAATTGAAACATAGTTGTACAGGTCTGTGGGGTACACAGTTGAATATCAATATCTGTGTGCAATATGTGATGCTCAAATCAGGATAGTTAGTATATTCAACATTACACAATGTAATAGTTTTTTGTGGCACTTTACCAATTCTTTTCTTACCCCCTTTCCCCCTTTCTCCAGCTTTATAGTATATTTTGAAGTCAGGAAGTATGATGCCTCCCAATTTGTTCTTTTTGTTCATGATTGCTTTAGCTACAGGGATCTTTTGTGGTTTCATACAAATTTTAAGATCATTTTTTCTATTTCTGTGAAGAATGACATTAGCATTTTGATAGGGATTGCATTGAATATGTAGATTACTTTCGGTAATATGGACATTTTGATGTAAATTCTTCCAACTCAAGAACATGGGACATCTTTCCATTTATCTGTGTCCTCTTCAATTTTTTTCACCAAATGTTTTATAGTTTTTATTGTAGAGGTCTTTTCACCTCCTTGGTTAAATTTCCTCCTAGGTATTTCTTTTTCTTTCTTTCTTTCTTTTTTTTTTATTTTTTGGTAGCTATTATGAATGGGATTACTTTCTTGATTTCTTCTTGGGCTATTTCATTACTGCCATATAGGAAGGCTATTGATTTTTGTGTGCTGCCACTTTACTGAATTAATTTATTAGTTCTAGTAGTTTTTTAGTGGAGTCTTTAGGGTTTTCTACGTGTATGATCATGTCATCTGAGAATAGGGATAGTTTGACTTCCTCCTTTCCAATTTGGATTCCCTGTGTTGCTTTCTCTTGCCTTATTGCACTGGTTAGAACTTCCAGTACTATGCTGAATAAGAGTGGGGAAACTGGGCATCCTTGTCAGATCTTAGAGTAAAAGCTTCCAATTTTTTTCCATTCAGTATTATATTAGCTGTAGTAGGTTTGTCATATATGGCCTTTATTGTGTTGAGGTACATTCCTTCTGTACCTAACTTGTTGAACATTTTTAACATGAAGAGGTGTTGTATTTTATGAAATGCTTTTTCTGCATCTAATAAAGCAATCATATGTTTTTTCCTTCATTCTGTGGATATGATGTATCAGTTTATTGATATTTGTATGTTGAACCATACCTGGCATGAGTCCCACTTGATCGTGGTGAATAATTTTTTTAAATGTGCTGTTGGATTCTGTTTGCTAGTATTTTACTGAGGATCTTCACATCTGTGATCAATAGTGATATTGGTCCATAGTTTTCTTTTTTTTGTTCTGTCTTTTTTCCAGTTTTTGTATGAGGTTAATGTTGGTTAATGTTGTAAAATGAGTTTGGAAGTATTCTCTCCTCTTTAATTTTTTGGAAGAGTTTGAGAAGAATTGGTATTAGTTTTTCTTCAAATGTTTGGTAGAATTCAGCAGTGAAGTCATCTGGTCCTGGAGTTTTCCTTGTTAGGGGTCTTTTTATTACTGCTTCAATCTCATTATTTGTTATTTGGCTGTCTAGGTTTTCTAGTTCTTCATGATTCAACCTTGGTAAGTTGCATGTGTCCAGGAATTTATCCATTTCTTCTAGGTTTTCCAGTTTGTTTTCATATAGTTGTTTGTACTAGTCTCTTATGGTCCTCTGCACATCTATGGTATCAAATGTAATGCCCACGTTTTCATTTTTGATTTTATTTGTTCGAGTTTTCTCTCTTTTTTACTTCATTAGTCTAAATAAAGGTTTATCAATTTTGTTTATCTTTTGGAAAAACCAGCTCTTTATTTCACTGATCTTTTGTGTTGTTTTATAAATCTCCAATTCACTTATTTCTGCTCTGATGTTTGTTACTTCTTTCCTTCTACTGATCTTCGGTATGATTTATTCTTGTTTTTCCAGCTCCTTGAGGTATAATGTTAGGTTGTTTATTTGAAGTCTTTCTTCTTTTTTTATTGTAGGCATTTATTGCTATAGACTTCCCTTGAACTGTTTTTGCTGTATCCCATAGGTTCTGGTATGTTGTGTTGTCATCTTCATTTGTCTCCGGGAACTTTTAAATTTCCTTTTTGATTTCTTCTTTGACCAATCATTGTTTAGGGGCATTTTTTTTTTTTAATTTCCATGTATTTGTATGGTTTCTAGTGTCCCTTTTGTTGATTTCTAGTTTTATTCCTTTGTGGTCCAACAAGGTAGTTGATATGATTTCAGTTTTTAAAACTTTATTGAGACTTATTTTGTGACCTAACAGATGGTCTATTCTAGAGAATGTTCCATGTGCTGTTGAGAATAATGTGTATTCTGCAGATGCTGGATGAAATGTTCTATAAATGTCCAATAGGTCCAAGAGTAGAGATTAATTCTGATGTTTCCTCGTTAATTTTTTGTCTGGATGATCTGTTCTTCACTGAAAGTGGGGTGTTAAAAGTCCCCAACTATTACTGTGTTGGAGTCTACTTCTGTCCTTAGGTCTAATAGTAAATGCTCTATATAACTGGGTACTCCAGACTGGGTAAATATATATTTAGAATTGTTATATCCTAATTTGAATTGATTGATCCCTTTATCATTATGTAATGATCTTCCTCATCTTTTTTTATTTTCCTTGGTTTGAAGTCTATTTTATCTGATATAAGTATAGCTACTTTTGCTCTTTTTTCATCACCTTTTGTACGAAATATCTTTTTCCATTTCTTCACTCTCAGATGGTGTGTGCATTTATAGGTGAAGTGAGTTTCCTGTATTTATAGGTGAAGTGAAGGTAGCATATTGTTGGCTTTTGTTCTATAATCCATTGAGCCACTCTGTGTCTTTTAATTGGGATATTTACTACATTTACATTTAGAGTTATTATTGATATATAGGAATTTGTAACTGCCATTTTGTTACTTTTTTTCTGGTTGTTTTGTTGATCCATTTTCCCAAGGGTACTGTCATCCTTTGTGATTGAGTGGCTTTCTCAAGCAGTGTATTTTGATTTCTTGCTATTTATTTTTAGTATGCTTTTTATAAGTTTTTTGTGTTGTGGTTACCATGTGGCTTACAGAAAATATGTTATAGTTATAACAGATCATTTTTGACTAATAACAACTTAACTTTGATATGTAAGAAAAAAAAAAACCAAAAAACAAAGCCAACCCTATGCTTGGGCATCATTCCTCCCTACCACCACTTTTTGACATTTTATTTCCAGTTACATCTTTTAATACTGCCTGTCTCTTGTGAGGTTGTTGTATTTATGTCACCGTCTTGTGGGGTTTGTCCTTCAATCTTCATACTAAGGATATAAATGGTTTATTCACCATCCTTACAACACTGGAGTATTCTGAGGTTGTCTGTGAACTTACTTTACTGCTGACTTAGGTACCCTCCAATGTTTTCTTGCTGCTCCTTAGCAACGTCTTCCTTCAGATTGAAGAACTCCCTTTAGCATTTCTTGTAAGGCAGGTCTAGTTTTGACGAATTCCCTTAGCTTTTGTTTGTCTGGCAAAGACTTTATTTCTCCTTCATATTTGAAGGTTAGTATTGCTGGATAGAGAATTCTTGGCTGACAATAGTTTTCCTTCAGCACTCTGAATATATCATCCCATTCTCTTCTAGCTGTGGGGTTTCTACTGACAAATCTACTGAAAGTTGTGTTGGGCCTCCATTGAATGTTACATGTTTCTTTTCTCTTGTTGCTTTCAGTATTCTTTCTTTGCCTTTGGTTTTTGATGATTTGATTATGATGTGAGTTCGGGTGTTCCTCCTTGGCTTGAATTTGATCAGTGGTCTCTGAGCTTTCTGTACATGGATGCTGTCATCTTTCTCTGTGCTTAGGAAATTTTCAGCCATTATGTCCTTGAATTTGCTTTCTACATGTCTTCCTTTTTCCTCTCCTTTGCATATGCCAATTATGCACAGGCTATTTTGCTTGAGGATGTCCCATATTGACTATATTTCTGTTACAGTTTTCCTTATTCTTTTTTCTTTTTGCTCCTCTGATGTGATAATTTCATATTGTCTGTTTTCAAGCTCACTAATTCTTTTGTCTGTTTGATTAAGTCTGCTGTTGGAGCTTTCTTTTTTTTTCACCTTGAAGAAATGCCACTTTTACTGGAAGATAGCTCTTACGTGAAAAATGTACTAGTGCAAATATATATGCAGGTGCACGTGGACACACACACATACGCACATGCACATTCTGTGTACTTAACTGTCTGATAAAATGTAGTTCTGTATTGAGTAATCTAATGAATGAATCTTTTCCTTACCAGCCAGGACAAACTGTCAACTTTCAAATATTCCTTGGCTTTCCCAGGTGAGTCACACACCATCCTTCACCTGTGGCCCCAGGGCTGCCCACGTGTGTGACCGGGTCTCAGTTCCTGAACTAGAGAAGGTATCTTAGGAGTCTTTGCTTGAGTCAACACCTTTGTCAGTTAGGCTCATTGTACTCATGTTTGTCAGGCAAACCTTAAGCATACCGCAGGAAGATTTTTCTGTATGTACACATCTGTGTCAAGTTTTTCAGTTCAGATGATGTATTCTTTCTTTCTAGAATTTTCTTTTGTCAAGTTTCTCGCTGCTCCTGGATTATTTTCCAGATGTCATTTAATTTTCTATCTGTATTTTCTTGTGACTCTCTGAGCATTCTTAGGAGGGTTATTCAGAATTCTCTATCAGACATTTCATAAATCTGCTGCTCCTCTGAGTCCATTGCTGGTGCTTCATTTGTTTCCTTTGCTGGTGTCATGTTTCCCTGTTCTTTCTAGATCTTTGTGTCTTTATGTTGATGCCTGGGCATTTGAGGAGACTGCTACCTCTTCTAGGTTTTACAGGTGTTTCTGGTGGTGTTAGACCTTTACTGGTTAATATCAGAGCTTTGTCTTTGGTCTGTGGTTTTGGTAATTCCAAAATTGGGGAAACCTCCTGTGGGGACCAGCACTTGAGCTCTGTGGTTGCACTAAATTGCTGCTTTTCTCTGGGTAGGGCTTTTTGTGTGGACTGGATTTTAATTGTTGATCTTTTAATCATTTCTGGGTCTTATGAATTCAGATTCACCTGGGCTGTATGGAAATTGTGGCCTGGAACTGAGTCTTTCCAGCAAACTACACCCTCTGCAGTTCTATTACCCTGACCAGTCTCCACTGAGTGGGCCTGTGCCAATCAGAAGGCAGATCAGCTGTCTGTTCTGTACCCTGATGTTCTCCCGGTGGGCCAGTCTCCCTTCCACACTCTAAATGCTTCCTATGGGGTGGGCTGGGTATGGGTCCCTCGATGATTCACCGGCCTCTGGGTGGCTCCTTTCTTGTGTTGGCTTTGGCTCCTCCTTCCTGTGTGGGTCCGTGGGAACCCTGTCCATAGCCTCACTGACCTGGCAGCTGGTATGGTGTGCTCCGAGACCGTCTTTTCATCCACAGACCCTGGGCCGCTTCATGCAAGGGCTCAGGTGAGGCTTTTGCTGGCTCCTGCTCCATGTGCTGCTGCTTCTTCCCGCCTCTCATGGGCTGTTCTGAAGTGGCCGGGGCTTGAAAGAAGATTCTTCTTTCTCTCGCTGCTGCTTCTCCCACCTTCACAAACTCCGCGGGTCTCTGTTCCCCTGCCCCTGAGCTCCAGGGGCCCCAGGTTGGCAGTCTTTGCTTTTTACTATTTGTAAATTGGTCAGTTGTTGGGGAGAGTGATGCTGGGGACCATCTATTCTGCCATCTTGATGACATCCTCGGGAAGATTTCAATTACTGATTCAACGTTAGTATTAGAGGGCTGTTCAGGTTTCCCATTTTCATAAGTGGCCTTTTTCTAGGAAGTTTTTCATTTTGTCTACAATTTCACAGTTATTGAAATAAAGGTGTTATTGTTCTTATTGTCTTTTAAATCGTTTTCTTACCTGAACTTATGTCTAGCTTTATTTCTTATATATATATATATATATGTGTGTGTGTATATATATATGTATATATACATGTATATATTATATAAATATAATTTCTTGCATGAGGCTTTTAGAAAACAACTCTGGCTTTAGTGATTTTCTGTAATTTTAGTAACTACCGTTGGAATTTTAACCAATTTTAATAAAATTATGTATTTTAGTAAATATGTTTTTTTCTCCTTCAGAACAATAAACGGACCTTAACAATTTGAAAGCCACATTAATCTTCCTTTCTGAACTAATGATTTTTTTTTTTCTTTTACTGGTATTTTAGCTCCATCTTTTTTAAGTCCACAAATTATATATTATTGTTGATATTATTTTAATTTGTCAATGCTAGTTTAGAGTTACCTATGTGATTATCATTTTGTTTTTTTAAATATTTCTTATTGTGTCTCAGATTTCCTTTGGTAATGATTCTCCTTCACTTTTTTTCTTTAGCCCTTTAGTGATTCCAAAAATTTCCTTCTTTTGGATGCATTCTTTAGGAACTATTTATTGAGAATCTCAGGCTCTAGTCTTCTGAAATATTTTTATTTTATTCTTGAATGGCAGTTTTTTTGACCATAAAATTCTAGGTTTGCATTTATTTATTTTCACTCAGCACATTGAAGAAATTATTTTACAGTGGCTTCCACTGATGGTTTTGTAAAGTCAGCTGTCTTAGTACTATGTCCTTTGTAGGTAATTTGTCTTGTCTCCAGGTGCTCTTAAGATAGTCTCTTTATTCTAGGTGTTCTTTTATTTTACTATGATGTGCTTAGTGTACCTTTATTTTTTTTTATCCTATTTGCAATTTATTTGGTTCTTGATTTGAGAATGCACGGAATATTATGAATATTCTTTTCATAATCTCTTAAAATGTTGCCACTCCATTACTTTTTCTATGATCTCCTCTGCTCCTTCTGAAACTCCAAGAAGGCATATGTTGGTCTTTCTCATTCTATTCTCTGTAACTCTGAACTTTATTTCTGTATGTAAAGTGTGTATATAAATATAAATATGTGTGTGTGTGTGTGTGTGTGTGTGTGTGTGTTGGTCTTTTGTGCTTCATTGTATGTAATTTCCTTCTGGTTCATTAATACTATGTCTAATCTGCTTTTTAGTTCATCCATTAAATTTTTCCTGCAGGGTTTCTTTTATAAAAAAAAAAAAGGCTTCATTTTTTTTTTTTTTTAATTTTATTTTGTCGATATACATTGTAGCTGATTATTGCTCCACATCACCAAAACCTCCCTCCCTTCTCCCTCCCCCCCCAACAATGTCCTTTCTGTTTGCTTGTCGTATCAACATCAAATAATTGTGGTTGTTATATCTTCTTCCCTCACCCCACCGGTGTGTGTGTGTGTGTGTGTGTGTGTGTGTGTGTGTGTGAATTTATTATATTTATTTATTTATTTTTAATTTTTTTTAATTTTTATTTTTTTTAAATTTTATTTTGTCGATATACATTGTGGCTGATTATTGCTCCCCATCACCAAAACCTCCCTCCCTTCTCCCTCCCCCCCTCCCCCCCAACAATGTCCTTTCTGTTTGCTTGTCGAATCAACTTCAAATAATTGTGGTTGTTATATCTTCTTCCCCCCACCCCCGGTGTGTGTGTGTGTGTGTGTGTGTGTGTGTGTGTGTGTGTGAATTTATATATTAATTTTTAGCTCCCACCAATAAGTGAGAACATGTGGTATTTCTCTTTCTGTGCCTGACTTGTTTCACTTAATATAATTCTCTCAAGGTCCATCCATGTTGTTGCAAATGGCAGTATTTCATTCGTTTTTATAGCTGAGTAGTATTCCATTGTGTAGATGTACCACATTTTCCGTATCCACTCATCCGATGATGGGCATTTGGGCTGGTTCCAACTCTTGGCTATTGTAAAGAGTGCTGCGATAAACATTGGGAAACAAGTATACCTTCGACTTGATGATTTCCATTCCTCTGGGTATATTCCCAACAGTGGGATAGCGGGGTCGTATGGTAGATCTATTTACAATTGTTTGAGGAACCTCCATACCATTTTCCATAGAGGCTGCACCATTTTGCAGTCCCACCAACAATGGATGAGAGTTCCTTTTTCTCCGCAGCCTCGCCAGCATTTATCGTTCATAGTCTTTTGGATTTTAGCCATCCTAACAGGGGTTAGATGGTATCTCAATGTGGTTTTGATTTGCATTTCCCGGATGCTGAGTGATGTGGAGCATTTTTTCATATGTCTGTTGGCCATTTGTTTATCTTCCTTAGAGAAATGCCTACTTAGCTCTTTTGCCCATTTTTTAATTGGGTTACTTGTTTTCTTCTTGTAAAGTTGTTTGAGTTCCTTATATATTCTGGATATTAATCCTTTGTCAGATGTATATTTTGCAAATATTTTCTCCCACTCTGTTGGTTGTCTTTTAACTCTGTTAATTGTTTCTTTTGCTGTGCAGAAGCTTTTTAGTTTGATATAATCCCATTTGTTTATTTTTCCTTTGGTTGCCTGTGCTTTTGGGGTCGTATTCATGAAGTCTGTACCCAGTCCTATTTCCTGAAGTGTTTCTCCTATGTTTTCTTTAAGAAGTTTTATTGTTTCAGGGTGTATATTTAAATCCTTAATCCATTTTGAGTTGATTTTAGTATACGGTGAGAGGTATGGATCTAGTTTCATTCTCCTGCATATGGATATCCAGTTATCCCAGCACCATTTGCTGAAGAGGCAGTCCCTTCCCCAGTGAATAGGCTTGGTGCCTTTGTCAAAGATCAGATGGCAGTAAGTGTGTGGGTTGATTTCTGGATTCTCTATTCCATTGGTCAGTGTGTCTGTTTTTATGCCAGTACCATACTGTTTTGGTTATTATAGCTTTGTAGTATAGCTTAAAGTCAGGTAGTGTTATGCCTCCAGCTTTATTTTTTTTGCTGAGCATTGCTTTGGCTATGCGTGGTCTTTAATTGTTCCATATAAATGTCTGGATAGTTTTTTCCATTTCTGAGAAAAATGTCTTTGGAATTTTGATGGGGATTGCATTGAATTTGTATATCACTTTGGGTAGTATGGACATTTTCACTATGTTGATTCTTCCAATCCAAGAGCATGGAATATCTTTCCATCTTCTGATATACACTCTAATTTCTCTCAGCAGTGGTTTGTAGTTCTCATTATATAGATTTTTCACATCCTTGGATCACTCAGTTCCTAAGCATTTTATTTTTTTGGTGGCTATTGTAAATGGGCAGGCATTCTCGATTTCTCCTTCTGCATGTTCACTATTGGAGAAAAGAAATGCTACTGATTTTTGTGTGTTGATTTTGTATCCTGCTACTGTGCTGAAATCATTTATCAATTCCAAGAGTTTTTTTGTAGAGGTTTTAGGCTGTTCGATATATAGGATCATGTCATCTGCAAACAGGGACAGTTTGACTTCATCTTTTCCAATCTGGATGCCCTTTATTTCCTTCTCTTCTCTGATTGCTCTGGCTAGTACTTCCAACACTATGTTGAATAGGAGTGGTGAGAGTGGGCATCCTTGTCTAGTTCCTGTTCTTAAAGGAAAAGCTTTCAGCTTTTCCCCATTCAGGATGATATTGGCAGTGGGTTTGGCATATATGGCTTTGATTATGTTGAGATACTTTCCCTCTATACCTAACTTATAGAGGGTCTTTGTCATGAATGAGTGCTGAACTTTATCAAATGCTTTTTCAGCATCTATAGAGATGATCATATGGTCCTTGTGTTTGAGTTTATTAATATGGTGTATCACATTTATTGATTTGCGTATGTTGAACCAACCTTGCATCCCTGGGATGAATCCCACTTGATCGTGATGAATAATTTTTCATATGTGTTGCTGTATTCTGTTTGCTAGTATTTTAGTGAGGATTTTTGCATCTATATTCATCAAGGATATCGGCCTGTAGTTTTCTTTTTTGGTTATATCTTTACCTGGGTTTGGTATCAGGATGATGTTTGCTTCATAGAATGAGTTTGGGAGATTTGCGTCCATTTCAATCTTTTGGAATAGTTTGTAAAGAATCAGTGTCAATTCCTCTTTGAATGTTTGGTAAAATTCTGCTGTGAATCCATCTGGTCCTGGGCTTTTCTTTGTTGGGAGCCTTCTGATAACAGCTTCAATCTCCTTTATTGTTATTGGTCTGTTCAAATTTTCTACATCTTCACGGTTCAGTTTTGGGAGCTTGTGTGTGTCCAGAAATTTATCCATTTCCTCCAGATTTTCAAATTTGTTGGCGTAGAGTTGTTTATAGTAGTCTCGAATGATTCCTTGTATTTCAGATGAATCAGTTGTAATATCGCCTTTTTCATTTCTAATTTTTGTAATTTGAGTCTTCTCTCTTCTTTTTTTTGTTAGCCATGCTAATGGTTTGTCTATTTTATTTATCTTTTCAAAAAACCAACTTTTTGATTCATTGATCCTTTGAATTGTTTTTTGGTTTTCAATTTCATTCAGTTCTGCTCTGATCTTAATGATTTCTTTCCGTCTGCTAACTTTAGGTTTGGATTGTTCTTGTTTTTCTAGTTCTTTAAGGTGAAGTGTTAGGTTGTTCACTTGCCATCTTTCTATTCTTCTGAAGTGAGCATTTAATGCAATAAATTTTCCCCTCAATACTGCTTTTGCAGTATCCCACAGGTTTTGGTATGATGTATCATTGTTTTCATTAGTTTCAATAAACTTTTTGATTTCCTGCTTGATTTCTTCTTGGACCCATATGTCATTAAGTAGAATGCTGTTTAATTTCCATGTGTTTGTATAGTTTCCAGAGTTTCGTTTGTTATTAATTTCTAGTTTTAATCCATTGTGGTCTGAGAAGATACATGGGATAATTCCAATTTTTTTGAATTTATTGAGACTTGATTTGTGACCTAATATGTGATCTATCCTGGAGAATGATCCATGTGCTGATGAGAAGAATGAATATTCTGAGATTGTTGGGTGGAATGTTCTGTAGATATCTGCCAATTCCAATTGGTCTAGAGTATTGTTTAGATCTTGTGTTTCTCTACTGATTCTTTGCCTAGATGATCTGTCTAATATTGACAGTGGAGTGTTCAGGTCCCCTGCTATTATGGTATTAGTGTCTATTTCCTTCTTTAGGTCTAATAGAGTTTGTTTTATAAATCTGGCTGCTCCAACATTGGGTGCGTACATATTTATGATTGTTATGTCTTCTTGATGGATCAGTCCTTTTATCATTAAGTAGTGTCCCTCATTGTCTCTTTTTATGGTTTTTAGTTTAAAGTCTATTTTGTCAGATATAAGAATAGCTACTCCAGCTCATTTTTCTTTTCTGTTTGCATGGTAAATCTTTTTCCATCCTTTCACTCTTAGTCTGTGTGAATCTTTATGGGTGAGGTGGGTCTCTTGTAGGCAGCATATAGTTGGATCCTCCTTTTTGATCCAGTCAGCCAGTCTGTGTCTTTTGATTGGGGAATTTAAGCCTTTAACATTAAGAGTTGTTATTGAAAGGTGTTGATTTATTCCT
This sequence comes from Cynocephalus volans, assembly GCF_027409185.1. Lineage (NCBI taxonomy): Eukaryota > Metazoa > Chordata > Mammalia > Dermoptera > Cynocephalidae > Cynocephalus > Cynocephalus volans. The sequence goes on along the minus strand of NC_084461.1, from coordinate 60,794,597 downwards.
AGCATTTTATTGGTTGTTTGGTTGTCTTAGGTGTCTTTTGTTCCTTGCTTTCTGATTTACTGTTTGTTTTCTTTGTTTGTTGGTTCCTTAGGTTGTAGATAGTGTTTTTGTTAGCTTGTTTTCTCTTCATGAATGCCATTTTTATTGTTCTAGCGGGTTTAGATTTTTCTTGGGTTTTTATGGCAGTGGTAGTTATTTTTCAGGAACCAAACCCAGTACTCCCTTGAGGATTTCTTGTAAGGGTGGTCGTGTGGTAGTGAACTCCCACAGTTTTTGTTTGTCTGAGAAATATACTATTTGCCCCTCATTTTGGAAGGATAGCCTTGCAGGGTAGAGTATTCTTGGCTGGCAATCTTTGTCTTTTAGTATTTTGAAAATATCATCCCATTCCTTTCTAGCTTTTAGGGTTTGTGATGAAAAGTCTGATGTTAACCTGATTGGGGCTCCCTTATAGGTGATTTGACGCTTCTCTCTTGCAGCTTTTAAGATTCTCTCTTTGTCTCTGAGTTTTGCCAATTTGACTATGACATGTCTTGGAGAAGGCCTTTTGGGGTTGAATACGTTTGGAGATCGTTGAGCTTCCTGGATCTGAAGATCTGTGATTTTTCCTATACCTGGGAAGTTTTCTGCCACTATTTTGTTGAATGTGTTTTCAATGGAATCTCCATTTTTCTCCCCTTCTGGAATACCCATGACTCGGATATTTGAGCGCTTGAGGTTGTCTGATATCTCTCTCAGATTTTCTTCCGTGTCCTTGATTCTTTTTTCTTTCTTCTTGTCTGCTTGTGTTATTTCAAATAGCCCATCTTCAAGTTCAGAGGTTCTCTCTTCAACTTCGACAAGCCTGCTGGTTAAACTCTCCGTTGTGCTTTTTATTTTGCTGAATAACTTCTTCAGTTCAGCAAGTTCTGCTACATCTTTTTTCAGGACATTGATTTCCTTGTACATTTCCTCTTTCAGATCCTGTATACTTTTCCTCATTTCATCATGATGTCTAGCTGAGTTTTCTTGTATCTCATTCAGTTTCCTTAGAATTATCACTCGAAATTCCTTGTCAGTTATTTCAAGGGCTTCTTGTTCTATAGGATCTAGAGTATGAGATTTATTAACTTTTGGTGGTATACTTTCTTGATTTTTTGTATTTCTGGTATCTTTTTTTTGGTGTTTATTCATTGTGGCAGGGGATTTCACAGTCCACCGGTTTGAGACTAATGACTAACTAGGATGTTGCTGTGGTTGCCAATTTGGTATGGCTCCCTCTGTGACTGCTCAGTTGGCCTCTAGTGTCTTGTGTGTGTGGTTGCCTCGGGTCTTGGGCTTCTCCGGGGATCCACCTTTCTGGTCAGCTTGTACTCTGCTGGGCTGGTGGATCACATACCACAGGGTGTGTGATCTCTGTTGAGCTTTCACTTCCTGTGCAGGACTTCTCCCCGTTCCGTGTGCTCTGGCCCAGACTGTTAGATCGTGCAGTGGCGACCCCACCGGGTGTGTGGTTTCTGTTGAGTCTCCGCCTCCCTGGCCACACGTCTCCCCACTCTGTGCGCACTGTGCTGGGCTGGGGCGTGTCTTCTGTGCCCCTCGTCTATCAGCTGGGCCTTCAAGACCCTGCTCGGCACCGCCTCGCCCAGGAAGTCTACCAGGTTTCTGCTAGGCACAGATGACCGGTCTCTCTGGGTGCCTTTGTAGCACTGTGTAGATCTTTCTCGGGTCTTGTTCACCTTTGTATCCCCCCGGTATAAACCGATTCTAGCGCCCGCCTGCAGCCTGCTCTCCGGCAGGTTCAAGCGGACCTGGGTACTCTCCTACCACACTATTCCCAACCAGAAATTCGTTAGGGTTTTTTCCAAACTGGTGGCCGCAGAGATGGTATCTGCCTCCCAGTAACAGGAAGTTTACCGGGGTTGGAGTCCAGGGTGTGGTCGAGTGACAGTCGGCCCGCCCGTACTTCCTTGCCCTCCCAACACTGGCCAGGGACGCCCCACGCCCCCAGCCCTGCCAGAGAATCGGCGGAGGGAGTGGGAGGGGAGGCCGGCCCGCAGGCTCCGGAAATCCCCGCGCCGGGCCACGCAAGTGGGAGGGCTCAGTGATGGCCGAGCAGGGCGGAGCTGCCCGCACCTGGGAAAATGGAGGCAGCACCGGGGCGGTGAGTGGCCTGGTGGTGCAGGCGGGAGCCGGGTGGGCATCCGCCCCCTGAACAGAAGTGGGCCAAGGGTCACTCACAGGGTTGTGCCAGGTCGGGTGTTCGTTCTCTGTCTCTGGTTTGTCGCCTTCCATGTTCTCGGCGCTGCCGCCTCGGGCTGTTCAGTCGCGGCGCGGCTCGGGCGCTCCCAGGAATCTTCTTTAATGCCGGCCTGAAACCTCGAATCCTGAATAGGGCAGCTGGCCTCCTTCAGCGCGGCCCCAGCCTCCGGGATCCTGGCTGCATCCACAGCAGCCCTGGCGCCGTGTTCCCTGTTTCAAGACTCGCTTTTGCAGCTAAGAAACAGTTCTTTTCCTGCTCCACACTTCAAAGCTGTTGCCTGTAAATGAGGCAGCCTCTCCTGCCGGGGGCAAAGTGGCGTTGAGCCCCCACGACCGGCCAGCAGCTGTAGTCCTCCCTTAAGAGATGGCGAGAGGAAGGTCCACAAGTTTCCCGGCTGCCTGAGGCCCAGTGGCCGCCTTTTCCACCTCAGCTACTCCACGCCAGCTGCCGCAGCCGCCGCCATCTTGAAACTCCCAGACTCTCCAACTCATTCTGATGGCACTTATACTACCTCCTCTGGTCCCTTTTCCATTGACAGAGAACAAAAAGGGATTCCAGTTAGGATATGGCTGTCAATTGGAAACAGGGAGGTTCCACAACAGGTTTTATATTCAACTTTCTTCTTTCATTTCAACACAAACTTCTGTGGAAAAAGTACAATACATCCAAGACACTATCAGACTTTATTTTTTAAAGCAGTTTTAGGTCCGTAGAAAAATTGAATGGAAAGTACATAGACTTTCCACATAACCTCTTGCCACGCACACTCATAGCCTCCCAGCTATCAACATTCCACACCAGTGTGGTACATTTGTTACAATCAATGAACTGACATTTATACATCATTATCAACCAAAGTACATAGTTTATGTTAGGGTTTACTTTTTATGTACATTCTATGGGTTTTGACAAATATACATGACACCTATTCACCATTCTAGTATTATATGGAATAGTTTCATTCTCCTAAAAATGTCCAGTGCTTCACCTGTTTGTTCCTTTCTCCCCACAAACTTCTTCCATTGAGTTTTAAATTTCAAGTGTTTTATTTTTTATTTCTGAAAAATCTGTTTGGTCTTATTTCAAATCTTGAAAGTTTGTTCTTTATTTTCTTTTCAGTTTTTCCTTTTTGTTTCTTTAAATAAATTATAATACTTATCTTTAATTCTGTATCTGGTCATTTTAATATCTGGAATATTAAAATACCTCAAATGTTTGCAGGTCTAGTTATGTTATGTATTGTTTTTGCTGGTTTGAATTCATGGTGGCCTGTGTGCTTTGTGATTGTGTGTGTGTGTGTGTGTGTGTGTGTGTGTGTGTGTGTGTGTGTGTGTGTGTGTGTGTCTGTGATGGAAAATTTTCTTGGAATTCTTAGAGTCCTGAGTTGTCAGCGTGCTTCAGGGATGATTTATGTCTTCTTTTATCTGGTGTCTGGGGGTACCATAGACTTGGGACCACTTGAAACCACAATTCTTATAGTATTATAGTTTTTATAGGGACCATATAAGTAATGTAGATGTGGGCCTTAGATCCACTTAAGGACTAGCCTGTAGACACAAATTGCCAGGACAAACATTTTTATTCCCCGCTTCTAGAATAAAGGTAGAGACAGATACTATTTTTCTTGCAGTCTCTGTTGGTCCCCCTCCCCCCCAGTTTACCCTTTCCTTGGTGGTGTACCCATTCCTAGATCTCAGACTGTCACCTCCCTTTGTGTGCTGGCCCAAGTCCTTGTTTGTAGTCCCTGTGCCCAGTGCTACAGACTCCCAGGATCTGTATATACCCATGGGTACCCAGTGGCTTCCAAGCTTGCTTGCCTTCCTAGAGTCATGTTCCAGGCTTTGGCAAAATTCTCTCACCTTCTTGCAACTGCTGACATTCAGTCAGAAGTATCTATCTGCCTACCTATATGTCTATCCATCTATCTGTTGATATATGATTTATTTATATTTTGTTGAGCATTAGATGATATGTAGCAATGGGTTTCGGGACCTCCACTCTGCCATAGGCCCTTCAGTCAGTTTTTACAATTCCATTTTATTTGCCATGTCAGATTCCTAAAATCCCTTTCTCCTAACCTTTTCCTTCCTCCTGTTTTTCTGAAGAAACCCATCACAAGGACTTCACCTAGTGAGAAGAGGGTGGGCTAATTTAAAGCAATGAGACTAGATGTCAAAAGTCATCAGTCATCATACTGGCTGTACCAGTTGTGACATATTAACCTGCCTGCATCTCAGTGTTCTTATTTGTAAGGGACACCATCATCCTAGGAGATCTTGAAGCCCCCTTCCAGCTTGGACATTTGATGCAGAGCATGGCACCTGCAGCTGTCAGCTCTTGATTTATGGTCTAAGCACACTGTTTTCTCTGAGTGTTTTTAAACACAGGAACTTTAGCTTGAGAAGACAGGACACTTATGCAGTTACTCCATGCTGGTGCCTTGTCTCACCTTGCAGACGTTACTGAGGCCGTACCCTTTTGGAGAAAGACTGTATGGAGCCCTGGGGTTTGAATTCTCAGAGCAGACAGTGAAACACACGAGAGGGGGAGGGCCTGGTTTTGGCATTGCTATTTTACCACTCTCCTTCCTTCCTTTCATTCTCTCTCCTCGCTCCTTTCCCTTCGTCTGCTTCCTCACTGTTCCCTTCTTTCCACAAATATTTATTGAGCATCATCAATATGGTGTGGAATACAGTGGCGAACAAAACAGATTTGGTCCTAGCCTTTAAGCAGGACTGTAACTGTAAGCAGCTTACAGTTTAGTGAGGGAAATAGATATTAAACTGTAGAGGGTTAACATCTTGTGATATGTTCTGCTAAGAGGATGACCATGACCTCAGGCCACAGCCAGAAGAGACATGTGGCACTGGTACCCATGCAGGACATGCTGCACACAGTGTTTCTCAAGATGATAACACCAGCTTTTAGAAACTGCTGCATCCTTGAATTCAAGGGAGTATGCAGTATAGTCTATTCAAATAAAATTTCAGGAGGTTCTGCCCTGGGGGCTCCCCCTCCTTTATCCCTGTTCACATCAGCTCGTACATGGCCAAGGTCTTGATATTACAATAAAAGATGAGACAAGCCTGAGCTCGGGGCTGCGCTGACTTTCTCCTTTCTTATGAGAGTTGGCTTGGTGTAGTCCCTCTGGGCCTCTCATTGCTTTCAAGTTATTTGGGCTTTGAGTAATCCTGGCGTCTCCATCACTGAGGGGATATTGACATTAAGCAAATGTAATGGATATGAGTTTGTGTCATAACACTTGGGCACAAGAACTGTCACATCACTTTTTAAGAAATAAAATTATTTTTTGATTGGACAGATAATTATTTGGGCCAAGGAATACAAATGTAATTTTTGGGTAGCCTGTCTCCCTTCCTTGGGGCTTGCAAAATCCAGGGATTTATGAAATCCAGGAAACTTGAGAAAAGGCCTCTGGACTTCAGCCAATTGACTGGCCTTGGAGCAATCCCAGCCCAACCCTGCAGCATCAAATGGAAGGTGGGAGACTCTGCTGCTCTGGCACCCACTCTCTTGGAGCCACATGATGTATAGAATTTATGGTAACTTGCTTGGAAATACTTCAGTTTGAGGAGTATGACGTAGCTGTGGATGTCAATCTGAATCAACAACTTGAAGTTGGTTTAGTAACAAAAGGCATGTTAGAAATAATTCTTTGAGGGATGGCCCCATGGCTCACTCTGGAGAGTGCGGCGCTGGGAGCACTGAGGCCGCGGGTTCGGATCCTATATAGGGGTGGCCAGTGCACTCACTGGCTGAGTTGAGGGTTGCCATCTCCTTACCAGTCAAAAAAAAAAAAAAAAAGAAATAATTCTTTGATGGGTGATATTAATGGTATCTGAGATATTTCACTGGTTAGGAATGATGCAACAAGAGCCACAGCACTGGCATGAATAAGATATAAAGACTTAAGCTTGATAATATGAACTGATGGCCCTACCTTCCCCAATTCTCAGAGGATCCTGGTGACAGGCTCTAACATTGGAGGCCTTCTAATAGCCACCAAAAAGTCTCTGGGAGTTGCAGTCTGGTCAAGATAGCCCAGATCTCTTTCCCACATGCTTGGCCAATAGTATCTCTTTCTTTCTTCTTTTGACAAGTTAAAATTGTCTATAATTATGGTGTACAACATGATGTTTTCATATATGTATACATTGTGGAAGGGCTAAATTAAGCTATTTAACATGAATTATCCCACATACTTTTTTTTTTTTTTGTGGTGAATACACTTAAAATCTACTCTTTCAACAATTTCCAAATATACAATATATTATTATTAACTGTGGTTACCATGATGTACAATAGGTCTCTTGAATTCATTCCTTCTGTCACGAGTGTCTTGATTGAGGTCTACAAGGCCAGGGTGTATGGTGTTCAGTATGTGGTGCCACATAGGTGCCCCATTGGAGATCTTCCATCTTGGAAGTGCTGTGCAGGATGAGGCATCTGTCCCTGACCTTCCCAGGACAGACCACCTCCCACCCCCCACTTCCTCACTTGCTCCTTCAATTCTTCTCCTCCTAGATGATCTAGTTCTACATCTTTTGAGATGTATAATTTAACACATAGTAGATTAAATCCAAAGACTCTGTACTCTGCGCTGGGACAAGGAAGCCCTTCTCACCTTGACAGGGGGAGGAGAGGGGATAACACCACTCAGACTTTTTTCTTGAGCCCACTGTTGAAAAAAGACAGCCCAGGGTAATTTTTCAGTCAAGTTATTGCCACACAAATAATTATACAGATAAGAATTTTACTTTTAATTCTGATTCCTCTGAATTGTCCATCCAAGTTGAATAAGCCTTTTTTTTTTTTTTTTGGTTAGGTCTGATGAAATCTATATGCTGTTTAAACTTTTCCTGAGGTATGAGAGAAATGGCAAATGATGCCCGAGACATGAGAATTTTATTTGTTTAGGCACTTATACCCTGAAGGATCCAAGGTAAGCATATTTCAAAGAAATCACAGATGTCTTTGGGATATTAATGATTGTTCTATGGAGAACAGTATAGAAAGTTGAATCTGATGTGCTTTCGTACTGTTCTCTAAGCAATTGGTCTAGTTTGGTCCTGGTGGGGTATTTTGCTTTCTGAAACCAAGCTCATATGTATTGCAAAACATAATAAAATCTTTTAAAAGAAAGGAAAGCATGCTCTTCTGGGTTTTGTACTCTGTTGTATCTTTGGTAAATAGAGATACTTTTTTTTCTTTTGGCTAGGCAAACAAAAGGGTTTGTTTTTGGCTAGTGCTTTGATGAAAATACAAGGTTTCTGTTCTGCCTAGAGCATATGCATTCTCCCCAGGGAGGTTTATTCAATTGGCACCATGAACACATTAAACTGGAGAAAGAAGCATCAGTTTATGCTTCCATTTTATGCTCCGCAAAATGGTGACTGGTGTAAATACAGCACTCATACCAAATATATAACAAATGGGACCGAGCTTTCCTATTAGTATAAAAAACATTATTATGTAATTGCAGCATTTACATATCTCATTATGAGCTGATGCTCAAAGTGTTATAGAGGGTTTCATTTCACCCCTTTTGTGCAAAACCTAGTTTCCAAGAAATATTAATGAGACAGTCTCATAAATCTTTATTTACTGAGTTTAGTGTCTCCACTAAATTTGCATTTGAAAACTATATTGCATTATGTTCCTAGAACACTGTGATATGAATTTATTACTGCATGTGTCAGCAGCTTAGTTAGAGCCTCTTTTATTAAGGAATGTTGGAGGAGGCACAGCCACTGATAAACACATTCAAAATGCTTCTAAACACATTCTTTGGTAGCAATGACAAGAGTTAAACCTGCAAAAAAGATTACATTTGCACATTTTCTTTTTTTCCATTTCAAGTAGACTTTAAATGTTTTGAATTTATATGCTTTGGAAGATTATATACATTTTAACACTAAAGCTCTTCCTAAAAAAGCTGAACTTTTAAAGAAATCAGATAAAGAGTAGAGCACTAATCATAATTCTAAGGCCCTCAGGGGAGATTGCATTAACTTTTAATTTGCAGCGTATTTGCTTTATACAGTGGCAATCACGCCTGTGCATAATCTGGAGGTCAAACTGTTCCTGACTCTCAGATTCTCATGAACTATGACCTACTTGGAAGGAAGACAGGAGTTTAACCTTGACTCTGGAAAATAGATTTTTCTTTACAAACTTTCTTGGTCCCAGGAACAATGGGTATCACAAGGAATTGTCAAGGGAGGGAACATCATTTCTGCCCTCTAGAAGCTCACAATATAAAGGGATCTTTTCCTAAGGATGGTGCTTTCGTTACTTATAGTTCTGCAAAGACTTTAGTAGTACGTAAACATTTTCTAAAATGTCAATAATTATATAATTTTTTGTAGTGTGTATTTGAAAAAAACTATTTCTAAACTGGATATTATTTCTTAGAACAAGGCTATAGGAGTGGCAATGTTGGATAAGTGGATATAAAAAATACATTAAATAATAATATGGCTGATACTCAGATATAGCAAGTCTTCTACACTTTCTGCCCTAACTGCTTGAACATCTTCGAGTCCTCCAGTCTGTTCTGTGCCAAACTCTGTCTTCCCATCTTACTTCTGTGGCCACTCTACTCTTCCCTTCCCCTGCCTCCAGCACCCTTACCCCCCTTCCTAGACTTGGGTGGCATCATGGTCATGAGAAACCATCTTAAGGGATAGAGTTAAAAATAACTCAGAGTCCTTAGATAATCTTCACTGTGGCATTGCCAAAGTAGGTCCAGGACTGGCCTAAATCAGAATCAGCTGAGCTGCTCATTAAAAATGCTGTTTCCATTCCGGGGTGAGTCCAAGGAAGACAGAGTTTTAATTAGCCTCCATGTGATTCTGATTCTGAGTAAAGTCGGAAAGAGAGGCATTAGTGATGGAGACAACTGGAGACAGTACTGAACGCTTATCTCAGTCTAATGACGGGGCCCAGACAACTTCTATGTGGATAACATCTCTCTTCAGTAGAATATTCTCATCATCTATCTTGAAAAGGATATCTGGGAAAAATAGAGGCTCTTTCTGGCTTACTGAGGTCAGCAGCCCTTGTCTAGCTGGCTGCACGGCTGCTCTCTGTGGCGTGGTCCTGTCCTTCCCCACACCACCTTTGCATGGACACTGCTGATGGCCAAACCAGAGCTTATGGTGGTGGCAAATCCCCAGCAGGAAAATACTGATTTCTGGGCTTGGCCCAGTGACATCTGCTGTAATCCTTTTTTAAGAGAAAGTGCTACAGTCACAGGGTTCCCAACATTACACCCTTATAATCACCTCTCCTTCTAAATTAAAAATTTTATAAAGTGACCATGGTTACCTGAAAATCCTGGTAGAATATCTACTCTCACACTTTACACAGAACTTAATTCTACCTTGGTTAAGCCAGAGAAAATCGATAAAGGGGGTATGGGGTGTGATCAGGAGTAATCTGAGATGGGGATGGACACTGTAACGAATTCCACAACTCAACATTAATTAAAATATAATCACCACATCCATGATCAAAAGAAGCCACCTTAAAGCAAATTTCTTTGGGGACAGAGTTGAGGTACTAGAAATTCATAAAGAGATCTCTTGTGGGTAATTTTTAAAAAGCCAAACCAGTCAACAAATGATGCTGAGACAACTAGATATATCCTTATGCAAAGAATGAAGGTAAACCCCTACCTCACATGATTTATAAAAATTAACTCAAAATGGATCAAAGACCTAAATGTAACAGTTAAAACTATAAAACTCTTAGAATATAGCTTATGCATAAATCTTCATGGTCTTGAATTAGACAATAAATTTTCAGGTATGACACTAAAAGCTCAACCAACAACAGAAAATATAGATAAATTGGGCTTCATCAAAGTTAAAAAAAATTTTTTTTGCTTCGAATGATACCATCAAGAAAGTAAAAAGACAACCCACAGAATGAAAGAAAATATTTGCAAATCATATATCTGATAAGGTATTTATATTTAGAATATATAAAGAATTCTTGCAACTCAATAATAAAAAACAACCCAATTAAAAAATTGACAAAATTTACAAATAGAGATTTCTCCAAAGAAGATATAAAAATGGTGGTGAATGAGCACATGGAAATATATTCAACACGATCATCTATCAGGGAAAAATACAAATCAGAGCCACAACGAGATACCACTTCACACCCATTAGGATAGCTATAATCAAAATCAAATAGTAACAACTGTTGATAAGGAGAAATTGGAACCTTCAGACATCAGTAGTGGGAATGTAAAATGGTATAGCTGCTTGGGAGCTGGCAGTTTCTCAAAAGGTTAAACATAGAGTTACCATATGACACAGCAGTTGCAATCTTAGATATACCCAAGAGAAATGAAATGTGTTCACACAAAAACTTGTATATGAATATCCATAACAGCATTATTCATAAGAGCCAAAAAGTGGAACCAACCCAAATGTTCGTTCACTGATGAGTAGATAAATAATATGAGATATATTCATATGCAGTGGAATATCAATAAAAATTCCTTTCTATCATCAATAAAAATAAAATTTATTCCTTTTTATCATAAATAAAAAGGAATGAAGCACTTATATATGCAACAATGTGGATGGACCCTGAAAGCATCATGAAAGAATCCAGTCACAAAATATCACGTATTATATTAGTCCATTTATGCAAAATGTCCAGAATAAGCAAAAATCCAGACAGAAAGTAGATTAGTGGTTGCCTAGGGTTGTGGTCAGGGCCAGAATGAAAAGTTGAAGGAGAATGAGGAGTGATTGCTAAAGGTTTCTTTTTGGGGTGATAAAAATGCTCTAAAATTGATTGTGATGATCATTACCAAACTCTGTGAATGTACTAGAACCCATCGAATTGTACATTTAAGTGGGTAAATTACATGGTATGTGAATTATATTTCAATAAAGCTGTTGTAAAAAAAAAATGACAAGGCCAGGACAAAATCCCTAAAATAGGAGAAATGGGGATTTGACAGTAAGTCCTTAGAAAGTCATTGTGTGACTATATTTATGTTCCAATGTAGTGAGGCAGGGCTTCTGAGTTCTCAGGGAAATGAGGGTACTGTGTAGATTAGAAGATCCCCTTGAAAAGTGTTTACGGATCTGTCTGGCACAGGTGCTGACAGTCATGAAGATATAGGTGCATAGGGATTGGGGCCAGATATAGATTTAGGGCCTGTGTGTTTTAATAAAGATGTAAGTATGAGTGTGTACATGTATGTGTGTATGAAAGAGAGGGGAGAGAGGGAGAGAGAGAGGAAATTCAACTAGACTATAGATGGTAAAAGGGAAATCAGTTAGTACTGATCAAGCCGGGGACTAAGAGTCTCCCACCTCTTCTCCCTGGACTTCTATCTTACAGTGTCTGCCTCTGCTGAGCGTTCCTCTGAGAACATTAAGGGCAAGTGTCGTGCATACTTTCCATTTCCAGTTTGGGCTTCTGTTCAGCTACTTTGTTAAACTGAGCTGAACCTCTGTGAGCCTCACTGCCCTCAATCTGGGAATTGATTTTCTTCTAATGTTCTTTCTCCTTCAGGGCACCTGGGTGAACCAGAAAAGTACACTTCCAGTTCTCAATTCTAAAGGGAAGCAGTTAAGAAAAGAACTTAATTTGGGCCCCTTTCCCCAGCCAGTAAGAGCTTGGTCCTGTGAAACGGAAGCTCCATTCTGTGTTCTTTGGTATCTTGGATGCGTGAGGTTCAAGTTTTCTGGAAATGAGAGGAAAGGAAAGAACTACAAACTCTTGGCTTTTGTATCTGAGTAATACTAATTACACTCATTTACATGATTTGCCTATGCCTAGTAACCAGGCAGCCCAGTGATTGTTTGTACTGGAAAATCTGACTCAGATTAATTTTATTGTGCATTTTGATTACTAAACTCTTTCCTTGAATGCTCTATTTTCAGAGCTTATTATTTGTAGCAAGGTCATGACTTCCCATAGCCAAAAACAAAATTAAAGGGAATAATTGTGTGAAATGTTTTTGACTAAACCATGTAATTACTTTTTCTCCAGCAGTGTTTTAGGACAAAGTCTCAATATGGCCAAATTTATACATGCCCTTTTATCCTATTGCAGGGTTGGAATCAGGAACGGACTCCAGTTTTCAAAATTCTACGGTACTGATATAGGAGGTGCTCAGTTTCCCTGGGCTGAGGTTTCAGGACATGCCTCTGGATTTCCAGCCCTCCCTGACATCTCAGGCCACTCCTCTGAGCTCTCCCCTGGAGGAAAGTTATTGTTGCCAGTTAGACTTATATTTAGCACCAACATGGGAGAAATGAGACCACAAGGAGCTGGCTTTTGTAAATCCAGTGGCTGGGCATGCTCTATACAGAGAACAGAATATTCTTGAATATGCCTGGTGCGTATAACTGGGAACCACCCCCTTAATTGAGTATTCATTAGGTAAACTATAAAAGCCAAATCCCAGCCAAAGGCGAGGTTGTTGTTCATTTTTCTGGAGGTAATCTGTACTTCTCTGGTTGAGGTGTGTATACTTTGTATTGAATGTACTTTCAGCAGGCAGGCTGCTCACTCTCTTGAGCCAGCCTGCACTTTGCACTGAACTTTAAGTATGTTTTTCTTGCTTTTGTGTAAAACTTGATGTCTGTACTGAACTTACTTTTGTGTTAGACTTGGTGTGGGCCCTGCTCAGTCTCTGAAGCGTGCTGTACTCTTTTCTGTGGAACCTGTATTTCTTATCTATTATATTAAACCTGTTCTCACTTTCTACTTTGACTCTGCCCTTGAATTCTTTCCTGTGGCAGAGTCAAGAACCTAGTAAGAGGACTGGATGGCTTGAGGTCAAATATTGGGCCCCCTGGACCCTACTTCCTACATCAGTACTTGTAATGTGTGCCATATGATGAAATAAGGCATATCTTATTTAGAAAATGCAGTCCTGGGGACAGAAGCTCTCAGTTGAATCAGTGCTGTTTGTACTTCCTGGCGTATCCCTAGAGAAGATGCATTCTTAGCAGTGTATGCAGGCCATTGCTGTTCTGTTCTCTTCAGGTCTTTCTGTAACTGCTGATCAACCCTCCCTGGCTACAGTGGTGTTTTAATGTTTTTTGTTTGTTTTTTTTTAACATTAGAGAATCCCATATTTCCTGTTGATCTGTATTTTTGGTTTCCTAACGATTTTTGTGAAGGAAACTTGAGCCACCATTATTCCTGTCGCTTGTGGCCAGTGGTGTTAGGTCCCTGGAACTGAAAACCTGACTTTTAGAAAGCCCCTACCCTTTGGTTTTGTTTCTCTAAGTGTCATTCCTCTAAGTTTCTGTCTTCCTAAGTCTGTTCCCAGGAGCAGGCTGAGCAGGCTGTACCTAGAGTGTAACATTGTAACTGCTTCCCCCACTAGCCCAAAGTCTCCTCTGTTCCCATGAACAGGCTGTATCTGGAGTGGAACACTGTGACCATCTTCCTAGGCTAGGCCAGATGCCAATAATAACCCTATTAAAGAAGACACCCACCTGCCTCTCAGCACTGACGCCACTTTTTGGCTCAGCCTGGCAGGTTCACTTGCCACCTGCTAATATAATCTTCTTTTCCTCCTTTACCTGGCTAGTGTCTCCTTTCTCAGCGACCTTACAAATGGGATTTTCTCTTAATTTATTTTCAGTAGATCAAGGATGTTTACTTGTGCATCCTGTTTTTCAGACATTTATTAAAACTGTCCACAGGAAAAAAGATTAATGGCAGGAGGAGAGACCTCAGCTGAGCGAATGAAATGGACAGTGTTCCTCAGATTGAGAAAAGTAGACTCTATCATGTTAGGACCCACTGGCTATGACAGGGCTATAAAATTTGACCCTCCCTGTAAGCTAACAAGTTAGCCTGCCCCAGTTTCATGAATGCTGGTAGAAGACATGAGACTCCTGGGCAAGAGCAGTGTATTATTCCCAGCAGTGGCATCAGCTGGAATATCAGCAATTTTGAGTGGGTTCCCTGAGTGCTAATTTTCATAGCGTGACACTAATAGGGCCAGGTGATGCCTGTGCAGGCAGTGGGTTGCCTTACAGAGAGGAGCCTGAACTTAAGGAACTCAAATATTTTATAATGGGCAGTGAGCAAGCCTGCTCTGTGTTCTAGAGGGAGACACTATCTTTATCTTCCAGGACTCTTCATGATACAAGCATCCTTGAAAAGATAGTCTGGAATGAAGGGCAGTTGGTGCCTTGCTTGTAAGATGCACAGAAACAGGAGAGACCCGTGGGAATTGTCTCCCAGCACTGAGAACATACAAGAGGGTGCACTGACTGGCTGGCTGAGAAATTAGTGACACATAAACTATACAAGTTAGCACCATAGTGAATGAATATCAAATATTTTGAGGCAAGAGTGCTGTAATGAGTTGGGCTATATAGAAAGTGCTAGAAGAGGTAGGCTTCTTTCTACTTACCCGATGCCTGTCCTGCCTCTCCAGCTAGCTTGTAAACTCCTGTGTGTGTCTGTCTGTCTCTCACAGACCAGAGCAGAGTTCATGGATCATGCCAAGAACAGGTAGAAACTTTTTTTTTTTCAATTTTAAAGGATTTTATTTATTTATTTATTCGTTTTTTTAAAAAATATTTTTATTATTTTTTAATTTTTCTATTTATTTTAAGCATATTCATTACAAATCATGATTTTTCTTTATGTTCTTCACCCAGCCTATCCCTCCCCAAACCCCTACTCTGCCTCCCCCATCTCTAGTATCCTCAGGTTTGTTCTCTCCTTCTGAAAGTTCAACAAATTGTTGTGGTCTTTTTTTTTTAATCAGGGAGGAACTTAAGGACTGCTTATTCTTCATAGCTTGGAAGGCAGCTCTTGTGGATTTCCTGAGGGCTGAGCATGGTGATATGTTAGCGTTTTCAAGTTAATGTTATTTTCTAGTGCTGTGGCCCTGTGTCTGGCAAGAACGTTTGCAAAAGATGGTCTCCTGGAACATCTGTTCACTCTGGTCCTGTCAACTGCCTTTTCAGTCAAAGGGGGCAAGGATGGACTTGCTTCTTCAGTCAGATCAGGGAGACCGCTTGCTGAGGGGTGGTGAGGAGCAGAGGAGGGCAGACCAGAAAGCGCAGCGAGGAGAGACTTCACACAGGGGTGTAATGGTCTCAGTAGGTGGCTGGGACACCAGGTCTAGTCATCTGGGTATGAGTTACAGAAATCAATGGCTTTGAAGGTCTTGTTTTTTTCTTTTCTAAAAATGTATTTGTACTTTTAATTTTTAATAACATTTCCCCCCAAATGCAAAAACGCTACATGCTTAGTGTGTAAAATTTGGGAAACACAGAAAAGCAAAAAGAATAATCTTACAATAGAGGTTAGAATCTTGTAATCTGAAGGCTCCCACAGCTAGCACCTTGGTGTGTATGGAGGCTGGATGGTGGAATGGGATTTGAACAGGGTGTATGATCAGTGTCAGAGACAAAGCTGGCACTAGTTAAAGTGTAAGGACAGACTTTAATCAGTGTTATACTATTGCAATAGGGAAAAGGTTTAGCGTGAACTGAACTCAGCTTTGATTTGTACAGAGGTGACTGGGCGTTTTTAAGAAAATGAGAGAGTTGGTAGGGGTGGGAGGTGAGTCAGTGAAGTGAAAAATTACAAAATGCAGGAAGGTGGGGAGTGGGTTTGTTAACTGGAGCTTATTGAAGTCAGGCTCCTACACTTGCATGGAGGCTGGGGGCCCAGGGTCCTCTCTTCAGGCTAGAACAAACAGTGAATTCTTTGGCAGCCTTGAGTATTCTCAGGCAGGTACTTTAAGGGGGCAAGGGTCATCCTGAGGATGCAGCCTTGAGTTGTTTAAAACTATGTCAGAGTTTTGTTCAAGTCTTTATAGGCCAAGGTTGAGGCCTAGTCAAGAAGAGGGCTCTGAGGAGCCAGGCTAGAGTTGGTCTTTGCCACTGCTCAGGCCGGGTTTAATTTCTGGCTCCACCACTTCCACCTTTATTTAGTTTTCGGTGTGCTCGTACCCACCTCATACTATACCTACCTCATTACATCCCTCTGAGGATTAATGAAGGAATATGGCCCAGTGCTTGGTGTACTCTAAGCACTTTAGAGTGCCATGCTTTTCTCCCAAAATGCGGTCAAAACTTACATAATGTTTTGTACCCTTGATTTTAAATTTAGAGATATAGCATGAGCATTGCTTTTGGTTTGGGGGTTCTTTCTTCAGGCAAATGAACATCTCTCTCAGGAGTGAATGTGAATCAGGTCAACCAGCCCAGGAAACAATTAGCTGGTCTCTGAAGAAGTTTTCATTCCACTCTGGATTAAAAATACTTGGCGTGATTTGGGAGGTGGCCAGTGAGGAGAAGGTCATGGGAGAAACAAACACAGGCGTGATCCTTTTGAGGCCTGCAGGGTCAGGACTGGGCATGTGACTTATGCTCTTTCAACTCCTTTGATTCAGGAGAAGAAAGAATTGTCTGATCGGGCTCATGCAGCAGGGCAACATAACACATTTACAGGTGACCCTGGTGTCAGACACTTTTGCGTCAGAGATGACACACTTTTCTTGTTCCAATTCCCAGTGGAAATCTGGGGAACTCCTTTGGGCCTGCGGGCACCCCGTGTACAGGACCCAGAAGGCAGCTTTGTTAAAAGAAAGGAAAAACGGGCTGTCCGGTTAGCTCAGCTGGTTAGCATGAGGTGTTATCACACCAAAGTCAAGGGTTTGGATCCCTGTACCAGCCAGCACCACCATCCCCCAAAAAAAGAAAAGAAAAAAGAAAGAAAGAAAAAGAGTAAAGTAAAAGAAAGGAACAGGAAAAACAACATCCATACTCTGCAACAGGGAAATTCCCACCCAAAGTCTCCTGCCCTAGTGGCTCAGGGACTGTGTCCTCTCTGAGGAGTCTGTGGTGCGGCCCTCTGCTTTTTCACCTACTTGGAACTCCCACAGTTTTCCTTGGACCTCCTGGGTTCAAATCCCAGCTCTGTCACTTTCTAGCTATGTGATCTGGGGTAAGTAACTTAACCCCTGTGTCTTACTTTCCATGTCTGTAAAATGGAGATGATAATATACATTGTATAACATTGTAACAAATATTAAATGCATATGTAAAGTAACTAGATCCATGCCCAGTGTGTGGTAAACAATGATGATTATTGTTTTTAATCATCAACATTATACGAGTTAAGGAGCCCCAGTGTTCTTAGCCTAATCTGCACAGTTATTGCTGATTTCCCTCTAGGTTCTCTAACTCCAATCCACACGAGGCCACGGTCCTTCTTAGCCTTAGCAGCTTCAGATATTTTGATATTCACCCAGGAGGGTGGCTTTGTTTCTTCTTGGAGAGGTAACCATCCCTCTACTTTGCAGTTTACTTTCGAAACCTTTAGTTGTGGGAGAAGCAGCAGGATTCATTCTGTTTTCTAAAGAGCCCACGATCACCCCGCCTGGTCCCATCTTGACAGTAGGATGGAGTGGGCCCTCTCAGAGGCAACCTTACTGTTGAGGAGCCTCAGTCATGCAGTCACTCAGTATAAGCTGGGAAAGGAGCAGGGATTCTCGCAGAAAGTTTTTCTGTGGCCTGTGGATCTCAGGTGGGAGGTCCAAGCTCCCAGAAATTTCTGTCGCTAAGGAGGACTCTGCAGGTGCAACAGCAGCATGTGCACTCAGACACATGCCCCCCTGAGTGATTTTAAACAAGTCACTTCTGGATGCATCTATACTAATGATGCCTTTTGGTTGTACAGTAATAATAACCCGAGCCTAGTAGCTGTGGGCTGTGACAGGGCCTGCAAGGCCTCCTTCCTCGACGGTGGTTGTGAGTAGGTAGAGAATGTGTTTCCACCCCTTCTCTGGAACAGGAAGCAAGCAGCAACAATTGAGGGGTAGGCTGGGGGTGGGGGTGGGAAGCTGCTTCCCAGAATAGCACTGTGCTGCGCGTTTATCTCTGAAAAAAAGGATTTGACATTCCATGTTGCATTGTGAAGCTCTCAGAGGGGTTTTTGGTTCGTTGGCCTGCAGAACGATGGCGGCCACCACCAGTTCTAGGGCTGC
This sequence comes from Cynocephalus volans, assembly GCF_027409185.1. Taxonomy (NCBI): domain Eukaryota; kingdom Metazoa; phylum Chordata; class Mammalia; order Dermoptera; family Cynocephalidae; genus Cynocephalus; species Cynocephalus volans. Next base: position 60,776,325 of record NC_084461.1, on the reverse strand, counting down.
TAGCAGAACACAGCCCAGGGCTCAAGACTGGAGAACGGTACTTCTTAGTGCAAATAAATGAAAAGACAGGAAAAGCTAAATGTCCAGCTCACTGTGTTTGTAGCTCTCGTCTGGCCCTTACCTAGCCTTCCCTTAGGTAACAGCCCAGGCTCCTAACCATGGTATAGTTTTGCCCTCCTGAGGGATTAGATTTCTGGATTTCAATCCCATCTCCACCACTCGTGTGACTCTGGATAAGGTAATTGACCTCTTTCAGCCCCAGTCTGATCATCTGTAAGATGAGCTGAGCAGAGGCCTGGCCCATAGCGGCTGTGCAGTGAACGTCAGGATAAGGCAGATGTGCTTGCTGAGGAGACGGTGTTCACCTTCCTCTGTGAGGCAGCCAGATGGAGAAGGGAGTGCACAGACCCTGCTGTCTGCCTGGTCCACACCCTGCCTCTGCCCCTGCTGTTTACCTTTGGGCACATTCCTTATCCTCCCAGTGCCTTAGATTCCTCTCTGTGAATGGGAGAATGATAGGATATGCCCTCTCGGGGTGTTGTGAGGATCCGTGTGTTCATCCACGGGAAACCCTTCTGCTTAGTGCTGGGTGAGTGCTTGGAATACATTAGCAATGGTGGTTCTGTGTCCAGGGAGGACCTGGGACCACGCTCCTTATCAGTTCGGTATTCAACAGACAACTCTTTGCTGGGTTGGATCCAACATGGTGGACCTGCTCCCTTTGGTTCCTTCCCATTCCCCACTTCTCCCAGGTTCCACTGAAAATCTTTAAATGTGTGGTCTAAGAGAAACAACAGAAATATGCTGGAGTAACCTACTGTCCCTGTTTGCCAGGGTCTGAGTGACTTTTCGGGATGCAGGACTCACAGAGCTAAAGCCAGGACAGTCCTGGGCAAATCACGATGGTTGGTCCTCCTACTATGGCTCACATCTTCCACCCCAGGACTGGAGCTAAGGTGTTTGTTTGCTCCTAGAGGCTACTAACTCAATGTGGTGGCAATTTTGGAGATGCCTTTCCCCTGCACTTTTTATTAATGCCTCCTCTCCCTACAGTGCTACTGGAACCTGCAGCCTGCAACTCCATACTCCACCCCCAACCATGAATGCTGGGGTGGCTTCCAAGGAAGTGGAACCTGTTGGCCAGGGGTGGTGGAAAGTACCTTGAGCAGCTCACAGTTCACCTAAGTCTGCTTCCAGGCAGTTGCACTGATCTCCTGAGAGGGTGGGGCTGATGGGAACTCAGAGTCCTGTTCAGTGCAGACTGAGAGCTGATACACGTATTCTAATTACTACTTTCCTCTCCTCAAGCTGTGTAACACTGGACAAGATGCCTAACTTCTCTCGGAATCCAGTGTCTTCATCTGTAAATTAGGAAGGAAATTAGATAGTCCATCTAGGATCATTCCCTTGTGCCTAAACAGGCAGTGGCATTGGCCATGCTGGCCTGGGCCATGGGGGTAGGAGGGCAGGCTTTACTTGGAGAATGTCTCACCTTGGGCATGTTACTTAAGCTCTCTTAGCCTCAGTTTCCTCATGTATAAAATGAGAATCATTATAGTACTGACTGGGGCTTACAGGAAAAGCTTTTTAAAGGGGGACAACTCAGCCAACAGGCCCCACTTCTCTGTGTCTTCCTTCTCTGTGTCTAGAACACTAAAGTGAAGGCTGGAGCCATCTTGTAAGCCTGAGGACCAGGGTCACACCCTAGGGAGGGTGGAGCCTAGAGCTGGAAGGAGCCTAGGTCCCTGATGACATTTTGGGGTCACCGTATCTGCTCTGGACTATATAACTTCAAACTTCTTATTGTATAAGGGATAAAGAGACCTCTGCTTGATTTGAGCCAATATTTTAAGTCTCAGTTACTAGTAGCTGAATACATTTTCTAGTTGATCCATCTAATCCATACAGAGCACAATGCAGAAGCAGATTTAATTATTTTCTCCTAAACATCAAGACGTGGAGGTCATAGAAATCTAGCAGATAAGAACTTAATGTTAAAACACAAGATACCCATTAGTCTTTCCCACTGCATACCAAGAGAAGCTGACCAAACCTGGCTTTTCCTCCTATGCCTTCTGTAAAAGAGCTGAGTTTAAAATACCCTTAAATCCTCGTCTCTCTGCGGTTTGACACCATGAGATTAAATTCATAGAATTAAGTGTTTTATTTCAACTTTGTTGGTATTAGATAATGTGCCTGATTTCTCTTTTTTCTTAGTAGAGTGCTCACAGATGCTCAAAACCTTTATTAGAAGTCCATATTGTTTTATCCAATCTGCATACTCCCATTATGGTTGTATTTTAAATAATGTTAATGGAATTAGGATTTTTAAAATTCATCTACCACACATTTTTACTCATTCCAAGAAATGACAAGAATAGCTTACATTTATTGAGTACTTACTCTTTGCCAGTCACTCTGATAAATACTTAACAAACATAGTCTTCTTTAATCATTTCAACATTTCTATGAGGTAGGTACCATTATTATTGCCACTTTGTAGATGGGGAAACTGGGGCACTGGGAGTTTAAGTAGCCTGCCTAAGGTCACACAGCTACGGAGCGTATGATGGGATATGAACTCAAACAGTCGTACAAATAAGATAACCTGTCCCAAAATAGGTGAGTAGTTTTGAACAAAGTCATTTTACCGATTAAAAAGAAAACTATACTAGTTTTCATATCTTTATGTATCAAAAAAGAAGATATATTTCCCAGAAACTTTACTTAAATCTTCCCAAGGGCATACTGAATTTGCCCAAGATTTTGGGCCATCTCTAGGAAGCCTCTTTTCTTAAGAGATGGTAAAAAGAATCCTTTGATTTGAAGGCAACCGACAACATGTGCAGTATTTATGCTTTGGAATTTTTGTTTAGAACATCTGGGTTTCATAACCATCCAGTTAAGTAGGAAGGTAGGGGAGACATTCAGCATTCAATGCCTGGTAATCAGCAGTTGCTTATCAGAATGGAAACCAGCTAGTCCATGCCTATCAGCCCTGTAGAAAAGCTAAATACTATTGCCTCTTTTAACAGATGAAGGAAACAAGGCCCAGAGAGATTAAATGATTACGAAATACTGATGGGAAGACTCAACCTCGGAGACTCAGATTCAGTTGGTTTGAGATGAGACCCAGGCATGAGTATTTTTAACAACACACTTGGTTATTCTATTGTGCAGCCAAGGTTGAGAACAACTACTCTACAGTCTTAGAGGTAATAAGTGACCAAACTTGAGACTTTAGTCAACCATTATAGGCCATTTGCACTCCCTGGTCTGCAGATTCCCTGGGACTCCATTGCTGCAATCTTGTGCTTGCTATATCATGGCTTTCCTGCAATGGTGCGCTCATTCGTAGCACTGTCCACCTTTCCTTGTGCTGATCTTCATCTCTAACAGAATGGAAGCAAAGTTCCCAGGTGTGTGTTGAGTCAGGTTCCCCAGGAATGAGACTCTGTGCTGCAGACTTGTGTGCAGGTGGCTTATTGGAGTGAAGGCGGCAGGACTGGGCAGAGGGAGGAGTTGAGCTGCTTTGTAGTTGCTGATCAATGCAAGCTCCAGGGTTGGGGTTCTCTCCAGGGTTGTGCCACTTTGAAGCAAAGGGGCTGGGCATTGATCAGTCCTTGGTTGTGGGTCCCCCTCCCCTTCCTCAGGAGCATGCAATCTCAGAGAAGGGCAATTCTTAGGGAAAGACTCTGCTGGGAGCTGGGAGCACCTGACACTCCCAGCAGCTGGGGGATGAGTGTTCCAGTCCTGAAGAGGTAGTCAGGGTCCAGGTGCAGGGAAGACGGGGGCCCACCACGGCATTCACTACAGAATGAAAATGCAAATGAGAGAAGGTCTGTCTGACGGCGGCTTTGCTCCCGCTTTGCTGTTGGCTTCACCGCAAGGCAGCTGTGGCCATCTACCTCTAGTGCTGCTTCCTGGGGGTCAGCTCCTTTCGCCTTAACCATGAGTCATATTGCGCAGTGGTGTATTTTCTGAATGATTGCCCCAAGGAGTGAATCTGGAATGAAAATTGTTCAGTAAAGGCCCATAGTCTGGGACCAGGCATGATTCTTACCTTCAAGCAAGGTTGTAGGTACGCAGGTGAGGTCATGTCAAGGGCTCAGGGCGCACTGCAGGAGGCACACGTCTTTTAAAGCCAGCCTGCTGTGTCCTGAAGGGAGATACTACCTCATCCCTCAAGGCTGCTCACTGCAAGTGTGGCCCCAAGAAGCAGCCCAAGCAAAGAGCAACCAGGGCCTTGCACTCTTGGGGTACCCAGCAAGCCAAGTCTAGAGAACTATGGAGGACGGTGGGAGGGGACATTCCAGGAGGAAGGAACAGCATGTGCAAAGTTTTCTAATTTGTTCTCTGCGGAAGCTTGCCTCCTCAGGTGTTACAGGTATTACTTGAAAAAGAGTTTCAAGGCCAAATACGTTAAACTGCTAAACACTTATTATGATATATTCATTTTCATTTACAGTTCCTGACTTGTTCTAACCTTCCCCAGCCTTTCTGTCTTGGAGTTGGCCACAAAAAAGTTCTCTGACCTACCTTATTTCATTGTAGATCATAAGACCCCCATTCCAGAAAAGGTCCTGCCCATACCCAGAAGGAGGGAATGCTGCACAGAGAGGCCAAGAAGAATCTGAACAAACAGGCCTCGCTGGGTGTCCTCTAATTCAAGTCTAGCACTGTCTACCTGGAGACAGATTCAGATACCACAGGTTAAGGGCTCAGTACCCAGGACCGCCCCACACCGCGTTCTGGGATCTTTCAGATAGCTGAACACGTGGAGTTACCTGGAGGATGGAGCACCCAGGAAGAGCATGGAAGCCCGCACCCCTCCCGCCATACCTCACCCTACACATCGCTTCATCTGCATCCTTTGTAATAGCCTTTATAATAAACCAGCAAATGTTAAGTATGTTTTTTGGGGGAGTGGGGATAGGGGCCACAAGGTGGCCAATTTATTATAATTTCTCCTTTTCTAGTACATGCACAGAAAGCCTGACAGCTAGGCATACACGCACACACACACACAGAGCCCCATTTCCAATAAGGGACAGGCTCTGCAGAGGAAGCTGATAGGCAGAGGAGATCAAATGCTGTTCCCCTGCTCACTAATCTACTTTTTCAAACACAACATCTTGGGTACCTGCGATGGCAAGGACATCTGCCAACATGTCCCTTAGACATCTTGTCCAAACAAGCCAGGTGTGCAAAACCAGGAGCCTTGATCTTGCATCAGTACGGGTGGCTGCTGCCATTAGATACACCCCAAACACTCCCTTAGGAGCCTCAGTGGTAGTATATGTGGCTCCTGGAGGAAATTGGTAGCCCTCGGTATACAACTTATAAAGTGATGAATCAGTGACTCCACGGAAGTCTTCATCTCTGCTTGCTTAGGTGGAGACACTTTGCCATCATCAACCTTGATCTCCCCAGGAGAAATTTTGTTCACACACTGTAAGATGATTCAAAGGGACTGGTTCATCTCCTTCACTAAACACAGGCACCTGTCACAGAAGTCCCCTCGAGAACCAATAGGAACATCAAACTTCACCTGGTCATAAACATCATAGGGCTGAGTCTTCTGCAGTTCCTGCTGGATGCCTGAGCCCCGGAGCAACAGTCCACTAAAGCCATAGTTAAGTGTGTCTTCTAATGTCAACTCTCTGATTTCACCAGATCCTATTGTTGGTCAGCATCTCTTCCAACTCATCAATCAGAAGAGAGAAGTTCTTAGAAAACTCATAAATGTTATCCATGAGCCCAAGGGGTAGATCCTGATGCACTCCTGGCCAGATATAAGCAGCATGCATTCAGGCTCCAGACACTTGCTCATAGAACTCAAACATCTTCTCTCTTTCTTCAAACATCCAGAAAATAGGGGTCATAGCCTCAGTGTCCAGGGCATGCGAGGTCACAGCCATGATGTGGTTCAAAAGCTGTGTGATTTCTCTAACTGGCACTTAGATCCATTGTGCCTGGTCTGGGTGTTTAGCAATTTCTCCACAGCAAGTGAATGGCCCTGTTTGTTACACATCTTGGATACATAGTCTATCCGGTCAAAGTACGGAAGGGCCTGCAGATATGTCTTGTATTCCTTGAACTCCTCAGTGCCTCGGTGCAGGAGCTTGATGTGAGGGTTGCACTTCCACACCATCTCCCCACTCAATTCCATCAGTAGTCACAGGATGCCATGAGCTGCTGGGTGCTGGGGCCCAAAGTTCAGGGTTGGGTTCAACACCATTTTGTCCTTCGGAGGGTTCACATCATTCCAAGGTGGAGGCTTCCAGTGGGCTGTTTCCTTGGTGGGAAACATGACAGCTCCCCCGAACCGCTTTGCCCATTCCACATCTGGCAGACATTGCTGAGCACCTCTGATGGGCTGAATCAGCAGTTGGACCCCAGCCCTAGGCCGCAGCAACTGGGCTGCGATGCCCAGAGGCTGCACAGAGCGCTCAGCACCACCACCCTACCTGCTGCAGACTGTGGGCAGTATGTGTTTTCCTGAGTTCTGTGAGATGCTCAAGCAAACTAATTGAACCCAGCGAGGGGGTTGTGGGAACCCTGATTTATAGTTCATTGGTCAGAAGTTCCAGAAGCTTGGCCTTGCAGCTGGCATCTGAAGTGGAGGGTAGTCTTGGGGACTGAGTCCTTAACTTGTGGAATCTGACACTGTCTCCAGGTAGATAGTGCCGGAATTGAATTAGAGGACACCCAGCCAGTGTCCACTGGGGAACTGGTTGCTTGCTTACTGGTGGGAGAAATCCCCACACACTGTGACACAGAAGTTGGTTTTCTGTGTTGATTTTTGCTTTGTGAGAGAATAAAAAACGTTTGGTTTGTCCTCTAATTTATTAAACAAAGTTTTGCAAGACTTTTGTTCATTTATTTATAACTGATGGGATTCTAAGCTCTTTTAATATACATACTCATGGTCATTATGAATATTCAAGAAGAGGTTACAGTATACTGCATTTCTTTTTTTTTTTTTGACTCCGGAGCTATTTTTGGTGTAGTATATTGAATACTACATTGCAATTTGATGGCTGTAGATACTAGGAGAAGGCCTCTGTTGGAGTTTTAGGAAGGCCCACAATGCCACTGTTCCTCACCCAGTTTGGAATCAGCTGAGAGATAGATGTAGAGTCAGTCAGATGGAGATAGAAATATCACATTTATTAATGATAGTGCTATGGAAGAAACGTGGCCTCAGTGGTTCAGTGGGCCTCAGACTTATGCAGACCTCTGTACCCAGTCCCCAGCCGTGCTGGACAACTGCAGGCCACCCCGCTGTGGAGGAGCAGGGGACGCATGCTTCCTGCAGGTGGGTGGGCTCTGGGGAAGGGGAGAGAGAAGGGGAGGACCCAGCTGATCACAGCAGGCCATTCTTCCATGCTCAGCAGCTGGATAAATCACTCAGACCAGGAGTGCTTCTCTAACAAAAGTCTCTCGACATGGAGCCAGGAGGAGTGGGAGTAAGTGTCCCTCCTGGTACCAGGCACGACTGCAGCGTTTCCAGGGCAATGGATGGTATTCTGACGCTCAGCCAGGCCACACCTCAAGGGTGCTGGGAAGCAGGTTTACCACCCTGATGGAGCTGGCAGAGGGACAAGATGACCCTCCCAGAGTTAGTGCAGCTAACTTGTCTCTTACTGCCTTTAGGGCGCTGGGGAGAGAGCCTGAGGAAGTTCAATCAGAGGCTGGTTGAGCGAATATCTGGTCTGTAGGGGAGGGCCCTGCATGCTGGTGGGAGCATGAGTGAGATGAGCTTTCACACCAATCCCAGACTCTGGGGTGCGGCAGACACTGTCAGTGGCCCACCGTATTCCTCAGCACTCACCATGCCAATACTCATCAGCTATCCACTTGCAGGCACTGCCCCTACATGCCTGGGGGTTTTCTCTTGGCTAAGAGGGCTGGGAGTGAACTCCCTTTGGAGTAGTCCTCAGCCAGTGCTGGATGGGACTTGGAGGTTAAGAATCCAGCTTCCTGGCACCTTGGGTGGAATAACTCTAAGCCACATTCTACAAAATCTCCCAGAGTTCTACAGTGGGACTGAGCCCCTGTCGCCCTCAGAGGTGACCTGCTCAAGAACACACCATGCATTGCCTTCCTTCCCTTACCTGTCTCACTTCCCCATGCCTCTATCAGCACCTCCTGGGATCACCTCCCAAATAAATGGCTTTCACTCAAATCCTTGTCTCATGATCTGTTTCTGGGGAACCCAAATTAAGACTCATGTTATCTACAACATCCATCCATCCACCCATCCAACCAACCTTACCAAACTAGCACATGCCAGCAACCTACGAGGTATTCAGGATAAGAGATAAATAAATCATAGCCTTTGAACAAAAGTTGCTCAGTTGAATAGCATTATGTTTCCCATGTCACCATGCAGAGCTACTCAATATGCTGGATGCCAAAGCAGCATTGGAAAGACCGGAGAATTCCCTTTTCAGAGGCTTCAAGAGGGCTGTTGAGTAGAGCCCTCCCTGCTGGGGCAAACAGTGCCTGGCACATGGCAGATGTTCAAGAAATGTTTACTGAATGAGTGTCCAAGTGAGAAGAACGAACGGATGGATTAATTACAAAGTAGGTCAGGTTTTCCCTGAGATCCATCTCCCTTGCTTTCTGAATCCTTGCCACCAAACATGGTAAATTCAAGATTTAAAAGATGGTCTCAGAAAAACAAGAAACTCACTTACGTCAGGTGAGCATAGATCCCTCACAGGAAAGATTTTACACTTAAAATCAGGTTGATAGATGAATGCAAAGTGACTGACTCCAAAGGCCTTCTGCACTGGTGTGCAGAGATTTGAGGTGGCAGACTTTTTTTGGTACCCCTCAAATCATAGAGCACAAATAATGTTAATTCCAACTGCAACATTGAACAAGGTCACATCTTGTATTCCCATGTTATCAGATACCAAGCACAACCTGTGAGCCATTGCTTGTGACTCCTGAGCCTTCGGTTTCTAAGAATGACAGCTCTTAACCCTCTCTACCCTGCAGTATGGAGGGTCTGATGAGGCTTGATCCTTGATGAGTTGCCACAGGGATGAAGGGTGCAAGTAATCAGTGTCATGGGAGAGTTCATGCTTTGCTGTTGGTTCATGTTGGGGTGTTGGGGTACACGGTGGGCTATTGGTTCATGGTGGGCTCTAAGAAGACTTTATAGAGGAGAAGGGACTTGAGCTGGTTCTCGGAACACGGGTAGGACTTGGCTGAGTGGAGGAAATAGTAACCATCTTCATTTATCAAGTACTGTGAGCAGGCTCTGGGGTAAGCACTCCCAAACAGATCTCATTTACATCTCCCTGAACCCAAACAAGCACCTATATCATTATTCTTATTTCAAAGATGAATAATAGAAAGGTTAAATGATTTGGTCATGTCAAAATAATGAATAAAAGGCAGAGCCAGGGTTCAGATTCAGGCAGTCTCCTTCCAGAGCCTCACCCTCTGGCAACCACTTGCAATTCTACTGCTGTGCTATTTCTTTGGGTCAATAATGATGGCCTTAAATGTCAGATGAGATTCTATTGACTGCTGTCTCAGTGGTGGTTTTCCTTGTAGGTGTGAACTAGTCAGAGCGGAAGCAGAGCTGTTTCCTATCTTTTTCATTCAGTGCGTAACACACTGTAGGGGCATTCATATCTGAGTATTGACAATGGTCCCTTTGGGTGTGTTCAGATGTCTTAGACAGAGAAGACTTCAGTGGTCGACATGGAATCTAAGGGGGAAACAGGCCAAATTCTTCTGACTGACATCAAGTGCTCATCCCCAGAGATACTCGAGTACCTCTTGTTGCACGTGGCTTTGGTGCCAGGATAGCGGGCGCACATGCAAATGGAATCCACCCAGGCCTTACTTTCCCATGTACCTCATCTACTGCCACTGTTGTTTCTTTTTAAATTTTTAAATTTTGGTAAAATACATATAGCACAAAATTTACCATCTTAAGCATTTTTAAGCGTACTATTCAGTAGTGTTAAATTCATGTTGTTAGACAACCAATCCCCAGAACTTTTTCATCCTGCAAAACTGAAACTCTGTACCCATTAAAAATAACTCCTCATTCTGCCCCCAGCTGCTGGCAACCACCAATTCTGCTTTTTGTCTCTATGAATGTGACAACTCTAGGCATCTCATATAAGTGGAATCATATAGTATTTGTCCTTTTGTGATTGGCTTATTTCACTTAGCATAATGTCCTCAAGATTCATCCATGTTGTAGCATGTGTCAAAATTTGCTTCCTTTTTAGGTTGGATAATATTTCATGTATGTCTATACCACATCTTGTTTATCCATGCATCCTTCTATAAGCACTTGGGTTTGTTCTACCTTTTGGCTTTTGTGAATAATGCCACCGTAAATAATGCTGCTATGAACATTCGAGATCCTGCTTTCAATTCTTTTGGGCATATAAACCCTTGTTTCTTATGTTCAGTGGCCACAGTAGAGGAAAAGAAAGGGAAAGCTACAAAAATAAATAAACAAACAAACAAATAAAAAGAAAACTCCACCTGAGGCTCATAGACAGCCACTTAAAAAGCCATAAAGACTGTGTAACAATGCAGCTGAGGAGAAGAGGAACCCCACAGCCACATTAAGCAGTTTTAAAGGCAATTTCTCAGTCCCAAGAGTGTGACAGCTGACAATCCTGGTGGGGCTAGAAAAGAATCTGGAGATGCCACATCCAACTCCCTCATGAACTCTTCCAGCTGGTACCACTGTTGGATCCTTACTTTAGGTTCTGCATTCAGCTGCAGCATTATTTAGAATTTGTTTTTATGAAGAATGGAGCCATTCCAAGGCATAACAATGACACACTCCAGCTCTGCTCCAGAGTCCCCAGACAGAAGGCAGGAGCCTTGAGATTTTCTTAATCTTCAGCTCTCCCATCTCCTTAGCTGTGGGAGGACAGGCTCAGCCTGTCACCAGAGCCCAATCCTGCACCCTGTGAACTCTCAGGGCAAGCTGGATGGAGCGTGGTTTCCCCCAGCCTTGCTATTTAGGGCTAGTTGCATGAAGGTATCACCTATACAGAGGCCATATGTACCCCTTCCTCTGTGGGGAGCAGAGAAAGGCTGCTGCTTGGAGGACCCCATTTCCTTCAAAGGGACCTGGTCCTGGGGGACACAGGATGGCCCTCCTCACAGGATGGGGGTGCCTTATCTCTCTGGCAGGGGCTGCCCCTTCTAAGCGTCCTGAGCTGCAAGTGCCAGACTGTGCAAGACTTCAGGGGGACAGGAGGGCAGAAAGCAATGGAAGCCAGACCAAGGCTCAATGTTTTTGTGCAGAGCCTAAGAAAGAGGCCGTAGTGCCCTTTGTCCCACTCTACGTCAAGGGAGTTTCTGGCTAGCAGCATCTTATGCACTGAGTGGAAACAGGCCTGGAAGAGAGCAGGGTATGGCTGGTCCCAGATGTGCATCCCGGAGGCTGTGTGCTCTGGCTGGGGCAAAGGCTCCCTATGGCTGCAGCACTGGGAATGTGCACTAGCCCCTCCTCAGAGATCAGCACTTAGCATCCAGCTAGAGCAGGAAAGGGCCCTGGGGATCATCTGGTTCAAGCTGGTCATTTTATAATTTTAATAGAGCTGGGCATGTGAAATGACCTGTCTCAGGAGCAAGATCCAGCAGTGTAACCCCCAAATTTCTCTTTCACCCTTCAGGGCCTCCCCTGAGGGGCCAAGTTACTAACAGTCTCAGACCAGTTGACTGAAGTGGGACAAATGTGAATTTTCATCAGGAATGAGGACATTGTGAAAACAGATACTATGCAGGCGGATAATGACAGGTGCATGCAGGGGACGGAAACTGTAGCTTTGGCCAGTTTAGGAGATGTCTCTTCCTGAAATCTCTCAGTGATTAAGTTCTTGAAGGATTCTTTCTTCACAGAGAAAATCTATATTCTCAGGTTCCATTTAGTTAATCTCTTGAGCTGAGCAAATATCTTCTTTCCTGGTCACCCAAGTAATAGTTCTCTTTTGAGACTTCAAGCCTATAAACCTAAACTTCTCTTTATCAATCTCTCCTGTTTTTTTTCTTTGATTAGCTTCTCCACACCTGGACAAATTTGGCCTGTCCAGGAGAAGCTGTGTCAGCACCTTTCCCAGTAATGCAGAACTTCCCACACAAGAGCCCAAATGCTTTGATTGTTCAGCTATTGCTAATCCCTGCACATTTTCTAATGTTCTAGAAGAGTTCCATACACTATGCATAATCTTCATAACAGTCCTAAGTGACAGCTACAGTTATACATTTTCAGGAGCAGAACTGAGGCTGAGAGTCTCTGACTTGCTCAAAGTTCTAAGATGAGAAAGACACACACACACACACACACACACACACACACACACACACACACACACACACACACACACACAAAGATTTGTCCCTAGGCCTTCCTATGGAGCATCTTCTCCCTTTCTCCTCTCCATGTCCCAACACTGTTTGGTGGGAGACTCTTGGGGAGCCAACTCAGCAACACACGAGACCCCAGAATTCATATTATTTATAAGGTGAGCCCCAGAAACTGGGCAGTCAGCCCATTGATATTATTTAAGGCTGTATTTTGAGGTCTGGACTTTAGGGTGAACAGTCACGAAAGGGGTTACAAACAGATTAGTTGCCTATTCACTGTGAGGTTTCTAAGGGGATCAGAGCTGAGGGAAATCTTCCTGTGTCAGAAATCTTCTCCCATTGGCAGGACAGGAGTCTAAAGAGGACACCCACCTTGTCTCAGGGGATAATCTTTCGTCTGCAGTAGCATCTTCTATGCGTGCTTGTTCCTCAGAGGCGTGTCTGGGAGGGAGCCTGTGCGGCACCGGACATTAGAGCCACAGGGCTAGAAGAGGTCTTAGAGATCATTCAGACCAGTGATTTTCAAATGTATCTTTAGTTGGAGAAACTTTATCCAAGCAAAGTCTTCCAGGGAAGCTGTGGCAGACACTGTTGATGCCCCGCATGTAGCCCTCAGCCCATCCCAGGGGTCACCTACCTGCAGCAGTTTCCAGATGCTCCAAAGGCATACTCTGGTCACTGGAGCATGCTCAGCCAGTGAGGGCTGGCAGTATATGGATAAACACACCCTTACTGAACAAATCCGAGGTGTGCTCTTCACAGACGCTCAAAGGGCCCCAGCAGCACTGAGATCCGTTGTCTCTGGCAGTAACGCTTTCAACGATGCCCCTCTTGTCGGCTTTCCTCTGACCCCTGTCTCACTTCTCCAGTCCCTCACTGTGCTTTCTAAGATCACCTCCCACATAAGCTAATCTCGTCCAAGTCCTTGTCTAAGTTGCCTAGGGGAACCAAACAAAGGCAGAAGCACAGAACCCACACCTTTAGAACCTCCTAGGTTCTAGGGGAGATCTGGGGTGTCTGTGTTTGCCCAGCTCAGAAAATGTTGGTCTAGTCCAATGCCTTCAAGAGAGGGCTGGTCAACCCACTGCTTGAGTGTCATATATCTTTCTATCTCCTCAATCCCAAGACCCTTGTGTGTACACATAGTAGAATGAGGACACTCTTAGTTGTAGGTGACAGATAACTCAAACTGGCTTAAGCCAAAAAGAGAATTATGGGTTTATGAAATGAAATGTTCAGGGAGTTGAGCCTGGGACACTGCTAGCCTAAATTGCACCTTAGCACAAATAGAAAAATGTATCTTCCTCAAGGCCCTATCTTGCCATCTGCCAGGAAACTTTGTAATAAATAAGCGAACCGGAATGACTTTGAGGTGCATGGGATGTGGTGCACAGCAGGACAAGGAGCTCAGCAGCCCCGAGAAGACCTGTCTCTCATGCTATCATTCTCTCAGCATCTCTTAGAAAAACCTTCTGTGGGATTGATTCTCAAGCAGGCTCTCTCCTCATGCTGACAAAGTAGCTGACGGCAGTTTCAGGCTTATATCCTATTTTCTCAGCAGCCCCAGTGTAAAAGATCACGCCTGCCTCTCTCAACTCTTCTGACCAAAGTCCTGGAATCAAGACTCCTTTGCTGTACTTGGCCTGAGTTGGGTCACAAGACATAAATCCTGAACCAATCACTACGACTGGGGTGATGTCATGCTCTGGTTAGCCAGGCCAGGGTCACATGTCCTTTATGGAATTAAGGGAACAGATTAGCACTCCAACCCCAGCCCTACACCCTGTGAATGCGAGGAGAAGTGGTTTCAGGAGGCAAATCAGGGGGTGTTATTGGAAGAAGGGTAGTAGATCAGCAGATTAGGCAAAAACTATCGATGTCAATTCTAGCAGTATTACTGAAACTCTAATGGCATATTAGTCACCTGGAGATCTTGTCAGACATAGATTCCTGGTGCTCACTCTCAGAGATTCTAACTCAGAAGATCTGGGCTGGGGCCCATGAATTTGCATTTCTAAGAATGATGACGAGGCCAGTGCCTGGCCACCCTCTGGGTTACACTGCACTATGGTGCTCAGTGATCATCAGGTTTCTTGAGCTGCTGCTATAGCCCCTGAGGCAGTGGCTGCTGGGGGCAGGCTTCTTTGAGGAGTTTGCAGGATATGGCTAAGGAGAAGATTTCTCAGCCATATTTTCCTGCGTTTTACCATCCTCTCGGCTCTTCCTGTAAATCAGAAGATAATGGGATTCTGCCAGAGGATGCTTGTGTGGGGTACCCAAAGCCACCACCTAAAGGGTTTTCTGCCAAGTCCTTTTGGGAAAGCCTCTTTCCCCGCATAACCTTCTCGAGGAGACGGCCTTCTGACTTAGGAAGAGGGAAGGGAAGAGCGTGGTGAAGGACGCAGGGCTAGGGTGGGACAGAGACGAGTGATTTATCCTTCAGGAAGAACGAGTGTCTAAAAATGGAGGAAGTGTCTTTTGTCCCCTATCTCCTTGCCCTCAGCAGAAGGCATGGAGGGGTTGGACTTTCTTAAAAGTCCTAAAGAAGACCAATGCCCTGGAATTGCTGCAGGCTGGGATAGATTCCTTCCACACACATTCAGATGCACCTAAGGGCTGACCCACTGAGACCGGAGCGGGCTCGAGGTGGGGTCTGACTGGCCCCACAGCTGCCGAGGCAGAGGCAGAGAACTCCAGTCTTGTCTCTCCTACTTGGGGCAGCAGAAACGCTGATAACCCCACAGCAGCCTGATGGAAATATAACAAAGATGTAATGTGAGCCATCTATGCGATTGAATGTTTTCTAGAAGCCAGATTACAAAACCAAGAAGACACAGGTGAACTTGATTTTAATAATATATCTTATTTAACCCAATATACCCAATGTATTATCATTTCAACACAAAACCAATTAAAAAAATATTACTGAAATATTTTACATTCTTTTTTTTTCCATACAAAATCCTTAAAGTCTGGTGTATATTTTATAATACGGCACATCTCAATTTGGACTAACCACATTTCAGGTGCTCAATAGCCACGTGGGGCTAGTGGCTGCTGAATTGGACAGCACGTCTTCAGCTCCAGCAGGCCAGAGCTGTCCACCATCTCTTCCCCATTTTCTTCCTTTTCACTGTGGGTGTCACTTGGAGGTTGCACAGAGACAGCACCAGGCCTGGCAGAGGCTTGGCTGCCGTGGCAGTGGTGGCTGTGAGGGCTCAGAAGGAAGCATGACAACTGGCTTGCTTTGTGATGAGTCCTCTTCTGTCCTGCTTGCTCTGTGCAATGTGTAAGTCATTGTCAGGGCAAGGTGGGGGGTGGGGTGGGGGGAGTTTCTCCCCATTCTGAGGCCTTCTCATGGGCCCTTGGGTGTGGGGGGCAGGAGAGAGGGAAATGACAGAGGAGAATGGGATGGTGAGGAGGTGGCTAGATTCACAGAAATAGATCTGTATCTGTGGGACCGTTTCCCTGTGCAGGGGAGGCGGGGAACAGGACAAGGGAGATGTTAAAGAGCTACACGCTTTTATGATTAAAATACTCAGGAAAGAGAATGAGGAGCAAGGACATCAGGACATCAGGGACTGGGTTCTTTTTAAACGTGGATCCTAGAGACAGAAGCCTCTGAGTGTCTCAATTTTCCAGAGAAGTGTTTGAAGAGCTGTTTCTCTTTCATGTGTCACACATCTGTTTTCAGTCCTTCCTACTTGATTTGAATCGTAAAAAATATTTGCCTCATGTACAAACTTTCACCAGCTTCTAAAATGTGCAGATGTGTCATCTTTGAAAGCCACTGTCAAATGCTGTCTCCCAGGATGTGGCCATAGAGTTCAGAGTCTTTTGGGAAGAGTGCTTCACCCTAGGCAAAGCGACAGTGATCTCCAAGGGCTCAGCACAGTGGCTGAGCTCAGGCCGGGTTTCACTCCCATCCTCTTACTTGCTGGGCCTCTGTCCAGTCATTTAATCCCCTCGAGCCTCAGTTTCCTCTTCCACCACATGTGAATAATAGTAGTTCTTACCTCATGGGATGTGAGGAGGATCCAGCGTGTGTGTCATGCCTGGCCCAGGTTATCATGATGGCTTCTCTGTAGGAAACAGCAGCTCTTTCTGGCTCTGGGCCAGGTTTGCTGTTCAGTGTCATGTCTTCTCATTTACCCAACTGCCCTACTTTAAATCCAACAGTGTAACGTGACAGATGTGGAAGATGACACACAGGCGAGAGTGATTCGTCCACAGCTGCCTAGGGAATTGGCGGCAGAACTCAAGACAAAACCCAGAATTTCTGTTTCCCAGTGCTTATTTAGCAGGGTCTTCTGGATCTCAGAGCCAGTGTCTTGAACTTCAGAAAGCATAGAGAGGAAAGGGAGAAGGCAGGGTTTGAATATGTACCCACAGAACAAACACAGCAGCCTGATAAAAAGGTAAATAAGAAACCCTGAGATGTAAGTAACTGATACTCAATCGTATGGGTTAACATGTAGTCGCTGAAGATGCTTGAATACTGATTTGACATGGGAACATGCTTCTGATCTGTGTCAAGTGAAAAAACCCGGAAATACAACTGCGCATAATATAATGCCATAAATTAAAAAACTATCCATCCATCCATCCCCACATGCTCTAAACTGGATGTTACATTTCATATCTCTGTTGGATAGTATTTTTTTTTCTTGATGCTTTGGTGTATTTTCTACAATGAACACTCGCTACTTTCATAATCAGAAGAAACAATGCAGGTCATAAGAGATTTCCAGTCTCCGGGTCACACCAGGGAGCTGCGGCCCACTCTCGTCTCTCAGCCTTGCAGGCCTCCTAGTGGCTTCAAAGCCTGCTTTGTTTACAAAAGCATGATTATGGGGGTGTCCAGGGAGATTGACTGATAGAGAACAAAGTGAGACATGTTTTATTGAAGACGCTAGCCAGAGCCAAGATACTCTCATGACAAAAACCTTTAATGAATTCAGTGGATGGCTGTTCTAGTCAAAGCAAATTGGGTACGTGGCGAATGGGAATGCTGGCAAGCCCTGTGATGGAGGGCCACATAGACTGCTTCATCTATCTCTACGGGGGAGAGATCACAAATAAAGTCCATCCTGATCTGGATTTTTATCTTGTCGGGGGTCGGTTCACTCAGCTAATCAGCAGTCTGATGAGGTCAGTGGCAGGGGTTCATCCCTCCCCCTCACCCCACTGGCTTTCTGATCACTTTGTTTCCAGGTCATATGTGGGTTCCCCGTCCCCTCTCCTGTCCTCAGAGACTGCTCACTGCTGTCTCCCAAACCTGCCCATTCTGTCTTGCTACCCTGGTTGAGGTTCTTTTGCCTTGGTTGTTTCCCTCCACCCAGCCACTTGGGTCTATCCATGTGTTCTTTGTTGTATCTAACCCTACATTTGACCCTTTGCTTATTCCTCAGGTTCCTGCTCTGCAGCTTCAGTGCAATCACCCTAGTTTCTCTCCCATGTCCAGTCTTATCCACTAGAGCCCCTGCCCAGGTCAGTGCCCTGCTGGACATCCCTGGCTGTTTGACCACAGAATCTCTGTAGCTCTGCAATTCTTGACATTCTACAGCTATAAGGGCACTGAACACTGGGAGATGAGATACTGACAGGTCAAGGCAGGCCCTCCCTGTGACTTTGTTCCGCCGCTTCCTTGGGCAAGTTATTGAACCTCTCTCAGCCTCTGTTTCCTCATCTGCAAAGTGGTGATAATAATAGTTACCTGATAAGGTGAATTATTACATTTAAAGTATATATGTCCAACTTGTCTGGCACACAGCTAGCAGTCAATAAATGTAAGTTTTTACAATGTTGTTATTTTTAAAATTATTATTATAAAAGCATCCTAACCTAAGTGGTAAGAGGATAGGCTCGGGGCTCAGACAGGCATGGTTAAACTACTCTTCTGAGCGTAACTAGCTGTAGCATACCTGTGTGCTTCAGTTTCTTCTTCTGTAGAATGGGATAATAAAGAGTCCTACCACTAGGGCTTGCTGTAAGGACTAAATGAAATAATGCATACGAAGCACATGCCAAAGGCCTGGTAAATAGCACCATAAAATGTTCACTGTTGTTTGTGTTACAGACGATGTATTACAGCTTTTTCAAGGAAGGATGATTTTATGAAACTATTATTACTTATCATTACCTTTGTAATATTCCAGAGTTGACACTTGAATTCTAAGGTAGATCAAGGCTGGTCAGTTGGCTCAGTTGGTTAGAGTGTGGTGTTGGTAACACCAAGGTCAAGGGTTCAGATCCCCGCACTGGCCAGCTGCCAAAAAAAATAAAGTAGATTAAGCTTCCGTGGTTGTGCTGAACAATCATAACAATGTAAGAGGGACATTAGTACCAGAATTGGCAACCTGGGGTTCCCTTTGTCCAGGAGAATGAGCTCATTTTGTTGTAAACCAGATTTTATTTGTCTTGAGTGCACATGAGCTGAAACCAAGGGGCCTTGGAGTGGGTGAAGCTACTGGACAACAGCAGTGTGTTGGAAGCACACATGGATCATAATGGTAAAGATCTAGTCTCTTTGCAACATAGAATACAAAGTAAAAGCGAGACTCATTTCAGAAAATTATCATCTTTTGTTCAAGAATACAAAAATAACTCAAAATCATCCTGGGAAGCACTAGCTACAGGAAAATATGACCTCATGGAGTCAGCTGAGGATGGCTAGCCATTTTCTAGAGAAAGCCAGCCTTTGACATCATTACAGATCTTCCCTAGATTAGAAATACTCATAAAGCTGGAGGAAGAAAACTTTCCTCCTTGAAGGAAACATGCTTTATGAAAGCTAAGCCTTGTCATCACTTACATCAGCCACACATGAGTCCCACTGCCTGGCCACCCTTGTAGTGAAATCAACCTTACAGAAAACATTAAAATTAAATTCTAGACTTGCTAAAACAAGTTGTTCAAGTACTAATGTAATAAGAGTCTGCTTTGTGCATTAAGTGGAGCTTTTATATCAGATATTCAAAAGATTTTTTATCCACTGGCTCATTAATGATAACTGGACTTTATAAACCAGGCACTGGACACTTTTTCTAAGAGAAAATAAGCAACAAGGAATCCGGAGACCAGGGATAAGGTTGGAGTATGTCAGTGGAGAATTGAACATCAAATTGGGACTTCTGTTTTTAAACCTAGACTCCAGGGCCACTCTGTTCCCCCACCCAGCACCCAGATAATTGGTTTATGTAGCAGGGAAAACATCCTCTAGGTTAAGCCTGTTTTCAAAGAAGCTCAGCAGAGAATAACCCATTAATCCTGACCTCAAGACCTGTGTGGATTCTGCTGAGATGATTAAAAAGGAGGGGAATGCTGAAAGCCAAACAAAACAGAAACTCTGCAGTTATCCTCAACTAAAGTATAATTTGCTTAGTAGAGACTGTTAAGTAAAGGTGCAAGAAGATTCTTTAAAAAAAAAAAAGGCAATATAAGGCCTATGTGTAAAAATGCAACAGTATTTTGTATGTTTCATAATGACAATGATCAGATGTGTTTACTAAACTCTCATGCATGTCTAGTGCTGCAGTGCTATGGTGAATGTCATACAAATCATTCTAAACATAAGCAAGTTCTTCTGTTTACACTTTAGTGTGCTTGCAGTTTGCAGCAGGTGCTTTTAAAAAATATGGACTCCCAGGCACCACCCCCTTAGGCTCAGATTCAGTAGGTCTCAGAAGGTCTGGGAACCTTCATTTTCCTTAAAGAATCACATCAGCTAGTTCTGATGTAAATGGTCCACAGATTACATTTTTAGAAACTTGATTTAGCAAATACAGTAAATTATAAACTAAATCAGAACACTACACACTGCAAAAGCAGGAAGACTAATAAATCCAACAATACGATTATGTAACAGTTCCATGAAAAAGCCAATATATTTAAGATCTGTTTAAAAGCTGAGTTTTAAAAATTTTGCACGTAGGGCCGGCCCCGTGGCGCACTCAGGAGAGTGCAGCGCTTGGGAGCGCAGCGGCGCTCCCACCACAGGTTCGGATCCTACATGGGAATGGCCGATGCACTCACTGGCTGAGCGCGGTGCGGACGACACCAAGCCAAGGGTTGTGATCCCTTTACTGGTCACAAAAAGACAAAAAAAAAAAAAAAAAAAAAAAAAATTTGCACGTAAGTGTTTGAAGGGGCTAGTTAGCCTTTAAATGGGGGCACAAAAGTGAACTCAAAGCCAGCTAGTTTATTAACAGATGATATTAGTTAGTGTCTTGCATGTAATTATTTAGTGGTAGTCCAGTGGTTCTCTACTACGGATGGATGCAATGGATGCATATTAGAATTGTCTGGGAGCTTTTAACAAACTGGTTTCTGGGCCCTAACTCAAGAAATTGACTCAACCAGTCTGGACTGGTTCCCAGGCATAAGCATATCTATAAAGCTGCTCAGATGAGAATCTCTGCCCACCTTCTACACTCATATGCATTCACATATACTTAAAAAAAGATAGGTAAGAAAATACAGTAAGAGAGATTAAGCAATTTGTCCAGGCCATAAATATAGTAGGTACATAGTGAAATAGGCTCCAAAATCAGAAAATCAGACAGGAAAATGGTCAGGGGAAGGGAAGATACTCTGATCGAGAAGAGATGTGTGAAATCAAGCTGCTTCTGGTCTTCCTGAAGCCGAAGAGGTAAAAAAAAATCAGCACTGAGTAAAAGGAATTGCAGGAAGACTATCTTGTGGGGCTTAAAAGCTTCAAAAAAGGGATGCTTTCTTTGATGACAAGGGACAGAAAGACACTATAAGGTATAAAGAAGTATTTTAAAAAGACAAATTAACCCCTTCCTTCTGGTGAGTAGGAACGAGGTGGTTAAGAATTGCATGACACGGGGAGGCAGGTTGGCTGCCCTTGCCCTGATCCCCACCAATGCCCAAGGCAAAGTTACTCATTGATAACAGCATACTGTTCCCTGAGCCTAGGCACAGCCTCATTATGCTTAATGCTGCCCTCACCTTCCACCAATCAATCACACTGGGCACATGAGTTCAAGTCTATTAGCCTTCTCTGATATGGTGAAAATGTACGGTCTTTGGACTCAACTAACTTTGAGTACTAGCTTGGTCCATTTCTAGATGTGTGGTCTGGAGCAAGTTAATTAAGTTTCTGAGTTTAAGTTCCCCCATAAGTTAACAAGAACAGTTTAACAAAGATGAAAAAAGAATACCTATCCTGAGACATTACTTCAACATGGGTGGTCTGCCACAGCCACCACCACAGCCACTGCTGCCACATGGATGGCTCATTACCACAGCAGCAGCCACTGCTTTCATGCAGGTGGCCCACTGACTACTCAACTGAGTTGACAGAAGGAGAGCTCAGACCCACAACCCAGTGGCCCAACTCACAGGGGTAATCACAATAGCACACATGGTACCATATCTGGGGCTGGGAGGTATATGTACAGCCCACACAACTGCCTTAAGCTGGGGAGAGACACATGTGGAACCCCCAAGAGTACAGAAACCTAAATGAGTAAGAAAGAAAATTCACAATCACCACCAACCCATCCCCCAACTGTGGGAAGCAAGGACCCAGGAGGAGCCTCTGCCTGAAGGAAAGAGGAAAGAGAAACCCTGCCCAGGCTTAGTCACTCAAACTGAGGAGCTCCAGTATACCCCAGTGCACCCATCAGGGTCACGAGTCACCAGCTGCAGAGCCAACACACCTGCCCAGGGACACCCATTCCAGCCAAAGAGTGACAGAGAACCCAGGCACTTCTCCAAAGAACTTGAGAGCTTACCCACATCCTTGATGAACAAACGTAGTGTCACTAACCTCAGCAAGGAATCACTAAGTGCCCCAGTGCCTAGGCAACAGAGGCACTCACATGTACCTCCAATACTGGACACGGCTGAAGTATCCACACAGAGACTACACTACTGCATCTACCCCGAACCAATCCTAAAACAGCCTACTCAACAGTCAATATAAAACACATCTATAGGAGTCTCTCTCCTCAAAGCCCACTCCAGAGTGGTAGAAGAAGCTACTGCTCTACCAGATGACAAGACATAGAGATAATAGAAATATGAAAAAACAAGAAAATAGAGATACTAGAATATGAAAAAACAAAAAAATATGATGCCACCAAAGAAATAAAATAAATCTCAAGTACCAGACCTCATAGAGCAGGAAACCCTTGATATGACTGAAAAGGAATTATGAGCAACAATAGTTATGAAACTCAATGAAATACAAGAAGACTCGGTTAGACGACACAACAACATGAGAAAAAGTATCTAGGATATGAAGGAGGAAATTTACAAAGATGTTAATACCTCAAAAAAGAATGTAGCAGATCTCCTGGAACTGAAAGATTCATTCAACAAAATAAAAAACACATCTGAGAGCTTAAGCAGCAGGTTAGAACAAGCAGAAGAAAGAATTTCTGATCTTGCAGACAATCTTTTCAAAATAACAAAAGCAGACAAAAAATTTTTTAAATGAAGAAAAGCTAAAAGAGCTAGCAGAAAATCTTAAGCTCACAAACATTCAAATCATGGATGTTCCAGAAGGGGAGGAGAAAGGAATAGGTGTTGAAAACCTATTTAATGAAATAATAGCAGAAAACTTCACAGTTATAGAGAGAGACACTGACCTTCAGATTCAGGAGGCTCATAGATCCCCAAACAGATTCGATCCAGAAAGGTCCTCTCCAAGACACATTATAATAAAACCGGCAAAACTCAAAGACAAAGAGAGAATCTTAAAAACAGCAAGAGAAAAGTGTCAAATCCCCTATAGGGGAATCCCCATCAGACAAGTAGCAGACTTCTCAACAGAAACTCTACAGACCAGAAGAAAGTGGGATAATATATTCAAAATACTAAAAGAAAAAAGCTTCCAGCTGAGAATACTATACCCAGCAAACCTATCCTTCAGAAATGAGGGAGAAATAGTATATTTCCCAGACAGACAAAACTGCAGGAGTTCACCATCACATGACTAGCCCTACAAGAAATCCTCAAGGGAGTCCTGCATCTGAAATCTGGAAAACAATAATCACTTCTATGAATATGCAAGGAAGAAGAAAACCCACTGGTAGAACAAAAATTCAAATGATAAAGAGAGAGAAATCATATCTTACCACCTCAAAAAACTAACTAACACTAAAGACAAACAATGAAAGGGGAAGAGAGGAGAAGAAGATATTGAAAACATCCAAAATGAAAATTGATATTGCCAAGAGTAAGACAATACCATTCAATAATGACCCTAAATATAAATGGATTAAATTCCCCACTCAAAAGACACAGATTGACTGAATGGATTAAAAAGCTAGACCCAACTATATGCTGTCTTCAAGAGACTCACCTCACCTGTAAAGACATAAACAGACTAATAGTGAAAGGATGGAAAAAGATATACCATGAAAATGGAAACCAAAACCAAGCAGGAGTAGCTATTCTTATATCAGATAAAATAGACCTTAAACCAAAAACTATAAAAAGAGACAGAGAAGGCCATTATATAATGAAAAGAAATCTACCTGGCAAGAAGACACAACAATCATACATATATATTTATATATGTATATGTATATATATATATACACATATATGTGTGTGTGTGTGTGTGTGTACAACCAACACTGGAGCACCCAGATGTATAAAGCAATTACTATTAAACCTAAAGAAAGAGATAGACCCCAATATGATAATAGTTGGGAACCTGAAAACCCCTTTAGAGCACTGAACAGATCATGTAGGCAACGAATCAACAGAGAAACACAGGATTTAAACTACTTTAGACCAACTGGATCTGGCACATATCTACAGAATATTTCATTCAACAACTATAGAATATACATTCTTCTCATCAGCACATGGAACCTTCTCCAGGATAGACCAAATGTTAGACCACAAATCGAGTTTCAACAAGTAAAAAATTGAAATCATTTCAAGTGTCTTTTCAGACCACAAAGGATTGAAACTAGAAATCAATAACAAGTGAAACTCTGGAAACTATACAAATACATGGAAATTAAACAACATTCTCCTGAATGACCTATGGGTCCAGGAAAAAATTAAACAGAAACTAATGAAGATAGACAAATCATACCAAAACCTGTGGGATACTGCAAAAGTACTACTCAGGGGGAAGTTTACTGTGATAAACACTTACCTCAAAAGAACAGAAATATTTCAAATAAACAACCTAATGCTATACCTCAAAGAACTTGAAAAATAAGAACAATCCAATTCTAAAATTAGTAGATGGACAGACGTAATTAAAATCAGAGTAGAACTAAATGAAATAGAGACCCAAAAAACAATACGAAGAAGCCCCAAATAAAAGAAAGCACAAATGGAAAAGGAGACATTACAACCAATACCACAGAAATACAAAGAATCATTAGAGATTATTATAAACAACTGTACACCAGCAAATTGAAAACCTGGAAGAAATGGATACATTTCTGGACACATACAAACTCATACAAACTACCAAGACTGAATCAAGAAGAAATAGAAAACCTGAACAGACCAATTACAAGCAATGAGAATGGATACATTTCTGGACACATACAAACTCATACAAACTACCAAGACTGAATCAAGAAGAAATAGAAAACCTGAACAGACCAATTACAAGCAATGAGATTGAAGCAGTAATCATTGGTCTCCCAACAAAGAAAAGCCCGGGACCAGATGGCTTTACTGCTGAATTCTACCAAACCATTAAAGAGGAATTAATTACAATTCTCTTTAAATCATTGCAAAAAATTGAAACAATGGCATTCTCCCAAAGGGTTGGAAATCATCATGTTGAAGGGATACCTGCTCTCCCATGTTCATCACAGCTCTGTTTACAATATCCAAGAGTTGGAACCAACCTAAATGTCCTTCAATGGATGACTGGATAAGGAGAATATGGTATATATACATGATGGAACACTGCTCTGCCATAGGAAAGAATGAAATTCTGCCATTCGCAGCAACATGGGTGAACTTAGAGAAGATTACGTTAAGTGAAATAAGCCAAGCACAGAAAGAGAAATACCACATGTCCTCACTTATAAGTACGAGCTAAAAAAAATAAACAAATAGAAAGAGAAAGAAAGAAAGATACAACAATCACAGTAATTCATTGAACTTTCAAAAGGAAAGAACAGACTTGAGGCCATCAGAAGTGGGAAAGGGGAAAGGGGAGAACTATTTGTGAGAAATTGGTAAAGGGTCACAAAAAATGATTACATTGTGTAATGTTGAACATACAAATTATCCTGATTTCAGCATCACATATTACACACAGGTATTGATATTGAATGCTGCACCCCACAGATATGTACAATAAAAAAGTGGGGGGGGAGGAATACTATCTTGTAGTTATTATGTGAGGTAAATGACGAGAGTGTCTGGCACATGTTAGGCCCTTAGCAATCATAGCCATAATTACAAGTTGTCTGTAAAGTCATGGGGATGGATGTGATTGTTAACAGCCTTGAGGCAGAAATATGAAAGTAGGTAAGACTCCACAATGGAACCTTGTATGGCACATCTGGTGAGAACCCTCGCCTATGTGGAACCCCGTATTTTACAAGGAAATTTCAAGCTGTGGATGAAGTAAATGTGACTTGCCAAATCCCCCAACGACCTGCTGACTGCACGTGGAGCAGACACTGGTATGATGGAGCGATTCTCTGCTCTGTGACAGTTGCAATTAGTTCCTGGATTAAGCGGGCAGCAGGGAAACAACCACGGGGGTGAGAGACACTCAGGGGCCAGAGCCTGCATGGAGGAAGCAAAGAGACGGAGGCCTCTGCCGCCTCCTTCTCCCACCTCCCCTGCCCACATTGTCATCTTCTCTCATTTCATCCTCACCACAGCCCCCCAAGGTGTGTGGTTATGATGATAGCACCTATTTCACCAACCAGAAAATCAAGGTCAGAGAAGAGAAATATCCCTCTTGGAAGTGGTGGAGCTCATATCTGAGTTCATGTAGCTAGACTCCAGAATCTTCTTTGCTAAGTATTAGACAGGGTCATTAAGATTCCTTGGCAAAAAAAGAAGAAACAATCCTTCCAGTGGAGCATGCATGCAATGTTCTTATATTCCTGGGTCACTCAGATTACTGAAATAATCTATAAGCAACAGCCACCTCCATTAAACAAGAATCAGTTATGTTTAGTTCAACAAAAGAATTATAGAGGGCAAAGGAGTTGTAAACTAGTAAGCAGTGGTTATTAGGAGTATTTATCAACTTGCTTTGATTTGCTCACATTGAAGAATGAGGAGATTCAAATTCTGTCTTTATTAAATACTGTTCCATGTGAGAAGCCTTACCAAGTAACACTGAGGTCCTTCTGAGTTAGAACAGCTGTCATTGGCAAGGAACACAGTAAAATAAATACAGTATTTTTATGTGCTATGTGCTACAGAATCAAGATAAAATCTTCCAGAACAAAAGTAAGATAAATAACTAAGAATACACAGTGATAGTTTTGTTTCTTTTGTAGTGAATTATTACGGGCTGCATGGTGCTGGCATCACTGGATTTGTGGCCTTAGACTAGGGCCTCACTGCTGCTAAGATAGGGGAGACTTCGCAGAGGGCATGGGGTTTTTGGTAGGTGTTTGAAAGAGAATAGAACTGGCAGATGCTCAGACACCAGTAGGTTTTAAACCTACACAAAATGCACTTTCTTTTCCTGCAGACACAAGAGAGAGAATTTTATTTTAGAGAAGGATTTATGTTTGAATTAGAATGGCACTATTATAACAAAGTT
This sequence comes from Cynocephalus volans, assembly GCF_027409185.1. Classification (NCBI taxonomy): domain Eukaryota; kingdom Metazoa; phylum Chordata; class Mammalia; order Dermoptera; family Cynocephalidae; genus Cynocephalus; species Cynocephalus volans. The sequence goes on along the minus strand of NC_084461.1, from coordinate 60,749,210 downwards.
GGATTTCAGTCTAAGTGATATATTTGTTCAAAAGTATATCTGTGCCTTCAGTGGGAGTTCACGGTGGGTCATAGCTCACAACTATGTTTTGAAAATACGTCCACAAGCAGTAAGAGAGCAGAAGTTTTTTAGAGTGATATTGATTTAAATGTCATTTTCCATCAGCCTAGGAGTTATGATGATGTAGGTTTTGTTCCCTGGATGAATGTTGAAGGTGGTTCTTCAGTATAGCAATAGAGTTTTGGATGCTTCTAGGGTTTCAAAAAAAAAAAAGGTATTTGATTACATTTAGACTATATCCTTGAAGTGTTTAAAAATGTGTTGGGAAATTTGGGCCAAATTTTCTAAAATGGTATCTATTTCTCTCTCGTAAATCCACCTATCAAAATGTGAAATGAAATGTGACATTGGGTAGATCAGGGATTGTTCATTTGGAAGTTTATGAGATGATAAGGTCCAGGCAATGAATAGGATTAAGTATTCAATGATACCCAGAGAAACATCAGAGAATCAGACCAGAGATCTCAGAATGCTGCATAGATCTTCAAACCTATCAGTTTCCTTCAAGCTCTAAAATGCATGGATTGCATGACTTGACAGATATTCACAGTGGCATCTAAGACTGTTTCTGCCTGCATTCTCGTCTGGGAAGTTGCATTGGGAAGTGGGATGCAAGGCCTAACTGGCAATCCTTAAACAAAAAGTGCCTAGAAATTTCAATATATTTAGAATAATACTTTGCTCATTAAGAAATTAATGAGGTGGAGATAATTATATCATCAAGTTTTTGAGGAGTCTTTAGAGAAAACAAGGCTGAATAACAGCTATCTTAAATTACAAAGACAGAGCCAGGAATTACCACATTTGAACATCTGAACCATAAATTCCAAGGAAACTAAAAGAAACCAAAAGCAGATTAGTAATGAATTCACTAACAGTACAAACACTATTCTAGAAATGGGTTATGAATCACGAAAATCAGGAACATCAAAAGGCAAGTAGAATATGCTATTCTTGGTATTTTGGTTGCTTTCTACTTGTCTTTAGTATTTTACTTGGGTTGGCATATTTTACTATTTCCAATATTATTGGGTTTTTTCCCCAATTATTTGTGACTTTTTAATAAAACTGATTTATCAGGTTGTAATTTAATTTGGGAAATAAATAGACAATAAGATATTTTTGAAACATTTTAATAAAAGATTTTGGGGGAGGAGCAAGGGAGGGAGTGGTAATACACAAAGAAAATAAGTTACATATTGCTGGTCTTTAAATATCCTTTCATAGTTTACTATATATCTTTTTATATTTAAAATTTTGAATTTTTTTTTGTTTTCAAAAACAAATCAATGATGGAAACTTCTTTTAAGCATTCCCAGATGAATTTCTGCACCATAATTAAATCAACTGGCTGATTTTATGTTCCACTACATAAATCAAATTTGTGCCTATTTCAAAAACTTTACAAAACATCCATAAAACCATAATTGGAGGAAAAATGCTAGCCAAATAATTGTTAGCAAAATAAAATCTGATGAATTTCTAGTTGTTCAGATAATCAAGAGAGCTTGGAACCAGTGCTTTGGCCATTGGGACATCAGACTTAAGTGGAACAATTCAGGCCTGTAATATTTCTAAATGTTTTGCCCTTTTTAAACTTTGCATGACTTCTGGATTAGGTAGCCAGTCAGCATATTCTATCGTAAATACAGTTGTTCTCTGCAGCTTTGTGGTACTCAAGGAAAAAAACCTGATCATTATACACAGAAGGGAGGAGTAGAAAGTTTTAAGTCTCCAGGTTTTGAAAAGCCACGTTGAAAAGTGTTACAGTGTTCTACGGCAATTTCTCAGCGTGAAATAGTTGTTTCAGAGCTCCACGAATGCCGGCCAGCTTGGGCAATGCCCTGCCTCCCTTCAGTGGGAACTCAGAGAAGAGGAGCTTGTTCCTAGATGGCTTGTTCTCATGCATTCTTCTTTTCTAGTTGCTCAGCCTGTGACAGAAACAATTTTTCAAAAAGACTGTAGATTATGCCAGTGATAATCAGAAGAGGTTAAAAACAAGCTTATTTCTCCAGTGTGTTGGCTGAATTAAGTTATTCTACTAGGTTTGTTGCCTGCCCTTTTGTGTTTTTTTCTGTGGAAAAACATGCTTTGCATCTGTATTTAAATACCTGTCAAGTCCCCTAGTAGTTACTATGGATGTCCTCTCAGTCCACACTCCCTCATAAACTAGAAGCCTGTGGTCCTGCTACTTCCCTCTCCCTACAGCCAATGCCTGTGCCCTGTGGATCCTAGGATGCCTCCCAAATTCACTACCTTTCCTCTAGCCCTGCTGGCCATGTCTTAATTCATGCCAATCAGGGTTAACCTGGCTGTGTGCAGTAGTCTTCCATTTCCTCGCCTCTTTACACTGTCACTGGTGGGATCTTTGTTTAAAAGCTCTGGTGGAAGGGCATTCATGACTGCCACTGTTTAGCCTAAGACCCACCTCTCCAGCTTCTTTCCTAGCTCGCCATTTGCCTCTTTGTACGGGCCTCCAAGCATAGTGGAAGGAATATGGACTTTGGGGTCAGACCAGGTTCTTATACTGTCTTGGCAACTTACTTGTGGAGTAACCTTCAGCCAGTCATTTACACTACATTTCATGCAGTGTGCAGGGCACCAGGTAGGAGTAGGTATGGGTTTTATAGTGAACAAAACAGACATGGGTCCTGCTCTCTTGGAGCATAGAATCTAGCGGATTACCAGGTACTTAGTTGTAGCATGTTTCTAATAGGTAAAGTGTGTCAGAGACCTTTAGTTACCTGCCTGCAAATATCCATTCTCCCCTCTCTAGATGGCATTGTGTTCTGCAGAAAGGCCACAGTTCCCAAATTCCCTTACTGTTTGGGGTGGCCAGTGGGGTGTAATTGGAAGTCATTGAGTGTGGCTTCTGAGAAAACTATTTACAATGGGGCCGACTCAGCTGGAAAACACATCTATTTGCCATTTTCTCTTTCCTTTTTTTTTCCTGCTAGAATGTAGACACGATGGTTGGAGTTCCAGCAGCTATCTTGAACAGTGAGGCAGCTTTGAAAATAGAAGCCTTTTGCTAACAGCACAATGGTAGAAGATGACCAGGTTCCTGATGACTGTGGAGTTTTATAACAGCCTTCGATTGCCTGTCTTGGTATTTCTAGGGGAAAGAAAAATACTGCAAACCTCTATCTTCTTTAAGACACTTCCATTCGAATTTTCTGTTCTGTGTAGCTGAACACGAGCCTGATTTATACACAATGTAACCACATAAAATCATCACCTACATGCTAGACTTGGAAACTCATGACTTTAAAGGATAAGTAACAAATTGCTTAACTGCAATCGTGACAATCATCTCTTGTTCTATTATTGTCTAAACAATCACAATGATGTTGATAATGTCTAATTGTAAGGCGATATTTATATAAATATATCTTCCTCTGACATAAACTACTTTAAATCAGTCCTTTAAAGTCTGTAAATTGAGGACGTAGTTATAACAGTATATCTCATTCCTGCTTCAAATTGATCTTAGTTTTCTCCGTGTAGATTCTGATTTTTCATATTTATTTCAATTTTTGAATATGGTCTAAGAATGTCAACTATTTAACATACATGGCACCTGTATTATATCTGTATTAGTCCAACTATGCTGCTTATAACAAAAATACATGGATCTGGGTGATTTATAAGAAAACGAAATTCATTGCTTCTAGTTTCAGATGCTGGGAAGTCCAAAGTCCAGGGAGCACATTTGGTGAAGGCCTTGGTAGTGGTGACAGTGACCCAGGGGTCTCACATGGCAGAAAATGGCAGAGTAGAGAGACTAACCTCCTCATGTACTCTCCTTTTAAAACCCTCAGAACCATGCCCATGACCACCATTTTTAATCCATTTGCTAGGCATGGTCTTACAACCTAATCACCTCTTCAAGGCCCCACCTTTCAATTATTGTAGTAGGATTTCCTACCCTCAAGAATTACAGTGGGAATTAAGCCTCAATGAGGTTGGGGTGGGGGGGCATCCAATCTATAGTAGCACCACTTTCCAATCCTGTGACCATCCCAGATATTAACAATTAATGATGGCATTTCCTTCCTTCCTTTCTCTTAATTTGTAGAGATCCAATATTTATTCCTCACAGTTTCGGAGGCTGGGATGATGATGGCATTTCTGTCTCAGCCTCTTTCTCATAAACCTTTCAACATAGTGCCAAGCATCTCCTACAATTTCATTAGAATTGGCAGCAGACATACATTAATTGTAAGCCACTTTTGACAACTTTTGAAATGTTGGGCAGGGTTGAATATGATATTTTTTTCTTCAGTTGAAATGTTGAGGAATTTTTTTTGAGTATTATAAACTTCCAGCTCATTAAATAAATGCTAAGTTTATATCCTAAGGTTTAAGGAAAGGCACATGGGGGCTCATTTTACTCACAATAGGTCTGATATCATTACAGATTAGTAAACTTTAGTAAGTATGCCATATTTGTTGGAACCCACTGTCTACAAAGCATTAAATAATGAGGATGCAGAGAGAGAGAGGGAAATACTATGGTCCCAGTCTTCATGGATTTAAATACTAATAACAGAAATAGAATAAACAATTTTAACAGTAACAGTTAAAGGTTTGCCAAAGATATTCAAGGAGAAGAAATTTTAATTTTAAATGCTATCTTTGTCTCAACCATTGATATAATGATAGCTAACACTCCTGGACTTTTCTGGGTTGGACCCTGTACGCTGTGACTTTTCTATAGGTAGTGGGGGCTGCATGGCTCATCCAGAACTCCTCACCCCCAGAACTGCCCTCTAGACACACAAAGGTGGACTTGTGGTAGTTGTGTCCGCTACAGGACTGTTGGGGCCTCTCCCCTTCCTGACCATGGGTGATTAACCTGCTACGAGCTGAGCCAATGAAATTCTCCCTCCCTAGAATTTGCATTTGGAATGAAGAGGCCAGGGACTGTAACCTCTGACACCGAGCCACATGTCCATGTGTTCCAGAGAGAAGGGGCAATACTGCTGCTGTTGGGATCCTGGGGTCATCTTGCTCTCTGCTCTCAGAGATTTAGAAAGATTAAAATCATTAGGATCTACGCTGAGGTCTGCATGTGGTAAAATCACTTTTGTCACTCTCTTTCTTCAGATCTGCCTTGAACACTGAGATACCTCAGTGTTTCAATAACTACCCTTCCTTCCACCCTTCCTCCCTCCCTCCCTTTCTCCCTCTTTCTCCCCTTCCCTTCCTCCCCCCCCCCAAGCTTGCTGGAATCAAATGCTATTATTTGCAACGAAAGAATTTTTACTAATACAGAAATATTATTTCTTTAGTCTTTACTACGATACTAGGGGGAGGTATTGTGTCCCCAATTGTCAAATAAGGAAGCTAAAGCTTACAGAGCTTACAGAATCTGACCGAGGGTCACACAGCTTTTAAGTGGCAGAGCCAGGATTCGGACATAGCTAGGCCTATGTGATTCTAGAGCCACTACTTGAAGAAAATGTTTGGTCCTACAGGCAGTAAAGCAGGATTTGCCCATCGTCTGTTCCCTGGAAGATTGACAAATTGCCTTCAGATAGCTGTGGACTGGGGCATGGGAAAAGCAGCTCCCTGAAGTGCAGGCCCACTTTGTCTTTTTTTTTTTTTTTGCCTCACTGGCTTTTGGACACCAGCCTTCAAATACAACAAAAACCACATGGCAGATGGTAGCAGCATCAATAAGCCCTTCTCGTTGATTCCCTAGCCATGTCCCCTTCTTTCTTAAAATGTAGCTTAAGATCTACTTCCTGGAACATTTTCTTGATTGATTTTATTCAGTGCCTTTTTATGTTTGACAGAGGTTGGAAAGAAAGAGGGAAAAGATGCTAATACTCAAATCTTGGAGGACTGCGTCTTGGGTGCCTTCCGTTTTTTGGAGAAGGGCATGTCCAGCTTTTGCTCCTCCAGAATTTCCCTCTCTCCCCTGCTCTCTGGCCTGGAGGCTGACCAGCTTGGACCACATGAATGGGCTCCTTCTGTCTTGGCCAATGGAGGGGCCCCAGCCGTAGGTTAGAGAGTGGAAAGAGATGGAGACTGGAGTGTTCATTCCCTGCTTCCTCCTGATGAGGAACCTCAGACTGACTTCATCTGTCTTCACAGCCCTCTCCTTTTGAGTTCCAGTAACTACTCTTTCCCTCACCCCTTCACTGCCAAGGACACCAACAGCTCCAGCATTCCTAGCCCTGGGATTCTGTAATCTCCCTGGTGGTCTCCCGATGCTCTGCCTGTCCTTTGGTAAATAGTCTCTCTTTAGGTCATGCTCTGCATCCTGCCAGGTCCCTGATTGATACTAATTGCAAGTGCTTCTCCTAACTGGTCCCTCTTCCTGTGTCCTGACATGCAAACCTGTTGTTCTGTGGTCAGTACTCTCTGGAAGAGTCCGCTCATTCAAAACTAACAATCAAACCTGGCATCTAACAGGCAAACCCTTGCTCTGCAGATTTATACCACATTAGGCCAACCAGGAATCATAAATTCAAATTCAGAGAGAAGATAAGGTTGGTGGTGAGTCTGATTTACAGAAATCATTCATTATTACATTCCCTTTCCACTCCTGCCCCCTTTATAAAGGTATTATTCTGTGTACTTTTGGGTGGCATGCCACATCTCTCTGTAGAAAGGACAGAGGGACTGCAGATGTTAGTGTTTTTGTACAGCTACTTACTGGGTTTGCTCTAAAAATTCAGTTCTATTTGAATTCCTCTGACTAAATGGACAAATATGCACAACCCTCATCTGATGACTAAGGATGGTGAGGTCCCAAGGAGGTTAAATAACTTGCCCTGGATCACATGAGCAGCTGATGGCAAAGCCCAGGCTAGACCCGGGTCTTCTGATTCCTGATCAGAGGCACCCGCCCATGCATGGCCTGTGTGATTGGTTCTCATGAAACTCAGCTGAAGTGTTTATTATCCTGCCAAAGGAATTTTTTTTCATCTCTGTTCTCTCTTATCAACTGTGTTGCCCACAGACTCCCACGTGTGGAGCACACGGCAGAATCAAAGGGCACACTACTGGGGGAGGGAGGTGGGGTCAGATGCTGCCCCATTTTTGCTGGCTGCCTAGGAGAGAGCCCTGCTGGGCCTCCTCTCCCATTTCACTTTGACAGGTCCTCCACATCCCAGATGAATAGGCTTGGCCTTTTCTGGGCGTTTTTCTCCTGTCCCACAGAGTGTGCTGGATATTTTTAATGGATTGCATGGGAGTGAATGACTCACATGTGGGATGGTAATGAAATCTTGGAAATAAATACCTACAGAAAGGCAGAAAAACTGCAGACCCTGCAGGACTTGAGGATGCTGAGGGCTTCTCCTCTGATGCAAGGGAATTATGAGAACTCTCAATTTAGATTTATTAAATACATGGGACAAGAAATAATTTGAAATATATGCTACAATAATTTTCTTTTTAAAGAGGTTCTTGTTCTCTCTTCCCTCCCCTTCCTTCTCTGTCTCCCACTCTGTGACTACCTACACATACACAAATGGATGTGCGTGCTCAGAAATCCTATTACCAGTGCAAGATGAGCTCCTTTTCTCCTCTTCACCGTAGCCCAAGGTGGCTTTTAGCATAATGGCTTAGGTAACAGTTTCTGAATAATAGTTCTTCAAATCTGAAGAGTGTTTTGCTTCCAGATTACTGGCTCAAAGCTCTGGCAAACATTGTGCCATTTTGTAATCCTCTCAATGGTTCTGTGAGAATGAGCAACACACAGTCTCCCATGCTGCAGCAAGAGAGACTGTAGGGGTGGGGGGAGGGATCAGAAGCAGACTCATATTGTGGAAAAGTACTGGCCTTGGAGTGTGGATGGCTGGATGCTGGCCTGGCTCTGCCACTAACCAGATGTGCCATCTTAGGCACATCCTTTCACGTCCATGGGACTCCGGATGCTCATTTGGCCCCCGAAGAACTTGCCAAGATGATTGCTAAGCTCTCTTCCAGCTCTAACATTGGGTAACAAAACATTTTAACTGTGCATTATGATTTATAAGGCATGTTCACATCTGTCAACACAGTCTTCACAACAACTCATTGTACAAGTCAAGGAAACTGGGACCCAGAGAGGAAATGGACTGACTTTGTTGTTGCAGAGCTAAGAGATAGAAGAGCCAGGTTGGGAAACCTGGTTTCTGACTCTAAAGCCCTGTTTGTGTTATAACCCTAGTCTGCCTCTGAAGAAGAGACCCTCTGTGCTTTTACTTCCTATGGTAGAAGAGTGAGATTTTTCAACAATAGTTAGAAAGAAGGTGAGTTTTCAAGTACACCAATCTGAATATTGCAGTCAGTCAAAAGTGGTAACTTTTCAAGGGTTAGACCATGAGCTGCTTCTGGACAAGGGTAAGCCTTGACCTCACTGGAATCTAAAGTGGTGGTGAAGATGACCACCGTGGAGAGTACACGGCCCATGTACGTGTAAGTGTACATTCAGCCTTATGTAACGGGGATGTCCCTGGGAACATTCTCTTTATGCAGTTGCATTTGGTAAGTCATGTTTTGAACATACAAAACTCATCTGCCCTTTAAAGTGGTCTTCTTAGGAAATATTTGCATAATTTAATAAAAAGAGAGGAAATATTTTCTACCCAGCTCTACTTGGTCACATGGCTAGCTAAGTAACAGCAAAGGGGAACTTTCCACTAGGCAGAAGGGGGAGAATTTGACCAAGGAGGGCAAATGGGATCAGCATTACCCAGCAAGGAGCTCACTGTCCAATGCGCACAGAAAGCCAAACTCTGTGACACTGGCTTTTGTGAAAAAAAGAGCTTTGTTGTGTGGCCAGCCAGCAAGGAGACAGGAGACAAGCTCACATTTGTCTCCCAATCAGAACGAAGGTTGGGAATTTATGGGGTAGAGGGACATTTGTGAGATATAGGGTTGGCAGTCATTGATCGGCTAGGTAGAGGTGAAGTGGCATTCTGTGCTGGTAGGTGTCCAGACTGCAACAGTTGTGGGACTTCTCGCTTCCCAGTGGGGTCCATTTTACCAGGTGCCCAGCACTTTGGATGTATTCAAAGCTGACTTTTTGTTCTGCCAGCTTCAAGGTCTCATTTAAAGGTTAGAAAAACTCCTTCTGCACATGTGTCCTGAGTAAAACAACTAAGGAAGAGGAAGTTAGCCAGTTTAATAAAAGTAGTTGACAATGTAAGCGTGCTGTGAACTGCTGAGCAGGTATGGCTAGATGCCTGTTAGCTATTCCATCAGCTCTGGGGACTGACTATTACTCACCACCTCTTCAGGGCTGAAGCTCTCCTTCCCGCAGCTGCTGGGAGTGTTGACTGTTGATAGCTCACAGCTGAGACCCTGTACCAGTGACTGCCTGAACCAAAGACAGCTTCCTATGCCAAGGCTACACCCCAGATCCACAGGGCAGCCTACATACCATGACATCCCATGATACAGCGGTATACAACAGTGTAAAAGCCTGATGCCTTTGCCCCAACTAGGACAGCTCTGCAAGGCCATCAGCCCCAGGGCTACACTAGGGGGCTGACTGAGGCCTCTGTGTGGCTGCATCACAGCCCAGTTACACCTATGCCCAATCCTGCTTCTCTCCCTCCCCCATGAATTTACTGCACCCCAATCTCCATCTTAGAGTCAGCTTGCCAGGATCCTGACCTGCTACATGCATCTCCCTTTCTCTCAATCCTGAGACAGCAGGCTCTCTGAAATTTCCATCTCTTTTTCTTTAATTGTTAACAGCAACTCTCCTGGCAAGGACTCTGGAGGTGGAACCCAATTGGTGGAGAATTGGGCATGGCTGTTTGTGAATACTGATCATATGTACATGTGATTTTGGAAATTTGAGAACTGCCTTCCAAGACAAAGCCATACAAAGAATAAGTGATTTGGCAAAAGGAATAGAATACAGAGAAAATGATGTCGCGTAGTAAATTGAGAGGAAATTCCATCCCGTATACAAATACTTCAGCCAGGAAAAAAATAAAGTCCTATCTGCCTCCTTCCTGAGGGACCCTGTTTTCAGGTCATGCCATGTCTACTGCAGCATGATCTAGTGGACCTTCCATCCCTTGTTAGCAATGTGGGATGACTTCATTGACATGACTTCATTGACGGTATATTTTCTACCCTAAATGTCAAAGAATTTGTGTTTGTCTTTCAATCATCTTACTATGGTCTGAATTTTTCCTCCTAACAGAGAAGTAAATTATTCAGTTATAAAATATGAATGTCTGCATAAAACTAGCTATATCTTAAATCATGGTCAAAACATTTTAAGCTGGTTCCATAATCAATAGCATTTCTCAGGATCTAATGTTTGTGAACAACCAAAGCATTTGCACTGAGGGTGACATACAATTGAATTCAGACTATTATGGTGCACAGGAAGTTATGATTGGATGGTGCTGTCTGATCATTTGGGTTTCTATGTTTTTAACTATAGGATGACAATTATAAAAATCTACACACACACACACACACACACACACACACACACACACACACACATACACGCCATACCGGCCTCTCACTATCAGGTCAGTTCTAACATGACTATAAGGATGTTAGCTACAAATTGTGACATGAAATTTTGAGAGAGATCTTGGATGGAATTCTTATTTTGTAACTTTATCAAACTTGCTCTGGTTATTACACAATGACGGTAAAAATGCTTGGAAATGTGAACAGCTTTTCCAAACATAAATTTGTGTTATGCATTAACTATAAATTTTATACCCGATTTCAATGTGGTTCTCCTATGTGACAGGCAAGGATGTAGCTACTAAGGGGATCTTTGTGGCTCCCACTGCCTTTGAGAGCACACAGCAGCACAGCATTGCTGGCTGCTTTTTCTAATTAAGAAGGAAGTCATCTAAGGGGTAAATCTGACAAATGAGCCCCACGGAAGCTCTCAAGCTATTGCCTTGGGATGCACTAACATTGGAGTTGGGCATCTGGGGCTGTCACATTAACCTGGCCAACAGATTCCTCACAGCAAGGGGTCACTTACCAGCAGGTGCTATGCTGTGGCCCCTTGGCATCGCTCATTTCCAGCTATACTTAGGAAAGCTAATCAACTTTCATCTTCCCCTGGGAGTGCCAACTTGAAGCACACAGTATGAAAAATTCCCAAAGGATGGCCATCCTCTGCCTTCTCCCATGAAAGGGGTTCATATAGAGAGTCCCGCTGGCAGAGGAGGCTCCCACAAATGAGCTATTGCATCAAGGACCAAGTGGGGAAGGAGAAGGGGGGCATGGCTCCTACATTCTTATTTCTATGTGTAGCATTTGAAACTGGAGGAGTTATATACTAGCTGTCAGCTGAGTCTAACACTCAGAAACTCATGCAAGTGTTTGAATATACACTATTGAATGTACAATGAATATATAAGAGCATTGACTACACACAAGCTCTCAGACACACCATTGAATGACCAGCATGGTGTTCATTGCTTTCAGAACAGACCTAACTCTTTTGGAGGTGGTTCTGTTCTTGTACCTAAATATTCTCTCTGTTCTAAAAATTCCTTATGGGAAGGAGTCATGCCACTCATATGTAAGAAATTCAGCATAGGGGTTGAAGAACTTTTAGGGACTGAATATATCAACACACTGGAGTTGGGTTGGAGTTTCCATTTCCATTTGGTGGTTAAGAGATTCTTTCCTTAAGCTCTTTAGCATCCAGCAAATTGCTTTGATTTTGGGGCCGAGCCCGTGGCGCACTCGGTAGAGTGCTGCGCTGGGAGCGCGGCGACGCTCCCGCCGCGGGTTCGGATCCTATATAAGTATGACCAGTGCCCTCACTGGCTGAGTGCCGGTCACGAAAAAACGACAAAAAAAAAAATTGCTTTGACTTTTATCTTGGAGGAGGAGAATGGAGTTTGTGACCCACAAGAGGCAGAGCGAACCTAAACTTGGAGAGGTGGGAGAATTCCATGACCTTGCCATGGAGTTAGGCACAGGGAGTGGAACACAAATCTTTTGTTTCATGTCATTTCATGGTGTAGGTTCTTTCAGATTCTAGGCGAATCCTGAACCACTTCAAATCTGTTCATTCAATCAGTTCTATAAGGAGAAGACTCCAGAAGGATTAGAGTCTGTGCAGAAAGACAAAATTAGGGACAGAGGTAGGGTTTAAGGTAACGACTAAGAACCTGATGACCCAAGTCATGGCTCTGGCTCTACCATTTATTAGCTCAGGGATCCTGGAAAAAATCCCTTTTACTGTCTGAGCCTCAGATTTACCCAAAGAGATAATGGAGAGAGTTGTCATTACTCTGCTCACCAGCGCTCCTTCCCCTCCCCCATCTGTCTTGCAGTTGTTGGGTTGGGTAGGAAGGTTTTGCAAACTATAAAGCACAATTCTTTCGGGACTAAACACATCTTGTTCATGTGCATGCATGTGAATATGTGTAAGTGAATACCAGGCAAACATTTTGTTCATGTGTGAGTTCAAGATTTCTGTTTTAATTTTGGATGTAAGCATAGCAGCGAAAGGAGATTATCCATGATGTTTACGACCTTCATGGCAGGGCGGATATGCATTAGCCAAGTTGTACTCCCCTGTGGGTGGAAACTTACAACTGCAGAAATTATGCCTTGGTTGGACTTTGTCCTGGGATGGGTGCTACATTAGTCTTCGGGCAATGACAGGTGGGCCTGTCACAAGGCCTCAGGTCAAAGGCTTACTATAAGAGAAAGGTGTCAGATGTAGACAGTGTGGACTCAACATTGCCTTTTTATTCCTAGAAAGTCCCATTACGTTCTAAAATATTTTCTGTCACATCTTGCTGGTCTGGCAAAGCTTTATCTGATCATGAAAAGATTTTTTAACCTAAGAACTATTTTAATGTTTTGTTTTGATTTGTTTCTGGGTGAGAATCTTAGGAAGAAAAATTTCCCAGCCTTTCTTTTATTTTCTTTTAAAAGTAGGTGTTTGTACATAAAAATCCTCTAGGACTATAGGGGCAGTCTCTATATGGGGAAAGATCATTTTGTCCTGTAATGATAAGTGTAGAAGTAGTCATAGCCTCTGTATGCAATTAAAAAAAAAAAAAAAGGAATTGTTTTCTCCTCCACTGCAAGAAAACTATCAGATTCCATCACCACTGTATTAGGCCAAGTTCATTCAGTATGGTTTTCAGGTGCAACAGACAATTATAGCATTGAATAACTCTCCTACTGACACTGCCCTAAAATTGCATTGCTAGCTTTGGAAGCTAAAGCAGTTGAAATTAAACAACAGGCCAAATGTAAAGACAACGTATTGTATTTCAATGAAAAAAGGGCCCTCAGGTTTTCTTGTCAACCTCAAGACCAGTGAAAGCTTAAAAATGTTTCCCAAGAACATTTTTAAGAGAGTGACTGAGAGCCTGAATTTTGTGACAATTAGTAATAACAGTGTAAATTTTTGCTTTTAATTTTATCTTTTATTCAGAGAACTCAGTGAACCACAAATATTAAGCACTCACCAATTTCTTAGTCCTTATATCTTTAAATTCCTTTTATTCATAGACCTTGTGTAGTTTTCTATCAGCTTTTGGTCAGTAGAGGTGGTGGTGGTGAGGGGCGCTGTGTTGCCATGGGACTTGTTTATTGGTTGAGATGGAACTCAGAAAAGGAGCCTTCTTTTTGCAGGTCATGGTGAGTTTTATTGTGAAACAGAGGCTAGAGGCCTGTTGGCAATAACCTCTACTTTTGTTGATCTAAATTTTTGATGGTCTTCTTCATAAATTAGTTGAACTAGTAGAATTTCCATTTGACCTTCTCTTTTGTTCTCACTTTCATGGTTACCAAAGCTCTTGACCCTCACCATCAACATCAGTGAAATAAAAGAACAAAGGACTGGAAGTGGTTGTTTCTCCATGTAGTCTGCTAGGCTGTGATTCGTGTCTGGAAAATCACTGGCTTCTGGCTAACCTGAGTTTCTGCATCTTCATTTTTAAACAAACACTGCTAACCTCACTTGACCTGTAGTAAATAAATTTATTATCTGGAATGACTCAATAAAGTAGGAGATGTATGCTTTGGAAAATGTAACCTGTGTATCTTGTAAACTGCTATGAATTGTTTGTCAGCACACTTCATAATATCTTGCATTTTAGTAGAGGAAAATATGTTAGCCTGTATTTTGCTGAGAAAGGCCTTGCCCCTATCATCTTATAATTGAGGATGTTCAAAATGTTCTCTTTTTAGCAGTTAGTGTACATTGAGTATCACATTCCAAGAACTTAATCAGATGAGGAGCTAAAGCCTCGTTCCAACAGTACAGACAGGCCAGGGAAAAATGGGACCCAACAAGCCATCTATCTGTATGTAGCACATACCCCCAACACATCTGCAGAAATCTGAAGGCACAAATTGCCTGTCCATGGTCATTGGGCAGCTACCACAGAGGGAGGGGATCTTGACCTTGGGGCCATCTCTGAGCATTTGCCTTGGGGCAAATGAAGCCTGAAGCACTGTCTGTATTTTTCAATATGTCCAACTTACTCTAAGCCTGCGAATGATCACCATGCAGCATGAATTTTGTTACTAGCCTGTGAAATTTGGCTGCCGCCCCATGGCCAAGTTTGAGAGTCGTTGTTGGGTCTGGTCCAGTGATAACCACTAGGCTGCAATTATAAATCACTGCGAGGTTGTGAAAGAGCCTCTGTAAGAGGCTGGGTACATGAAACTCTTTTTCTGCCTGGAGACTGCAGAGAAACAGATACCAATAGCTGCACCCGTCCTATTCTAGGTGGGGCACCAGCCTCAGACATCCCCTGTCCACTCCATTCTCAAGTATCAGCCTTCTTCTCCCTTGTTTCTTTTCAGTGTGTCTGTCTCTGTTCCTGCGCTCTGACAATGTCACCTTAGTTTTTAAAGAACATGACATTCTGCCATGAATAAAGTCATTGTGGTTGTTTTCAATTCCAGAGCATTTGATTGGTGTGGCTGTTGGTATAAGCAACATCCTCTTCTTCTTGAAATACATTTCCAGCCCCTCTTTGGGAAATTGACTCAAAGCAGGACTATGGCACTGAAGTGTGAGGAGTAGAGATGATGATTTGTGTCTCCAGTTCAATCTGGAGAGAATGCTTAGAAATCATCATTTGAGGGCCGGCCCCGTGGTGCACTCGGGAGAGTTTAGTGCTTAGGAGCGCAGAGGCGCTCTCACTGTGGGTTCGGATCCTATATAGGAATGGTCGGTGCACTCACTGGCTGAGCGCGGTGCGGGCGACACCAAGCCAAGGGTTGCGATCCCCTTACCGGTCACAAAAAGACAAAAAAAAAAAGAAAGAAATCATCATTTGAAACCTGGAAAAAACAGCGTCACCTACTAATTCACCAATCCTAGATCCTTGGGACTCTCAATGCAGAGTGATATCATTTACCTGTAATTATCAAAACTTTTTTGTGTTTTGCTATATCGATAGCAATCAGCGTCATTGAAATTTATGACAGCATAATTTTATATAATTTTAGAAATGATCTAACAATGTATTAAAATGAATCCTAAAATTAAAGAAAAAAAATCCAAGAGGAATTACAAACATAAATAGATTGGCAATGTAAGGATCTGTGAAACATTTTTTAAAGAAAAACATTTGATTTTAACCTACAGGTGAAGGCAAGAATGCTGTCTGAAACTTGGAAAACCATTGGTAGAGAATTGAAATTGAAGAAAACAAAACAAAAACTGGGATAATCTTCACCAAATCTGTTACCCTCTATAAAAGCCAAATGTAACTTTGAAACCTGATGCCAATCCCCAAGTGGTCCAAGTTACTGTCTTTGCTCTTTTTAATGCGCTGGTGGATTATGGAGCTAATAATAAATATAATTGAAAATCACTGTTGGATCCTTTGAAGTCTGCTGCCAAATAATGTCTTGTGGAAGTAGGGAAGAAAAACAAACCCTAGGGGAACTCTTCAAACAATGCTTTAACTATTCAGAATCAACAGTTATGATGTTAGATTTACCTCAAGAAGTTCATAGTTATTACAAAATATACTAACTCAAGAAAGCACTCTAATTTCCCATCTCTAATAAATGTAACTAGGGCGGTCATTGTCCTAATTACTTAATCTCTGACTGAGGTTAATTTTTTATTCCTAAACAAATATGTGACCACAACAAAGTACCCAAATTAATCAGTTATTGTCAGTGGACTCCACCCATGGCTTTGGAAATGATGCTGTTGAGACAAAGTTCTTCTTTAGCTGAAATAATGTCTTGCTGCCTAGACTTCCATTTTAGGACAGGGTTTCTGCAGTGAATTAATAGTCTTCGGAAATGGTGCAGAGCTACAATAACAGCTTTCTGGTTTTGATTATAAGGCAGAATGATTTCTGGATTTCCGTACAATTTGCATTGTGGATGGAATTCTATTGTTTTGGTTTTTTTTTTCTTTTTCTTTTTTTCCCTCTCTCATTTAGACGCAGTGATCAGGTGAGAGAAATCTTAGCGTGTTCCATCAGAGTCCTATATTGTGACCAGAATACAAATCACTGGATTCTGGTTCTTTGAAAAATATAGCTTATTTTAAAACAGAGAGAGTCCTAGGGCAATGCACGAATGGGAATTTGAGATGGTGTTCAAGAAACCATGCGCATTTAAGCTGAAGTCTCGATGTATGGCTCTGGGTCTCATGGTAGCTAGCTGCCTACCTCTCCACCAAAATGCTTTTATAACACTCTCCTAAGAGGTTGAATTTTTAATATTAAGAGTCTTAATATGAATACAGCTTAAACAGAGGTGGGGTAGTAGGGAAGAATGTTGTCCCAAACCATCACCATATTGCTAACTCCAAGCAGAGAGCTAATTGAGATAAGAGGCGTCATCACCCTATTTCGGCAGGCAGACGTGTGGAGTGAGAGGAATGAAGTGGTGAGCTCTAATCTCCCCTCAAGCCTGGAGAAATTGCTCAAGTGCCTTTCCTTTATTTAATTTTCCTCTCCTGAAAATGGGATGGTGATGGTGTGTACCTAATAGCAAGGCTGATCAAAATCTCTGGAAAGGGCTTTTTCAGAAGGACAGTCCCCCATGCTTAATGATCAAAAAATGGCTCAAGGCTGAACTAGACTTTTTCAAGGTACAGTGGAATTTCGATTTCATTATTATGGTTTATACTTTCAATCTATTAGGGCCTCTTCCAAACCCTTGGTATTTCCTATGCAGGAAGATTGTTTATACCAATTTGGCTTCACATCAAACATGAATTCCTCTCCCATGTGACTGTTCTAAAAATATTTGAAACAGCTGTCATGATACCTTAAGTATTCTTCTCTCCAGGCTAAGCAAGTCCAGTTCTTTGGAGGCCATGATTTTAAGTGCTGTTGTTGTGTTAGGCTCTCCTAGCCGAATGGGTTTCAGTTTACTGTTGGTCTGTTCTAATGGTTAAATATTGGAAGCAGAACATGGGGCTTCCATTGTGGTCTGTCCATGTGGAATCAGGCAAGACTGGTCACTCCATTTGTTCAGACTACTATGCCTCTTTAAAGACAGCTGAAGTCTAATCAGTTATTTTTGGAGGCCACATCAGATCACTGGATCATGTTGAACTTAGAGTCGATTAAGACCAGAAGTTTTTTTCACACGTGCTCCTGCTAAGCCACTCTGCGTGTATGTAGCTATATATAGTTATTATCTGTTGAGTGCTTATTATGGGCAAGGCAATGTGTGAAATGCTTTGCGTCTCTTGCATCTCATTTAATCCTCACATCAACCCAATGAGGTAGTAAATACCTTAGCTACAAATTGTGGATAGGCTGAGGCTCAAATGAGTAGACACTTGCCTAAAGAGGTCTGACTCCAAAGCAGGTACTCTTGAACTTGATGCTATGCTATCTTCTGTACTAATGTGATGTCTTTGTTACTGACCCTTCTTAGAAGGGGAATGCAGACATCAAAGAGCAGAGCTATTAAATATAGATTGGGTTATACCTACCCATACTTTTAGCTTGCTGGGGTCTTTGTGGATCCTGATCTTATCTTCAAATACAGCTGCCATTCTTTTTTTTTTTTTTTTTTTTTTCTTTTTTGGTGTCTGGCCTGTATGGAGATCTGAACCCTTGAACTTGGTGTTACCAACACCATGCTCTAACCAACTGAGCTATTGGCCAGCCCTCTAGCCACTCCTTTAAAGCTTCATGCCACATGATTTCATCAGCTGCCATTACTATTCTCATTTAAGTCATTACTTTAAAAAATAGAACCAGGCCAAGGACAGAGCTCTCAATCCACATCACAGCCTCCGTCATGGTTGGTTTTGATCACCACTCTGATTAAATTGCAAATCCATGGTACTGTAACTCAGCTCATGTTACCCCCTCCCCCCTTCCATTATACCTAATCTCTTGCTACTGAATTTCTAAAGCACACTTCTAATGAGTCTAGCATCACTGCCACAGAAAGCAAGACAGCCGGTCTGGCAAGATTTGCTCATAGTGAGCTTATGTTGGTTTTAAAATGATCATCATTTTCTATGCTAAGGGAGTATGAACCAGCCCTAACTCTCCATTCTAGACTCTGGTCTAGACCTGCTATTATGGTCATCATTTTCTAGCTTATAGCATCCTCTTTGAACATTTGCTCTACATGTGACCATGTTGAGTTTTTCTGCAGTTTTCGCAGTTTCCAAAATTCTTGAAAGAATTTACTCACTTGATGATGGGCATCTGGGCTGGTTCCAACTCTAAGCTATTGTAAAGAGTGCTGCAATAGAACACTGGGGAACATGTATACCTTCAACTTGATGATTTCCATTCCTCTGGGTATATTCCCAGCATTGGGTAACTGGGTCATATGGTAGATCTATCTGTAATTGTTTGAGGAACCTCCATACCATTTTCCATAGAGGCTGTACTATTTTGCAGTCCCACCAACAGTGTATGAGAGTCCCTTTTTCTCTGCAACCTCGCCAGCAATTATCATTCACAATCTTTTGGATATTAGCCATCCTATCTGGGCTCAGATGGTATCTCAGTGTGGTTTTGATTTGTATTTCCCGAATGCTGAGTGATGCTGAGTATTTTTTCATGTGTTTTTTGGCCATTTGTATATCTTCCTTTGAGAAATGCCTATTTAGCTCCTTTGCCCATTTTTTAATTGGGTTACTTGTTGTTTTGTTGTAAAGTTGTTTCAGTTCCTTGTATATTCTGGATATTAATCCTTTGACAGATGTATATTTTGCAAATATTTTCCCCCACTCTGTTGGTTGTCTTTCAACTCTGTTAATTGTTTCTTTTGCTGTGCAGAAGCTTTTTAGTTTGATATAATTCCATTTGTTTATTTTTCCTTTGGTTGCCTGTGTCTTTGGGGTCATATTCATGAAGCCTATGCCCAGTCCCACTTCCTGGAGTGTTTCTCCTATGTTTTCTTTAAGAAGTTTTATTGTTTCAGGGTGTATATTTAATTCTTCAATCCATTTTGAGTTGATTTTGGTTTATGGTGAGAGGTATGGGTCTAGTTTCATTCTCCTGCATATGGATATCCAGTTATCACAGGACCATTTGCTGAAGAGGCAGTCTCTTCCCCAGTGTATAGGCTTGGTGCCTTTGTCAAAAATCAGATGGCTGTAGATGTGCAGGTTGATTTCTGGATTCTCTATTCTATTCCATTGATCAGTGTGTCTGTTTTTATGCCAGTACCATGCTGTTTTGGTTATTATAGCTTTGTAGTGTAGTTTAAAGTTAGGTAGTGTTATGCCTCCAGCTTTAGTTTTTTTGCTCAGAATTGCTTTGGCTATGCATGGTCTTTTGTTATTCCATACAAATGTCTGGATAGATTTTTCCATTTCTGAGAAAAATGTCATTGGAATTTTGATGGGGATTGCATTGAATTTGTATATCACTTTGGGTAGTTTGGACATTTTCATAATGTTGAGTCCTCCAATCCAAGAGCATGAGATATCTTTCCATCTTCTTGTGTCCTCTTTAATTTCTTTCAACAGTGGTTTGTAATTCTCGTTATAGAGATTTTCCACATCCTTGGTTATCTCTCTTCCTAAATATTTTATTTTTTTGCTGGCATTGTAAATGGGCTGGCTTTCTTGATTTCTTTTTCTGCATGTTCACTATTGGAGAATAGAAATGCTACTGATTTTTGTGTGTTGATTTTGTATCCTGCTACTGAGCTGAAATCATTTACCACCTCCAAGAGTTTTTTTGTAGAGGCTTTAGGCTGTTCGATATATAGGATCATGTCATCTGCAAACAGGGACGGTTTGACTTCATCTTTTCCAATCTGGATGCCCTTTATTTTCTTCTCTTCTCTGATTGCTCTGGCTAGTACTTCCAACACTATGTTGAATAGGAGTGGTAAGAGTGGGCACCGTTGTGTAGTTCCTGTTCTTAAAGGAAAAGCTTTCAGCTTTTCCCCATTCAGGATGATATTGGCAGTGGGTTTAGCATCTATGGCTTTAATTATGTTGATAGACTTTCCATCTATATCTAACTTGTAGAGAGTCTTTATTATGAATGAGTGTTGAATTTTGTCAAATGCTTTTTCAGCATCTATAGAGATGATCATATGGTCCTTGTGTTTGATTTTATTGATATGGTGTATTACATTTATTGATTTGCATATGTTGAACAAACCTTGCATCCCTGGGATGAATACCACTTGATCATGGTGTATAATTTTGCATATGTGTTGCTGTATTCTGTTAGCTAGTATTTTACTGAGGATTTTTGTGTCTATATTCATTAAGGATATTGGCCTGTAGTTTTCTCTTTTTGTTGTATCTTTATCTGGTTTTGTTATCAGGGTGATGTTTGCTTTGTAGAATGAGTTTGGGAGAATTGCCTCTATTTCAATCTTTTGGAATAGTTTGTAGAGAACTGGTAACAATTCTCTTTTGAATGTTAGTAGAATTCTGCTATGAACCCATCTGGTCCTGGGCTTTTCTTTGTTGGGAGCCTTCTGATAACAGCTTTAATCTCTTTTATTGTATTGGTCTGTTCAGATTTTCTACGTCTTCTTGGCTCAGTTTTGGTAGTTTGTGTGTATCCAGAAATTTATCCATTTCATCCAGATTTTAAAATTTGTTGGCATATAGTTGTTTATAGTAGTCTCTAATGATTCCTTGTATTTCAGATGTATCAGTTGTAATATCACCTTTTTCATTTCTAATTTGTGTTATTTGGATCTTCTCTCTTCTTTTTTTAGTTACCATGCTTATGGTTCATCAATTTTATTTATCTTTTAAAAAATAACTTTTTGATTCATTGATCTTTTGTATCATTTTTTGAGTTTCAATTTTATTAAGTTCTGCTCTGATCTTAATGATTTCTTTCCATCTGCTAACTTTGGGTTTGGATTGTTCCTGTTTTTCTAGTTCTTTAAGGTGAAGTATTAGGGTGTTTACTTGCCATCATTCCATTCTTCTGAAGTAAGCATTTAATGCGATAAATTTCTCCCTTAGTACTGCTTTTGCAGTATCCCACAGGTTTTAGTATCATTATTTTCATTAGTTTCAATAAATTTTTTGATTTCCTGTTTGATTTCTTGGTGGGCCCATATGTCATTAAGTAGAATGTTCTGTAAATATCTGCCAAGTCCAATTGGTCTAGAGTATTGTTTGGATCTTGTGTTTCTCTGCTGATTCTTTGCCTAGATGATCTGTCCCACATTGATAGTGGGGTGTTCAGGTCCCCTGCTATTACGGTATTAGTGTCTATCTCCTTCTTTAGGTATAATAGAGTTTGCTTTATAAATCTGGCTGCTCTGACATTGGGTGCATATATATTTATGATTGCTATGTCTTCTTGATGGATATATCCTTTTATCGTTATGTAGTGGCCCTCTTTATCCTTTTTTATGGTTTTTAAAGTCTATTTTATCAGATATAAGAATAGCTACTCTAGCTTGTTTTTCATTTCTTTTTTTTTTTTTTTTTTTTTTTTGTCTTTTTCATGACCGGCACTCAGCCAGTGAGTGCACCGGCCATTCCTATATAGGATCCGAACCCGCGGTGGGAGCGTCACCGCCCTCCCAGCGCCGCACACTCCCGAGTGCTCCACGGGCTCGGCCCTCGTTTTTCATTTCTATTTGCATGGTATATCTTTTTCTATCCTTTCACTCTTAGTCTATGTGTGTCTTTATAGGTGAGGTGAGTGTCTTGAAGGCAGCATATAGTTGGGTCCACCTTTTTAATCCAGTCAGTCAGTCTATGTCTTTTGAGTAGGGAATTTAATCCTTTTACATTAAGAGTTGTTATTGAAAAGTGTTGATTTAATCCAAGCATCTTATTGATTTTTGTTTGCATGTCTTAAGTGTCTTTTGTTCCTTTCTTTCTGATTTACTGTTTGTCTTCTGTATTTGTTGGTTTCAGGGGTGGTAGATAAACTTTTTTTTCTCTTCTTTGTTAGCATTTTTATTTTACTAGTGGGTTTTGATTTTTCTTGAGTTTTTATGGCAGTGGTAGTTATTTTTCAGGTACCAAACTCAATACTCCCTTGAGAATTTCTTGTAAGGGTGGTCCTGTGGTAGTGAACTCCCACAGTTTTTGTTTGTCTGAGAAATATACTATTTGCCCTTCATTTTGGAAGGGTAACCTTGCAGGGTAGAGTATTCTTGGCTGGCAATCTCTGTCTTTTAGTATTTTGAATATATCATCCCATTCCTTTCTGGCTTTTAGGGTTTGTGATGAAAAGTCTGATATTATTCTGATTGGGGCTCCCTTATAGGTGACTTGACGCTTCTCTCTTGCAGCTTTTAAGATTCTCTCTTTGTCTTTGAGTTTTACCAGTTTGACTATAACATGTCTTGGAGAAGACCTTTTTGGGTTGAATACAGTTGTGGATCTTTGAGCTTCCTGAATCTGAAGATCTGTGTCTTTTCCTATACCTGGAAAGTTTTCTGCCACTATTTTGTTGAATATGTTTTCAATGCAATCTCCTTTTTCCTCCCCTTCTGGAATTACCCATGACTCGATGTTTGAGCACTTAAGGTTGTCTGATATCTCTCTTAGATTTTCTTCAATGTTTTTAATTCTCTCTCTTTTTTTTTTTTTTGTCTGCCTGTGTTATTTCAAACAGCCCATCTTCAAGGTCAGAAGTTCTCTCTTCTGCTTCTGCAAGCCTGCTGGTTAAACTCTCTGTTGTGTTTTTTATTTTGTTGAATGAATTCTTCAGCTCTGCAAGCTCTGCTACATTCTTTTTCAGGGCATTGATTTCCTTGTACATTTCTTCTTTAAAGTCCTGTACACTTTTCCTCATTTCATCATGTTGTCTAGCTGAGTTTTCTTGTATCTCATTCAGTTTCCTTAGAATTACTGCTCAAAATTCCTTGTCAGTTATTTCAAGGGCTTCTTGTTCTATAGGATCTAGAGCTTGGGAGTTTTTACCCTTTGGTGGTGTACTTTCTTGATTTTTCATATTTCTGGTATTTTTCCTTTGGTGTTTAGTCGCTGTGGCAAGGGATTTCACAGTCCACTCATTTGACACTATTGTCTGGCTAGGATCCTGCTGGGACTGTCAATTTGGCATGGTTGCCTCAGTGCCTGTGAGCGGAAGGTTCAGGCCTCTGTGGGCTGTGGGAATTGGATTGGGCTGGGAGTCCAGCAGTGGCACCTACCTGTTCCCACACGGGCACCTTGGGACACATGATTGCTGTGGCTCTCGGGCTTCTCCAGGGGGCCTCTCTGGTCAGCGCACGCTCGCCCGGGCTGGGGATGGGGTCTGCCGGTGTTGGCGCCTACCTGCTCAGTCACGCTTTCGCCTGGGGGTGTGGGCTTGCTGTGGGTTGGGCCTCTCTGGGGGTGCCTCTCTGGTCAGTGGTTGGATGTCTTAATGCACAGGTTCTTTTTCTATCTTGGAAGGTATTTTTTCTTGGCAAGGAGATTTGAACATATTTAATACACGTTACCATATTTTTGAAACTTTTCCTGGCTAAATAACAATCTAATTTTGTAAAGAAGACAGAAATAAAATGAGATTTAAATGGTTCTGTAGGGGCTTCCACTTGATGATCTGCATTTTATTCCATTTCTTTTTAAACTACTGACATGCCTTTGTTCTATCAGTAAAGCATGCTACATCATTACTTCTCAGTTTTGGGTCTGCTTTTAAAACTGGTGGTCCAAGGTGTGTACACACCTTTCCAATGCGATTTTTAAAGAAAAGTGAGATAATAATATGGGTCATATTACTAGTATCCTTGGAAAATGATGTATTAGAAAAGAGACCTCATACTACACTGGATATTTGCAAACTTTAACATACAATACAACTCAGCTGAATGGAGAGGATAGAGCTTCTTCAATTTTTCTGTAATGAATTGCTAAACAAATTGTAGCTAATTTGATGTTTCTACCACTTCCTTACCCTATTTAACTTCAGTCTGATACAACTATCCAGTCTCTGTAGGATATAGTGTCTGTTGAATAAAAACAATGTCCTCTGAAGGTTGCTTTTATCTTCTGCTTCTTTCCCCATGATGTCATCCAATTGCAGGGCAGATGGAACTTATGTATTATCCTGGCATCATGCAAAGATGGATGCTTGGCCTCATACTGGTTCTCTATTTGTACCAGCTCATTCTTAACTGGCTTCTAAAGTGATGGCCTGGGTATACTTGGTTTTTGTATTTCTGCATATTCTGGTGGCCTCCGAAGTTGCTGTATTTGACCAGTACTTGTGAGCCATTCTTTTGGCATGTATGTGCTCCTAGGAAGGATAGGTCATCTCCCTCTCGATGACTCAACTTTCTTTCAGCTCTCACAGGAGCGAGACCCTAGGGTTTATGTGTGTTCTCCATCCAGTCTTCTGAACTGGTGGTTCCTTCCAGCCTTTGATCTGAGATGAGCTCATACCACCACAGTGGGTCACATGGCTGGCTCTCAATTCAGTATTCATCCCATGCAGGAACTGGACTTAAGTCATGAGTGCCAGTCAGACTTCTCTCTGTGTGACCATGTGCTTTGACTCCGAAAATCAACATGGAACTGGGAAAAGATGCCCTTGCCTTTGGTGCTTCCCTCGATGTATTTAACATACCGACTTCTGCAGGCCAAGGCTCAGAGAGGGGAAGTCAGGAAGAGGTCTTACTGTTTGCCCTTCTGACTTCTCTCACTTCTCTTCTGTCTCCTTTCCAATTTCTCTAAGGCAGGAACAAGAGTTGGCATTTCTTTAGTTTCCCCAGTATTATGATCTATTTTTTTATAGCTCCAGCTAAGATGTAGTAGTGGGTGTACCTCCTCTACATTGCAGTAGTTCTTTCTCTCTGAGCTAAACCTGCAAAGTTCAAATATTGATAAGCTAAGGGGAAGACAGAAGAATTTAAATAGTTTTGTCTCAAGGCAGTGAATGGCCTGAGTTGCAAGGCTATTCTCCTGCTCCTTCTTGTTATGAGATATATATATATGCTCTTCCTTACTGTGACCATATCCGGCTTCTCTAATGAAGCCCCTGGTACAGAATGGAGCGCTTAGGTTACATCTCTCTCCATTTCTGGAGAATCACCTTCATTCACTTATGGGTAGGCAAGGAAACAGAAAATTCTGGTATCTTTTCTTTGGATGAATTTAAAAAAATGTATTTTATTCTCAGAAAGTTTCCAGTGAATAACTATGCTGCTCTTGGGAAATGTATTTTGAATTTTGGAGGTTCACTTCCATAAACCTTAACAAGGTGTATTTGGTTAAAGAGGAAATGGCCGTGGTTCAAGGCAGGAGAATGGATTTGAAGTTAGGAGAGCAGTTTTCTCGACCTTTGGGAGTAACTTACTGGGTTGACTCATGGCAGTCATGTGATTACTGCCTGCCTTATTTTCCTGTGTCTGAAGGGAGACAAGAAATGCTTACATAGTGAACACTTGCAAAGTAAGATGACACCAGAAAAGGAAGGGACAAGTTGCCCATGCTTTGCCCCTATCACTTTTGACCTCTTTTCCATATATACTTTGCCAGTTGTCTCTAAAAATATAAACCTGCTGGTTCCACAGTTCTGGAACCACGTGACTGTCATCCAACTCCTGGGCCACGCAGGGAAAGTGAAATATTCCTCTCACTCTCCTGCCCCTCTCATCAGTGACACAGTGGGTAAGCAAAGCAAGATTGAGATATAGAAACTACTGGATGATAAAATTAGCAGGTCTCCACAAAATATTAGGAAAATTTGTTCATATGTATTCATAGAACATTTATACTCAGTTTCTTTTAAATTGTTAAAAATTTGTGCTTGGTTTGCATGTAAAGATAAATAGGAGATTTCCCCCCTGTTATTTCCAACCATTACCAACCCTTTGGGTGTGTTGAACCACTGTGTCCTTCCAGCAGTCTGGGTCACTATCATTTGGGTTCTCTTGTAGCCCCTGGAGCAACAACCTGGGGCTTTACCTGAGCTGAGAGAATGCAGGGAGCCCTGCCCTCCATTTTAGCACTCAGCCGCACCTGCACTCATCTCAGCGCTGGCGAGCTCTGAGGTCAGCTCCCAGGGCACTTGGCAACAGACCTAAACTCCTGAGGAAATGAGATCTGAGGTGCAAGGACTTGCAAGTTTTTCCTTGAAGTAAAAGTTTAAACATTAACAGTGACCCCAGGTTACACGAGGCTGAAGCAAAATCTCAGGAGCCAATGGAGGTAGCAAAGATATTTCTTTCCTCTTAGTACAGAACATAGTTCCCCACTCTCACCTTTAGATAAAGTCAGCCACAAAGCACAGCTTATGGTGGGATTTGAGGTGATAACAGCCCCTATACCCTGAGCTGACAATCTATGCACAGGGACGTTAATATTTGCTATTGGTGTAAGCCTGTCCTTTTTATGTTTCTCTCAATGCTCTGTGGTTTTTGACTGATTATGGAAAGGAGGAGAAAAATATTAGAGGCAAGTTTTCATATTTTTCTTCTTTTGCTTATGTCATTACCTCTCTCTTCTCCCCGCTCACATAGAAGGGTCTTATCCACTTCTTTACTTTCAGGCAAGTTTCAGCCATACAATTGAATGTCTGCATGAGGTATTGCTTGCTTACTCTAGCCCACAATGAAATTTTGTTTATTTGTTCATTGCTAGCTCACTCTCACACCCACTTACTCTTTTTTATTTTAAAAATTTTATTGACGTATAATTACATACACTGAAATACGCAGTTCTGTGAGTTTTGTCAAATGTATATACCCATGTACCTAGTACCCTAAACAAGACATAGAATCCTTAGCCATAGCCACCATCCTTTCCAGTCAATCCCCATATTCTGATTTCTATCCTTTAGACTGGTTTTGCCTGCTCTTGTAGTATGTACTCATTTTGTGTCTGGTTTCTTTCATACAACATAATATTTTTGAGATTTATCCATATTATTGTGTATATCTGTTCATTCCTTTTTGTAGAATTCCATCATATAAATTCACCACAGTTTGTTTATTCATTCTCCCATTGAAAGAATGTTGAAATTGTTTCTAAATTTTTTGTTATATGAATAAATGTTCCTGTACAGTCTTTTTGTGCACATCTATTTTCCTTTCTCTTGGGTAAATACCTGTGAGTGGAATTGCTGGGTATAATCCAGGTGTATGTTTAACTTTATAAGAAAGAAACTGCCAAACTGTTTTCCAACATGGATGTACTATTTTAGATTTGCACTAGCAGTCTTTCTGAATTTAGCTGTTCTAAGGAGTGTGTAGTGGTATCACTGTGGTTTTAATTTGCGTTTTTGTGCTGGCGAACAATGTTGAGCATCTTGTCGTGTGCTTATTGGACACTGAATATTCTCTTTTGTAAAGTGTCTGTCCAAGTCTTTTGATATTTTGTATTAGGTTGTTTGTCTTTTTATTATTGTAATAGTTCTTTTTATATTTTGCAGATTTGTCTTTGTGG
Source organism: Cynocephalus volans (assembly GCF_027409185.1). NCBI lineage: Eukaryota > Metazoa > Chordata > Mammalia > Dermoptera > Cynocephalidae > Cynocephalus > Cynocephalus volans. The sequence goes on along the minus strand of NC_084461.1, from coordinate 60,721,387 downwards.
GATATATATATATGTTGCAAATATTTTCACTCAAGTCTGGTAATTTTTGATAAGCAGAAGTCAAATTTTATTTGATGGTTAATTTTTTTTGTATTCTTTAATGAATCTTTGCTTATCTCAGGTTGGAAATATATTTTCTTCTAGGGGCTTTCTAATTTTAACTTTTATGTTGGGCATGTACTCCACCTTGAATAACTTGTATATAGTGTGAGGTAGGGGTCCAGGCTCATTTTTTTATATAATGTCCAGTTGTTAATGCACCAATTGTTGAAAAATCTTTTCTTTCTCTCATTAAATTGCACTGGCACATTTTGTCATAAGTCAATTAATCATATATGTGTAAGTCTATTTCTTGATTTTCTATTGGGTTCAAGTGATTCGTTGTCTGTATTTTTGTTCATACTATACTTCGTTAATTACTTTAGCTTTATGATAACTTTTGAAATCTGGTGGTGCATGTCTTTCATCTTTGTTCTTTCTCAATATTGTTTTATCTCTTCCAGGAACTTTGCATTTCCACATACATTTCAGCTTAGAAAGTTCTATAATAAAGCCTTCTGGGAAGTACATTTAACCTATAGATCAATTTGGGGACAACTGACATATTACAATATAGTCTTCCAACCCATGAGCATGGGGTGGGGTTTATTTGCAATTTGGCATTATCTGAATATCTGTAAATGGGTCTCTATTTGTGTATTCCTGTTAACCCTCTCCAGTAAACTTTTTCAGATATACTTGCTTAAATGATCAATAAATATGCCCTTAGATCACCTTAATAGCAATTTTAGAATATTAAAGCAAAGGTAATTTTATTTTGTGGGAGGGAGGAATTTAAGAGTCTCACTAGCTTCCTAGTGGCTTTTGCAGCTGGATGTGGTCATGGTGCCAGGAGGGTCCCCATGACCCTTTAGTGGTTAGTGCTCAATGTCCTGTTCCATCAGCAGAGCTAAGGGGCTTTGACTCTAACTATCCTTAAATCCGTCTGGGGACAGGATTCATCTCACTGACCTGGCACAGAATGCGGGCTCAGTTTGTTTCTTGGGTGAATGAAAGAAGAAAGTTCTAAATCAGTGTGATTAGATTAGACCCTGTCCACCTCCACTTGGACTCACTCCACCCCTTTCCTACTAGAAAGGATCAATAACTTATTTATTCAAAACTGAAAAAAAAAGGCAAGCTCAATTAATTTAATGAGTTAGTGACCAAAGTTCAAATGCATTGCCATAGCTAAATATCTTGGTGAAAATTTATGACATTTGAGTCCTTATTGACCAGCCATTTTCCATTCATGAGCAGCATTAGCTTGAACCACATATTGAAGATTGATGATTCCTCACACTTACGGGAACCTGAACTAGAAAACATTTGGTTCTAATAATGTTGAAGAGGATTCAATAGGTTGTATTACGGTATAGATTTTCCCTTACTGTGTCTCTTTTTTAAGTTACAAAAGAACTGTTTTAGGCTTAAATGTATTCACCAGCCATTTAGTACACTTAGACACATTGCATATTTAATGTTCCACTTTACTGCTCACTGAAAGAAATAAATGCATAATAAAATGCTTTGAAAAATGCTTAATTTTTCAACTGTGATTTAATGTGTAATGGTTCAATAAGACGATGAATCACCCTGGTCTGCAACTACTGAAAAACAGAAAAATTACCCTCACTGGTATTTTGAATCTGTGAATATTAAGTTTGTCAATGTAATTTATGACTCAGCAGGTAATATACCGGTAATTTGCATACTAATTGCTATGGTGGAAGCCAAACGACTTTAATTTAGTAAATTAGCCTGCCGGAGCAGAAGCCAGCAATTGCCTCTCTGTGTTGAGGAGAGAGAGGAGTCTTGTTTAGGAGTGAGAAAATGCAGCTCTGACCAGGGGGCCTTTCAGAGCTGCAGACGCCCCTGCTGGCAGGCCTGCCACAGGGCTGCGAAGCCCACAGCCTTGCCCAGAGGCTGGTGTCTGCATCTCCTCAGACCCAAAGCCCAGTGGATTTTGAGTGATTCAAATTCTGAAAATGAAGACTGGGGTCAAAGGAGTTCACTCTGGGCAAAAACAATACATGACTGTGTGTCCAACAGCAGAAAACAAATAGAAATTCGAAGGCAGAAAAATAATCCATTTTGGCTTCCTGAAAGGATTTCTCTTAATGATAGGCATATATTCTTTAATTCTTTCAAAAACAGATTTGCTGTCCTTTTTGTAAATAGAAATGTGTTTGGAGAGTTGTGGGAGAATCAAATGATGTTTTAAATGCCATAGGCACAATATGCATACAAGTTGTTCAACCTCCTCAAAAATAATGAAAGAAAAACAAATCAAAACAGTGAGATATAATTTTCTAGCAAAAATGAAAAAGATGAAAAGCTTTTATTACTGCCAACGGCGTGGAGAAATGAGCATAGTTTAAATTGGCATATCCTTTAGGTAGGTAGTGTACTAGTAGCCATCAGAATAAAAAATGCACATATCCTTTGATATACCAATCCCACTTCAAAGTGTATCCTATAGAAATAAAAACGTATAGCATGCTGCATATGAAATTAATGCTATTTGACCGTTTTTTATATACAAAAACAGTAATTTCAAATGACTCAAACTTATACAGGGTGTTCATTGTAGCATTTTGTAATGATGATGGTTTGGAAAAAGTCAAAATGTTCAGCAGGAAGAGACTAATGAAATGAATAGTGGTGTGTGTTTTATGAAGCTTCTAAAAAGTGTGCAGTAAGGCTAATCTTCACTGACACAGAAGGATGACCGTGGAACATTAAATAAAGAGACCAAGTTGTGTAGCATTACACATATCCTTAGTTTTGTTTTTTGAAAGTGTGATGTGTATGTTTATGCATCAAACTTTGTAGGATGCACCTGTACTTTGTGTGTGTGTTAGTATTTTAAGAGTGGTGGTAAAAATTAGGATAAATATCGTATTAAAATTAGCTATATGTGAATCAAATGCATCTCAACAGCTTAAAAAGTACCCACTGCCAAGCCAGCTATTTGCCATGGTCATGGTGACTCTCAATTTTTGAAAACAGAACTCATCAAGGCTTGAAAAGGCACATGAGGGCATGAAAGTCATGAAAGAAAAGTGGGGCTAGTTGACTAATTGAAGTCACTGTCTCATCCCCCCCCCTTTTGCTACCAGTGGTTTGTTGAGATATAATTTATATACAATAAAATTCATAAATCTTAAATGTGTACTTTGATGGAGTTTGACAAATGTATTGAGGAGTGTGCTGGTAAACTGGCTTTCTAGAAAAAACAGCCTCAAACCTGATTTGTAGCATTTGTTCATTTTCATAGTTTAAATATTCCCACCATGGCTGATTTTAAGCTAGCAGTGGTTCAATAAACGGATTACAACATTTTACTGACTACTTAAGAATTGCCTCTCAGGAATGTGAGAGACGAACTCAGCACAGTGCTGCGTGCGTTTGACTGTGTAGCTTTCACCCAAATCAAGCAGCAGAACATTTTCATCACTCTGCAAGATTCCCTCATGGTCCTTTTCACTTAATTCACCCTTACCCTGCCCCAGACAACTGAAATTCTAACTTTTATTACCATAAATAAATTAATTTTGAGCTTCATGTAAGTGAAACTACAGAGCAGACAGTCAAATTATTTGTGGCTTGTTTTGCTCAACTTAATGTTTTTGAAATTCATCCATGTTGTTGCAGAAGACACATTTAAAATCATGTGCACTCCTCTAAGTCAAGTATCTGTGTCTTTGTGTTGATCTCTGGTATATTACTGGAATATAATCTGTACTTTAAAACATAGTTTTCCTCCTTTAAAACTCTTTTTTATTTACTCTCTCTAGTTGCTCAGTGTATAATGTTGGCCACACTGCACATAGGATATAAGAGGAAGCAGATTCTATGGTTCTTAATATTTCTAAATTTCAGATCTCATTTTATCAAAATGAGAATCAAGTGGAAAAAATCATAGTTATCATTAGAAGCCATTCTCCAGTTGATTTCTCTTTTCATGTTGTGTGTGTGTGTGTGTGTGTGTGTGTGTGTGTGTGTGTGTGTGTGTGTGTGTGTGTGTGTGCGCGCGCGGGCACGTGCTGTGAATCTCTGAACATGGTTATAACAAAGCCTGGCCACAAACAAGATAGTATGTACCAGCCAGACTTAAACCTGAATCTTTCCAGCTGTGAATCTTTCCCATGGCAATACCCCAGGTTCATCATAAAGATGACATTAGAAACCAGAGGCTAGGGATAAAGGCCATAATGTCCAAGCAGTACAAATGCAGGAGCTCCCCAGATAAAATGAAGAGTCTGATCCCCACGGTGTTATATACACTGTCACTAAGAATTTCTGTAATATTACAATTTTGTGGTCTTTTTAGCCATTTCCTTAAGATTTTTCAAAATAACTGTTTCCAACTGCCCTAGAACTGCTATTGTTTTTACAAAGAAGGAGGGAAACTATGGGATCTTGAACCAGTGGGCATTTCAAATCATCTGTTCCCATTGGGCACCCACTCCCTAAATTCTGATCAGCATTTATTTAAAAGTGTCACTTGGAGAGAGGTAAAAACTGGGAATGAATTTCAGGGAAGAATTTCTGAGCACTTGCATTGATTAGATGTTTATTATAAGCAGAGCTAACTTTTGGGTTAAAATGAAATACTGTAGACCCAACATACACACTTCTCCTTTCAGCCAGGACTCGGTCGGAGCCCTGTGATCCATGGAATGTGAGCATGGCCACACGGCTGCCCCAAAGGCCGCCGGGGAGGCAGGGGTGACTTTCTGGTGCTTCCTCATTGTCGGGTTTGGCCTCTCTCCTCTGCTCTGGTCTAGCTCTACCCAGATGTCCTGTTGTCCTCTCTCCCTGTTCTGGGAGTGGGGTAGGCTGACACAGGGCAGCGGAGACTGTTGGAGCCCTGGAGATCCAGGTGGGAAGTAACTAGCACACCATCGCTGCTTCTGCACCCGGGGCACACCTCCTGTAGGCTGCTCCCTGCCAGTGCTACATGTGGCAGGGATACTAAAGCAGACCCATTCCAGGAAAACATGTTACTTCTTTGTGAGCTGACTTTGGGCTCAAGGACTCTTTGAAGGCTTTGTGGAAACTTTTTTGAACTGCATGACAGTCTAGGAGGCTTCCACCCAATCTTCCCTCCTTCTATCCTTCAAGTGGGGTCAGACTTGCATCTTGGTGATGGCTCTCCCAGCCTTACCTGGTTCCCTTTCTGTTTTTTTCATTCAGGTATTTCCACTAATAAAATCTCCACACATTTAATCCTGCGTGGACATTTGCTTTTCAGCGTATCTGGACTAAATACAGGCCATTCAAGCACATCCTGTATGGCTGCTTGGGAAGGACAGTTTAGTGATGACCTGCTGACCTTAAGTTCTCCTCCAACACTGGCATCTCTGTTTACTTTTCTATGTTCCTGTGAAGCACCCTCCTCGTCTTTGGCTGAAGAAGGGCTCCCAGTAGCAGCAGAAGCAGTCTTGGCTGCTGGCCCAGGCAGGAGGGGACTGTTGAGGGGCAGCTGTCAGCATTGAATGGCTTGGTGTCCTCACCCAGTATATGTTCTCCTCTGTCTCTTGTCCATGCCACTTCTGTGGGACACAGGATACCTCCCTGTATTAATGGGAATGTTAGACTTGAAAGCAACAATGGAGGTGTGAATAAAGGACAAGAAGATGGATGTGAGAGTCTGGACCAATGTCCTCAGTTTCTCAAGGATTAGCCAGAAGACAAAGGAATGCTGTTGAGACACTGCTTCTTCCAAATGAGCACCAGGAGGGCAATAAGAGAGTTTGCTAGTCAGGCCAGAGGCCAGAAGTGTATGCTGGAGGACCAGAGAAGAGGCTGAGATCTTTGCCTTTTCCTAGCATTTCTAGCTCCTACGTTTAGTCAACGTTTGAAAATGTCATAGGAAAGTAGTAGAACAAAGATCCTGAAGTCTGTCTCCTCTCTTCTACCCTCAAAGGGCCACCTGCTTATTAGGTTCTAAGAATGTGGCCAAAATTCCAAAATTGGGGGAACTTCCTGTGGGGACCAGCACCTGAGCCCTGTGGTTGAGTTAAGTTGCTGTTTTGCTGCTGATTCTCTGGAGAAGGTTTTTTGTGTGGCTTAGGTTTTAACTGTTGGCTTTTTAAACATTTCCAGATCTTGTGAGGTCAGATACACCTGGACCGTGTGGAAATTCTGGCCCAGGACTCAGTCTTCCCCACAAATACAACTGTATAAGAGATAGGCAATATTAAAAGATGTACTTTAAACAACAAAATGTCAAAATGTCAGGGGGAATGACACCTAAGTGTAGAGTTGGCTTTGGTTCTTTCTTTTTTCTTAGGTATCAAAGTTAAGTTGTTATTAGTCTAAAATAATCTGTTATAACTATGACATGTTTTTTGTAAGCCTCATGGTAACATGACTTATGAGACATACTAAAAATAAATAGCAAGAAATCAAAATAAATCAGGCACAGAAAGACAAATACTGCATAGTCTGTCACAGAAGGAGAGCGCAGGATAATGATTACCAGAGGCTGGGAGGGGAGGGGGTTGTGGGGAAAGGAAGGGTTGAACTAATGGGGACAAAACTATGCTGTCTACCTTAAGTGAAGCATTGTGCAGTATATGCATGGACTGAAACAACACACTGTACCCCACAAAAATAAATATAAATAAAATTGAAAATAAATATGAATGTGGTCAGAATCAAAGTGGGGGTGGGTGGGTGAGCGAGGAAGTCTGTTTTCTTTTCTGGTGGCCTAGCTCTGCCAGAGATGGTCACTCTGGGTCCCAGGGATTCCTCAAGGGCTGGTTTTTTCCATTTTGGCAGTGAAATCTAGTTCCTTATATGGCAGGCCCAGCCAGAGCCCAGTTAGAACATCCAAGGCCTTGCTGGAGACAGAAGAGAGCCATGGCTAGATCCAGCTTTTGAGCCTGACCCAATCCAGATTATACTCTGGGGACTGGGCTGAGTTGTATTAGCATCTGAGATGTGGAACAGGATTTGGAACTAGAAAATAGTGAATAATATTTTCCAGAGCTTCCACTCAGACCTCAACATAATTAGGATTTGCTGGGCCACCTGTCTCTCTCATTCTTGAAGAGAAGCAGGGACCTTTGTGTCTCAGGCCATTACCTTCTCCTTCTCTCACTAAGGGTTTCATCAGGGCTGAATCTGCACATGTGCAAACTGCTACAGAAATGTGTCCAGTGAAATTGTTGGCTTTACTTGATTTTCAAAACAAGTGGACGGACATCTTTTTATCCAAACAATAAATTGGAAGATGAAACAGAGAAATTTCCAAACTTGGGAACAGAGAAAGGATATAGGCAAGCCATAGCATCTTGATGCTTGCTAAACCATCAGACTTCTAGAGTAATATTAAACTGTTCTCTGAACCCAATTCACAAGGCAGCCCTAAGCACTTAGAGACACATGGCTAACAGGACTGGACACACTAAATTAGCTCCCAGATGCACACTCTAAAATATAGGCATACAATTTGAATACTAATTGTCCTTTTGCCAAACCTAGCAAATAACAAGCCTTCTTGGGGAAGATGATCTCATTTCAATTCATCCTGCTCTTGCAATCATCGCTGCCAACAGAGACTTGACATATCTATATCTTTCGTCCTCTCACAGGAAAGAAGTCATTCCTAGTGCTAAGCCACTTGGCAGGGGCCTCTGAGGTTGCTCTACTATGGGCTGTGGGACACAAATTAATTCTCCAATTTCTATTCTGGACACAGTTGCATGCATACGGATTCCACAGGTGCATATTTTTATTTTAAAAAAAAATAGCAAGGGAAATGGAGTTAGTTAGACCTTGGAACAATTTGTTCCATAGAACTGAATGAATCATCTCCCATAATGAGCTTTGTTGGCCAGAGCTGCAGCAAACACTGAACGGTCCCATTTATCAATCATTCAAGGGCCCACTGCCTACCAAGGATATTCATGAATGTATTAAGGGCTGATTGGCTCTTGCTCTGTTACTCAGTGTCCATCAGAAGGACATGGACTTGCTCGTCATTCTGACTCAATACTGGTGTGCATTTCCACTGAAGATCAGCGGCTTAGCCAAGAGAAATTTACACCAGAATTTCTCTCCCCTTGAATGAGGACCCAGTGGCACATGATGTGGAGTTCTTTTGTGAGGACCCAGGAAGCAAAAGAGGGGTGCTCTCCATAAGCCTACATTCCAGGGGCAGTTCTTGTGCAGGCAACTCTGTACTAAGTCCTTGCTCCTTGAAGTGTAGTCTGTGGGATGTACCTGGGAGCTTGTTAGAAATGCAGAATCTCACTTCCACCCCAGACCGACTGAATCAAAGTGATTAAAATCAAGGTTTGAGAAGCACTGTAGGAAGTGACAGGGTACTAAATTCTGGGGATGTAAGGTATCCTGGCCTCTGCCTTCCCAGAGCTGTAGTCCAGAGGTGGGGGAAAAACCGATGTGTTAAAAGAGAACTCATTCCACGAGGGGAGAGCTGTGTAGAGGTCGGTAGCAAGTGCAAGACAACAAAGAGACAGTGGTTAACTCCACCAGGGGTGCTGGGAGCTCCGGGAGGTGACGGTTTGCAGGTGAGGGGATAGTAGGTCTCCCTGCTCCATTGCTATCACCCCACTGTCTCAGGTCAGGCTTTCATGGTCCCTCACCTGAACTGTGGTGAGCATCTCCTTGCCTCCACTTTTGGGGGTCCCTCAAATCCACTTCCTCCATTGTCCCCTGAATCATCTAGATAAACACAAACCAATCCCACCCCTGCTTAAAACTTTTCATTGCTTAAAGGGCAAAATGCAGACTCCTTAATTGGCACACAAGTCTTTTTTGTCTGGCACACACAGATCTTTCTAGGGCTATTTCTTGCCATTCTCCAGCCAATCTCCTTCTGCTCTAGCTTTCCAGAACCTTCCATGAATTCTTTCACACGTTTTTCTGTTTTTGCCACTCTGCCTTTTTCAGTAGTTCTTCCTTCTTCCTGAACTGCTTTTCCTCTGTGTTTACTTTCAACTCCTCTTCATCCTTCAAAGCCCTGCTCCAGCATTACATCTTCTGTGAAGTCTTGTATGAACCACTCCTAGAGAGAGTTAATCATTTCCTAATTTGCTCTACTTCTGCACTTCACATATTTGTTGTTTTATAGATCAGATTTTATTGTTATTATTTGCTTAACAGGAGCTTCACCTATGATGATGGCTGTTAAGTTTATTCTTTGATGGCAGGAAATGTGTTAATTTGAATCCCCAAACTGGCACTTAGAAGGCTGGCAGTATAGTTTTTGAATTAACTATAATTTGGAAAAATTTTGAAAGCATGAAGATGCTGGGCATGTTAAGAGTCTATAGTTCTTTTGGTCTGGTTTAAGCACAAAATGGGTGAGGGGGTGCAGATATAAACTGGAAGGGTAGGTAGAGTTTAAATTGGGAAAGGCCTTAAGTGTTCTGCTAAGGAGATTGATCTCTAAGAAATCACCAATGTTATTTACAGCAGCAGAACGATATGACTAGATCTTTATTTGAATAGTCGGCTGGGAAAAGTAAGATATAAGAGGGGCGGTGGAAAAAACAAAAAACAATGAGATCAGAGAAGCTGCTGTCATAAAAGCCTACGTAAAGAATGACAGGGGCCTGAAGTAGAGCAAGGACCAGGAGGAAGGGAAAAGAGTCAAGGCTCATCTCTCAGCAAAGTACCTTCAAACTGGGCTGAAACACTGATATTGTTGTTCTGATTGTTTATGCCAAGGCCGATATGCTATAGGAAGGGTTCGATTTAGTAGAGCAGAAATTCGTGAAGCTGGGTCAATAGGGTTGGGAGTTGAGTGCGGGTTAAGGAGGTGGCTTCTGATTAATTGACTTTTCTGATTAACTCAGACTATTTGAAAACCCATCCTCTTTGTTTTCACCAACTGTACTGTATTAAATTATGTCCTCCCAAAACTTACTGAAGCTTGAATTGTGTCCTCCACATTTTATGTATTAGACACGTAGCCCCCACTGTGATTGTTAAGAGGGTGGGAAATCCTATTACGATAATCAAAAGGTGGGGCTTTGAAGAGGTGCTTAGATTGTAGGGCCATGCCTAGTGAGTGGATTAAAAATGGTGGTCAGGGGTGTGGTTCTGAGGGCTTTAAAAGAAGAGGAGAGTCTGTCTTGCTCTCTCTCTGCTCTCTCTGTTCCACTGTCTTGCAATGTGAGACCCTTGGGTCTCTGTTGCCACCACCAGATGGACTTGGGACTTCCCAGCCTCAGAAACTGTAAGCAATAAATTTTGTTTTCTTACAAATTACCCAGTATCAGGTATTTTGTTATAGGCAACAGAAATGGACTCATACAGAAAATTGGTACTAGAGAAGTGGGGTGTTGCTTATAACAAATACTTGAAAAGGTGGAAGCAGCTTTGGAACTGGGTGTTAGGCAAAGGTTAGAAGAATTTGGAGGACTCAGAAAAAGACAAAAGACAAGGGAAAATTTGGAATGTCTTAGAGACTGGTTACATGGTGGCAAGCAGAATGCTGATAGAAATATGGATTGTAAAGACCATTCTAAGGAGATAGATAGAAATAAGAAGGAGTTTATTGGAAACTGGAGCAAAGATCACTCTTGCTGTGAACTGGCAAGGAACTTGGCTGCATTCTGTTTAGGCCCTAGGATTCTGTGGAAGTTGGACTTTACGAGTTGTGAACCAGAGAATTTGGCAGAAGAAATTTCTAAGCAAGAAGCATTAAAGAAGCTGTGTGGCTACTTGCAACAGCCTATGCTGAGTTATGGCGGCAAAGGCATAACATAAAGCCAGAATTTGAAAGGGAAGCAGAGCGTAAAGATTTGGTAATTTGCAGCCTGGCCATGGGGTCGAGAAGCAGAGAGCATTTTCAGAAGAAAAATTCAGTGGTACTAAGTAGACAATTCCATAGAGACAGAAGGTAGATTAGTGTTTGACAGGGGCTGGGGAGAGGAAGAAATGGGAAGTGACTGCCCAATGGGCCCAGGGTTTCTTTTTAGGGTGATAAAAATGTTCTAGAACAAGGTAGTAATGATGGTTGCACAACATTGTGAATATGCTAAAAACCACTGAATCATACACTTTAAAATAATTAAAATGGTGAGTTTTATTTCAATTAAGAAATGAGGTTAAACTTAAATGTTTCAAAGATTTCTTAAATTTCTAAGACTCTATGATTTAATAAAACCTTTCTAACAAACAGTAAGTGCTCAATAAATACATGGTGAGTTGAAAAAAACATTGGAGTGTGATTCTTTAGACTAAAGACAATACTTTCCTACATGTAGAGATATCTGGATCAGATGACACCATCAGTATCCTAATACATAGTATAACCCGTGGGACAAAATCACCTTTAAATGAACATGTTCCATCGGTGGCATGCTGGTAAAATGGTGTGGTTGGCTTAATGACCAACTCTTCAGAAAAAAAAAAAAATGCAATATATATGTATGTATATCATAAATTTTACTGATATAAAGAATGTGTAGCACACAATTTACAAATAATAGTAAAACATATAATACTTTTTACTGTAACTTCCATATAGCTAATTGACTCTCACAGAATGCTTTTGTTGATTTATGCTGAACTCTTGCATCTGCAGCCAAGCTATAGCTGTAATGGAATGATGATTTAACAAATGGAGTTGCATCTCAACCCTCTAACCCTTTTCCTAATAAATTTGTTGTCATTACTCTGATATGTAGTTTATTTTATTGTTCTATTAAATTATCTCTTACCCTTGTAAAATTGTAACTATTTCACTGAAACTTCATTCGGCTTTCGCACTAGGCATGTCCAAACTTCACCCGTTTGTGGATGATGTGTGCATTTTGTTGAAGTGGATTATAGTTTTCGATTATTGGGAGAGAATTTCCTCTGTTTTTGTGTGTGTGCTATTTACAGTGCATTATGGCTATAGAATGACAGCTTTTAAGTTTAATCTTCATTGTTAATATTTTTCTCTATTATTTTCTTAATTTTAGACAGCCAATAAAACAGTAAATCAAGTCCTGAGTTATAGCATCTGCTGATTGCTGTGGTGTAAATGCTGATCTGCAGCTGCCAACGTTAACATCACTGAAGGTGGAGTGGGAAGAGAAGCACAGGAAGAAACTATTACGAAGCATTCCCACCATACCATACTGATACAATAGACTAAATCACCTAAAGAACACAGGTAATAATAGTAAAAGAATTATGTAGTGATGAGCTTTGAATATTTATTTCCTCTGTTTTTATTAAATTATATTTAATTATGAGTTCATATAATTTAGCTTTTAATGGCTGTGTTTCTAACAACCAGCTCATTAAATTTCTGGAAGTTGAACCTGGTTCTCATGAGCCAGTACGAGCTGGGTTCAGCACACCAGTGAGCGTAACTAAAATTCGTGGCTTATCATGCTTTTCTTAGTTCAAGACTCCTCCAGAAACTTTATAAATATACCCTCCTGGAGATATCAACACTCTCTTAATTGCAAATTCTCTGGTTTAGTGTTTCTTAGATATTGTGCTATGAAAAAATTTTCGTTGAGATTATAATAGGCACTCCACGTTAAAAAAAGCCGGGAGGGGGATGGAGTGGGGTTCTAGACTCGAAGTTTTGAGAAATGTTGTAGGACTTCTCAGTGCCCTTATTAAGCTAGCACATTCTGAACGTTCTAGAAGAGTATGCAATATTCAGTTACGATATGTATTTAGTAGAATATAGTTTAGAAAATACCACTAAACCATAAATGGACTTATGATAACATTGCAGTTCACAAGTCTAGGCACCTCTACCCTAGCATTTTCGAGGCCCCCCAAATCTCTACAGTGGAGACGAGGACTTCACTCTAGCAGTCCCTCCCCACACCATGTTCTTTTGTCCACCTCTTAGGGTATTTTGGGGTCAACCGTGTGGATCATGTGGTTAATGAACACTTGGGTATCAACTTTGTTATCCTCATGGGACTGGGCACAGATCACATGGGCTCCAGTGATCCCTACATCTCTTGGGGACTGATACATCCTTATCTAGAACTCCTCTCTGTCCTATTATTGTAGGTGCTGCATGTATAGAGGAGGTGGTGGGGGCAGCTGATTCTGATCCTCCAGTGCCCTCCTAGGCCAGTTTGCTTTCAGATCCATTGCTTGGCCTTCCACAGCTTGCTCTGAATCATGAGTGGTGGGGTGGGGTGGGATTGGAAGTGGGGGGTGGCGACTAAACTCCACAGGCTCCATTTTCCAACTCCCCTCTTAGCTGGCTCTCAGCTATGTTTGGTCTTTGGTGAGAGACTGAAGGATCAAAGGGGAGGGGGAAGCCAAGGTATTTGTCGCCTACTTCTGCCTTATTCAGTGTCTCTGGAAGCAGATACATCTTCTCCCTTATCCTCTTTTTTCATGGTTCCAGCTGCTGCCATGTGGATTCTGGGGACATGGTTTCCCACCTTTGTCCTTCTAACCTAGAAGTGGCAGACACTGTCTGCTGGTGCACGTCCCTGGGTGGCCTCCCGTTTTTCATTTGGCCTCTCAGCTCTTCTATCAGCTGTTGTAGCAGACACTGTCATGCCCTGCTCGTATCCTCAAGGTATTCACTTTACAAGCCAAAGGCCTCTTACTGGAACACCTGAGGCTTGCTGCCCAAGATGTTTGGTTCTGGCCATGGGGACATGCTCAGCCTACATTCAGAGCAAACTGGAGAATTGATGTCCCCAGAAGCCACTGCAACTGAGGAGTGTTGATGGCTAAATGCCCCAGCTCCCTCACTCCTGGGGGTGGGGGAAAACCTGAGGTGTGTTCTACACTGGCTCCTGCAGGATTGAGCTCCAGTTCCACAGTGGCACATGCTTGATGATGCACCCTTTAGATTGCTTCCTTCCCTTGCCTGTCTCACTACTCATCTACTTCCATTTCTTGGCATCACCTCCCATCACCTCGAGTACTTGTACTCGGGTCCTTGTTTCTGGGTCTCCTGGGAACTCAAACCTAGACACCTGTGTAACCCATTTCCGGCATTAAGCCCTCTCTGCTTTAAATATTTGCGTGCTTTCTACTTTTCTGCTTAGACTCCAACTGCTCCCCACCTGCTCTGCCGCAGACCCCTGCCACAGCCCCACCTTTCTACCTTGCTGGGAAGGAGGAGGAGGCCCCAAAGGTAGGTCTGGGGCAAACAATATAAATTGAGAACTTCTAAGACACAAAGAATCCTCATTATCACTATATATAGCATCATTTAACAGCTCCTGAAGGTTGTTGGAAGGTGTCTGTATCCAGCCTGTTTCAAGTTCACATTCTTTTAGATACTGTTCTATGTGGTTCATTCCTCTAGAGGGCAAGACTAGTGCTCATCTAACTATTTTCTTTCTCAGGATTAAATATATCCATTCGAGTTCTCTGGTGCATGAGGCACCTGCCAAAGCAGGGAGGTGCAAGGAGCCTTGTGGTGGCTTTGCTCAGTGCTGGATCGTTCACATGGACTGCTCATGAGTTTATGGCACCAAACAAAAAAGTGTTGGAGGGAAATTTATATTTGGTATTTCAAAACAAGCATTATAAAGTAGTTATCACAAGAAGAAAAAACAAGAATTTTGTTGCAGTTCATCACATTTGTTTTATGGCTTAGCGTTGAGTTTGTTTTATATGACATCTATGCTTCGTGTTACACAACTATCAGATAGATACACAACTTTGTGTGAATAATTGATGCCCCTGGATTGTAATGCAATGTAGCAGCCCTGGGAGAAGGAGGCACAAGAATAATTTTAATGCTGATGGTCTCCATAGATTTCAATCTATTCTTGGGTCTTTCATATACCGGGGAACTGGAAACCAAGAAGTTACCAGGGACTGCATGACAACCCAACTTCTAGGAGATAAAAGGAAGCAAAGATCTAAAACAAACAAACAAACAAAAAATCCAAGGTATCTCTTGCAAAAGAAAACCCTCCAGACAAAGGCAAGCAGGCTTGATGAGAAGTGCCCAGGAAGATCCCCTGCTTGGAATATTTGCACCACACTGGGGGAGGCTGAGGGAGGAGAGGGAGCCCTAGCTTATTGCAGGCAGAAAGAGGAGAAAAAGAACATGATTAGCATGTTTTTCTCCTTCCCTGGATGAACATGACAGAAGCAGACAATCTGCTGTTTGTGCAGAAGGGGCACAGGGAAGGAGAGAGGATAGCATCTGTTCTGAGAAACTGCTGTTTAAAAATGCAAGAAGTACACAAAGCAAAGGAGGAAATCTTCATCTTGTAGGCCACTGACTCTGAAAACAGGGGAGAACCAGAGAGGCACATGCTGAGAAAGCCTCAGGTTGCCCTGAGTCTGTATCCTGCACTGGCTCGGGTGTCCTGTGGATGTCAGCTCCTCTTTGCTTCAGAGCTGAGGCTCTCGGCTCTGACCTCTGACTAAGGAACAGCCTCCGTAAGGGCAGACATGCCACCTACCTCTGCAGCTAACCATCCTCACCTCACTGCCCAGTGCTGTCTATGTTTAAAATGAATGGCACAGCTTCCTGGCCAAGGCTGGGCTACAGTCCCACCTTCTCACCTCCTCCTCCGTTCTCTGCCCAAAGGGTGATGATGACTATCTTTGATGGAAAAGAAGGCGTACTGATGTCTCCAATGGAGGAGGCCTCCATACATCTATAAGAATTAGAGAACTCATTTGAAGGTACCAGCAAAATGGCCTACCAGCTGGACCAAATATCTGAGGCCTTGAGAGTTAGTTTTGGCCTCTGTACCCTCCCTCTTCGGAGAAGCAATCAGGAGCAAGGTCCCCTGATCATACACCTCTAGCTGCTGTTGATATTCAAATTCACCACCTGAAAAGTCGTTTGTCAGCAGGGATGTAGTGTGACCCAGATCTCATAGGTACCTTTCTGATGGCATTTATATTCTACCCCGGTTTATTTGCAGACCAGACTAGATTGTGAGTGTGGATAGCAGCTGTGTATGCATTCCTCATGTGGATTAACTCAATGCTATTCTGAGAGTTATTTAAATTTATGAAAACTGGCCCTCAGGTCTTGCACCTCTCCCAGTTAAAGTAAGCCGGCCTTAAAACTGAACAATCTTCTTTCCTGAGTCCCAGGGGTCTTTCCACCCTACTCACCTGGCAGAAAGATCATTTTCAAATCTTTTTTCTTGTTGCAAAATGGGAGTAATAGAACCTTCTCACAGCACCATACCTAATGCTAGCTGTTCATTATTATTATTAGATGCTTATTTCTAAGATGAAGCATATTTTCTCCAGGGATTCTGTGAACAGGGTGGGAGCCCTCTGGCCTTCCCCTTTGAAAGGGAAGAAAGCACCATACATGCTGTTGCACAAGGAGCCCCATGGGAGTCATGCTGATCTCCCATGGGCTCCCTGGCAGCCATTTCTCCAGGACTAAGCGTCTGCATTCCATAGCCTGTCTGCAAATCCGTGGTATCAACAAATGCATATCTTTTCTTCTCCTACCACTCTGGCCAAGCGTTGCCAGTTCCTTGAGAGAAGTACCACCTGCAGCCCTGCCATGGGTATGGATGGACACTCCCATTTGCTTGTGGCTTCCTTTTAGGTCAAGACAATTTATTCTCAGGCTTGAGGCTGGAGAGATTATTTGCAATGGAAAAAGAAAGTCTCATCGGTAAATCTGTGCTCTGTGAAGCCACAACAACCACAGCAGTCTATGAAAGTCACCTTGCCTGCAAAGTCCGGGAGGCAAGTGGTTAGCCAGAATGACTTTGGTTTTATGACCTGCCTTGTAACAAAGGCTTTCATTGACATTTTGATGCTGTGTCCTAGTCCTTTAAAATCAAGTGTTAATGTAGTATCAGCCATCTAAAGAATGTTTATGCATCTTCTATAAAGCCATCATAGAACACATTGTTACTATGTGCTAGTACTGATATCCTCACGCCTAGTGCTAACAACGGCATCTTATATTTGTAATGTCTTCAGCTGGGCAAGGCACCTTATAGATAAGGAAACGAGGTGACAGAGATGAGGTCATGGTGTAAGCAAGACTCAGGCCCTGTCTCCAGGTGTTCCAACTCCACATCCTGCCATCTCTTCCTCCCATACTGGCTAGCAGGCTTTCTTAGGTACCATGAACCATGCAATAATGTCCCCAAAGAACAAGGACCAGAAAAAGGCTTTAATTGCTTGCTTCCTTGTATCAGATAACATTTTCCTTTGGCTTCAGGCTGCCAAGGAATTCAGAAGCAAGTGTCAAGATCAATGTCAATGGTATCAAGCTAGGCTTTTGGGATGCAAACATCCCCATCAGTTTCCATTTCATTTGATTTTCTATTTTACTGGTTTTATTGTTTGTGCCTTTTGTTTTATGCCACTTCAATAATTTGGGAAGTAAAAAGAGAATACACGTTAAGGCAAGTCAATAGACCATCCATTTCAGTTTTACCCAGTAGGAAATAGGACCACAGAACTGAACTTTCTTTCCTTCCAGACATTTTGCTGCTCTGCTTTCTAGGGAAAGATCTATTCAGGGTAGGGTTGCCAGATAAAATACAGGGCGTCCAGTAAAATTTGAATTTTAGATAAATAATGAACCATTTTTAGTATAAATATGTCCCAAATGTTGCATACTAATTTTCATATTAACAGTTATTCATTGTTTATCTGAAACTCAAATTTGACTGGATATCCTGTGTTTCGTCAGTTAAATCTAGCAACCTTAATTCAGAGCCACAAAGATCCTAGGTATATAACTTGTTTTTGCACCTATGCATTGAATCTGGCTAAGGATAAAGGTGCAACATTAAAACAAGTTCATAATAATAGTTTAAAACCCTGAAGATGAACTGAACACCTTTAAAATCAAATTTTGAACCTGTGGCCTTTGGAAATAGTTAGGTTTACTTGCCGGAAGTTTGTGTCCTTGCTGGAAGTTTGTGTCCTTGCCTGGACATGCCCTACCGAGGCTGGATCTGATTTTAGCTTGAAACCCTTAAAGGCCACATAGACCTGCTTATGGCTTCCCAGGCCTGTTGAGCAGCACTTGACTGGGCCTACTTCTCTAGGATAAATCCATAAACATTTTAGCCAGTTTTCTTAATCTTTGATCTAGAAATTTTTGAATCGCAAATTTAACTCCCATTTCCCCAGATATCAGATTTTACCGATTCTTTGTATCCTGTCTCCTCACTCCCACCTCCGCCTAAAAGAGGCCAAATTCCTTCTCAGCCCCGATCGAAAATGTCTGCCAGTTTCTTCTGGGATCCCTGAGGGTATTGTATAGTCACTCCCAGGGTCCTCTCATGGTCTCCTGTCCAGTCCCCTCACTATGGCCTGCAGCCCTCATTCATATGCGGGGGGCCTGGCTGCTGCAACACAGTCAGTGAGCAAAGTGTGCCAGGCTGCTGGCTCCCTCTTCCACGGTTCCCATGCCTGCACACCCTTGCACCTCTTCCGGCACCAGTGCCTTGTTGTGCTATGAGCAAGAAAGGAGAGGACTGTGGCTCCTGATATCTGTCATACTGCTAACACCTAGAACCCAAAGCAGCTCCACTTGGCTCTTCAAGAGCCATAGAGTCTTTGGGAATAAGAGCTTCTTTTGCCTTTTTCTGAAATCCTCTCCACAGGGTTTAAATGGCCCATTTCTCTGGCCTGGAAGGAAGCAGATCCCTCATGTTGCTTTCTTCCCACCAGAGAACAGGGCTCAAAGTTTTCTCCTAATAATGATAAAAACCCTTTTCCAAATCAGCTTATGATACAGACTGGTCTAGAACCTCTTCTAATGGTTTCCTAAGTATCCTTAAATTTAACTGAAATTCATTGGGTAACAGACCCTAAAGTTCACACTATGTCCTCATGGCACAAACCATGACAAGGGGACAGGAGATGGCCCTGGAGAAGACTGTGCTTGTGTTGCTATTCTACTTACACCTGTGTTTCCAGGCCTGGCAGATGCTCAGACTCCTTCCCCTTGATTGCTCTTTTGGGAACATGAAGTCCAGATTTTTTAAGTTTTCCCAACCAGACTAGCAGCCAACAACCCAAGCTGCTGCAAAATAGATCACGTGTCCGGGGGCAGAGGGGCCTGCTGAGTTCAGAGTGTGTGAAGACAAACTGAAGACATAGAGAAGCAGTGGCTAAAGAGAAATCTTTACGGGGCTCCTTATAGTGATTTCTCTCCTCTTGTACTCTTCTCTCTCCCCTCCTGTACAAGTGATGGATGATGTTGCCTGCAGAACACTCAGACATTCCATCCCCACGTGGCAGTGCATCACTTCTCGGCACCAGTACACTGGCCTGGCTTTGCCCTGCAGGTGCCCTGGGAGTCTTTGTTCCATGTTAGATTCTGATCCAAAGGCACGTGATGTATTTGTCCCTCCTGAGAAAGGTGCCTCTGATGTTCTCAGTGTGGTTTATTGGAGTGAATCTGAGGCCTCAATAATAATACGTATGTGTTTTAACTACTAGACTAGAAGTTCCTTGAGAACAGCTTCCCCCAAAGCAGATGCCGAGATAAGGTTCTGGGTGCAAATAGTTTATTCAGAAGATGATTTCAAGAAGCACAGTGAGGGAGTGAGGGAGTGAGACAGGCTATAGAGGAGAGACGATAAAGAAAGCGTTCGTGAGGTTCCTGGTTTGGGTTCTAGGACCAGGGCTCAGTTCTGTTGGGGAGCCTCGAACAGTCTGTAAAGAGCATACAGTGCACTGTTCCTCTAAAGAGCAAGGAAGCTGGGACATTTATCCACCAACTCTCTCTGCTTATGGGCTGAGGGACGCTCCAGTGCATGGGCCAAGCATGCCGTGGCCAGAGAGAGGCAGGAAGTCTTTGGCCTGTACAAGACCTGCCTGCTGGTGACCTTCAGGATGGGGGGAGTATGAATGGGCCATCAACAGCCTCTGCTGCAGGAATTCTGCCTTCTTCTCCACGTCCATAGCACCCAGAGAGTGCCTAGCATCTCACAGGTGCTAGTAAACGTTAGTTGAATGAGCGCATGAATGAATGAGGAGCATATGTACAGAAATAGTTTAATGGTTCAGCAAATGCTGCTCAATAGTAAAAACCATTTAGGACCTTTTAAAACCAACTCAAAGGTCAGTGACAGCAGTTAGTAGTGGGCATGTGTATTAGTCTGTTTCTGTTGCTTATAACAAAATACACAGAATTGGGTAATTCACAAGAAAATGAACTATTGCTTATAGTTTCTGAGTCTAGGAAGTCCAAAGTCCAGGGAACACATCTGGTGAGAGCTTGGTGGTGGTGACAGTGTCTGCGGAGTATCATACTGTAAAAATGGTGAAGTAGAGATCAGAGAGAGACTAACCTCCTCATTCACTCTCCTTTTAAAGCCCTCAGAACCACGCCCCTGACCATCATTATTAATCCATCCACTACTGCGTGGTCCTACAATCTAATCACTTCTTCAAGGCCCCGCCTTTCGATTACCATAATAGGATTTCCCACCCTCAACAGTTACAGTGGAGATTAAGCCTCAGTGAGGTTTGGGGGCATCTAATCTGCAGCAGCATGTCAAGATAATCTGTTTGTTTTCAGTTTTGAGTCCTTGACCAGAGTATGTTGGGAAGAACCAGCAAGGCCATCAAATCCAAAGCCAAAACCGGGAGTCTCCCTATAAAGCATCTTGGAGATGATACAGTGTGATGTAAATTAAAAATATTATCACTTCTTTTCTTGGATGTATCAAGGTATACAGAACTCAGAGCCCACCTGGGCAGCCTGTCTTACTACTGTGTAGCTTTGGTAGTTAGACAAGTTTTTTTTATATTCAACCACAATTTGCCTCCAAATTGCTCACTGGTTTCCAATGGCTTCAAATTCCTGCGTTATCACTATTAGCTGTGTGACTGTGATTCAGTGGCTTATTTCTGTGTGTGCACCTCATCTTCCACACCTGTATAATGCCTGTGATAATGCTGAACAGCATTGTGTTTAAGAGCTGGACTCTCATTTCCAGTTGCCTTGGTTCAATTTCAAGCTCCACCATTTACTAGCTTCACTTAGAATGGGTTTCCTTAACTTTTCTGTGCCTCAGTGTCCTTATCTGCAAAACAGGACGATAAGAATACCTAACTTATGGGGTTGTTGTAAGCACTTAGTAAGTGATATATAAGTGTTAGTTATTTTATCTCTTAGGGCTGTTGCAGGTATTACACAAGATTACATGTAAAGCTTGTGTAGAACACAGTGCCTGATATGGATTCAATAAATTCATCATTACTTTTTTTAACTGCAGCAATATTAAAATACTTTGTTAATTATTTGTGCCCCCTACTTCATCTCTTTTCCCAACTAAACATCCATTCCTCAAAGCACGCACAGTGATGCTTCCATCCCTGTCTATGATCTGACCTGTGCAAATGCAGAGGGACCGTCACCCTGCCCTCTATACCTTGACTGTGCAACATAAAATTGTTTTGGTCCAGTTGTGTGCCTTTTTAACCTTCACAATTACTTACACATCAATTATCCTCAGCAAATGGCACCACATTTAAATATTTACCAAAAGACTGGAAAATAAGACTGCACCCTACAGTTTCTGCTGAGACCCAGCTTTGTCTTTTTGTCAAATAGCCTCATTTTCCCTCTCCTAAGCACTGCTCCACTGGCCCGATTTCAAAACGAACAACAGAGTCCACCTTAGGAACTGACGGAGAGATTACATGCATGGTGAGTTAGACTATGGTTGAACTGTGAGATTACAGGAGAGGGAAAGGTGTGAGTAAAAATGAAAAAGAAGAAAAGAAGAGGGAGTCTGAGGCTCTGGTAAAGGGTCATGGTGCAGAGATGAGGTTTCGCGATTCATTTTCAACAAGTTTCCCCTATGGCCACATCCTGGACACTGTCATCAATCTGACGTTTGCTTTCGCTGACTTCTGATCCCCAGTCGCCCACTTCTGGAATTCCCTTTCTTCAGCTTTTTGATCTCTTTGAGACCTTGGACCTTTAGTTTTGTTGACCGCAGTCACCGTGTTGTGCTCACACCTCCACAAACCCTCAGGGCATCACCCCGGTTTCCCTCCTACCCCTCTAGAGCTCTTCCTCAGGTCCCGTCAGGGGCCATCCCTCTCTATTCACTCGCGCCCTGGATCCTTCCGGGCTGTTCTCATTGACGCCCATGCCTGCAATGACCATTCATGTCTGACAGCTCCCAAGTCTAAATTCAAACTCCCCTCCTCTCTTTGAGATTGGCCCACACTTTTCTAACTCCTAACTAGACATTTTCATCTAGAATTCCTGCCGGCCCTCAGACTCAAAAGTGTCCAGCATGAAACTCTTTATTTCTTCCCATCTCCAACCTCTTCATCATGCTGTGTTTCCTCTTTTGGATCATGACCCAACTGTCCAAGCTGGAAACCTGGGAGTCATGGCAGATTCCCTTCTTCCGCACTGCAATAGGATCTTACTGAGTGTTTATTACATATCTCTTGCATCTGTCCCCTTTTCCATTCCCCTGCCATTGCCATTATTTAGACATTTTCCCATCTGGATCTTCCAATAGCTTCCAAAAGGTCTCCCTGCTAGCATCTCTCCACCTTTCTCTCCCACAGCTTTATCTCCCACTCTGCCGTCAGAGTCATCTTCCTGAATTGCAGGTGTCATCACCTTCTTTGACGTGGTATTTACAGCTCTCCATCAATAGGATCCTCCTTACCTCTCCAGTTATTTCTTAATACCTAATGATTAATATCTTATCTGTTGAAATCAACCACTTAAGTATATTTCTTGAACACCTTTTACATGCTTAGGATTTTATTAGGTCTTGTGGAGGACATTAAAGAAGTTCAGTACATGATCTTCAGCTTCTAAAGGCTTTCAAAACTAACATGTGAAAAGAATTGTTGCATAATTAGGTGCTTAATTGTGTGGTATAGAGTATAAAAGTAATATGAAGTATTTCCAGGTCGGTTTTCTAAGGTTCATAAAGTCCACAAATATGTATATACATATGAATGACGTATGTGTAAGTCCCTGATAAAAAGCTAATAATATGAATTTGACTTGGTAGCACTCGTTATTTACACTGTCCAGGGGAACGGGGTCACCTCTATCCGACAACATGCCTTCATTGGTTTGCTTCAAAAACTATTTATTTTATTGCATATTCATCCTACTCTCTTTCATTGGGAAGGAAAATGGTTTCTGTAATTGAAACCCCCAAAACAGGCCATTTCTTCCACTCCTTAGAGGGGTATACATTAGACAGAGTCAACGGCAGGTCACACAGGCAAGGCAAGGAAGACGAACCACTCATAACTCTTTTGCATAACCACCTAAATCAAGGTATTGCCCACCTTCAAGAGAAAGAAATCTAGTTCAAAGCAGATAATCTCTCAGACAGACATGACCCCCTCCCTGCTGCCAATCAAACATAGGTCTGGCTCTTCCATTCTGAAGCCCAGGCAGTCTGGCCCATTGTGCAAAACTCCACAGGGAGGCTACAGGCACCCAGCTTTCCTCCCTGGAAAATAGATGGGCTCTGCTTTGCAAAAAGGAAATCAATTTAGAGGAAACCGGGTGCCCATCACTTTCCCTGTGAAAATTGCTCTTAGGTGAGGTACCAGAAATCCAGGGGAATGATACAATCTCTCCTAGGTCTTTCTTGTTAACTTGCATGGGCTTGAAACAAGGCACTAATGGGTTTAAATCATGCTGGAGGGTTTTCCCGCGGTGGCCAGAGCTTTAGACTAGGAGCCAGGAGGCTTGTACTGTCGTCTGGCTCTGCTGTTAGCCAGTTGAGCGTGTGCCTGGTCAGCCCCTGATCTTCTGGAGTCTCAGTCTCCTTATTCCTTATAAAGTCTTGCTAGTGTGAAAAACAGTCTATGTGAAAAGATTTCAAGAAGTTTGGAGCAATAAAAAACAAAGAGTATCTGAGTTTCCTACTGCAAACCTTTAAAGCGCCCTGGCCATTTATATCCAAAGGCCATATAAATCCCTTTGTGACTTGCCTCTGTGCCTGGTTTACCAGCACAGTGAGCAAAGCTACCGGCTCACCTGTTCCAGTGCCAAAATTTGCTTCAAAAGGACTTATTGTATTAACATAGTGTTCTGAAGTTTTAAAAACACTTTCATACACACCGTGTCATTGAATCCTCAAAACACCTCTTTGAAATAGGCAGCTGGCTCCTAGTAGAAAACATGTTCTTATTTTAGGGATGAGGGGATTAAGGCTCAGAGTTCAGGAGCATTTCACTCCTTATGACTCCTCCCAATTCCCCACCTTCTCTCTATTCTTCCCTTGGGCTCCCATGGCAGTTTTTCAGATTTTTCTCGATCCTCTGTGCCTTCCAGAGTAGAAGATTGGATTGGTCTTCCCATCCCCACGTAAGACAAATTTTCTCTCCTGCTCCATAATTCTTTCTCTATCTGGGAGAAACAGAAAAATCTCAGCCTTTTCCACAAGCGCATATTGAGTGCCCACCCTATGCCAAGTATTCTGCCTATTCTCACCCTTCCCCTTCTTTTACTCGCCATCAGTAGGCAAATCATTTATGTACTCAACAAATGTTCCCTGAGGTCCTACTTTTTTGCAGGGCACTATTTATATATTTAGTAGTGAAGATAGCAGGTGCACACACCAGGTGTTAGAGGTAGTGGGGGCAGCTATTTGCATTTGTAAGTGGTATGTCTGTTTTATGTGTCCTGCATGCTACTACACTTGTATTTTCACTCTTGGATTGTCAATTACACAAGGATGGATCCCTACATTTTGAACTCACCCCTAATTGGTATATGGAGAGATATACTTCAAAAGGGCATTTTTGCCAACTTCATTGATTTCCATTGATATCAAAAATCAGGACTGGTAGAAACATGAAAAAAAAAAAAAGTTTTACTCAAGAGAAATAGCTGAAGAAATGGTGGCAAAACCAAGATCATTTTAATTATTGAATGGTATATATTCTTTAATCCTTATTTATAAACTATAGAGATTCTCCCATACCCAGCTGCTGGGTTAATGGAAATTTTCTGCGAAGAACTAGCTCTGTCTACAAATGCTCATTTGTGCATCTGCTGCATGAAGCCTGTAGTGAAGTATAAGGTCAAGACCTTCTTAATTCATTAGTCGGTAACTTACTGATTCTGAAAGCTACAGGCCCTGTGCCTTGTCATCATTTTCATAAAGCGTTCCTCAGGGTAGTGTTCACTGTAAAATATTGAGCTTATTAAGAGTTTTTGGGCCTCTGATTAACGTTCACATCTAAAGCTATGCTAAGTAAATTAGGTACCAAATAAATCTTAAATGATTGTGGAAAGTCATCAGCTAAATTAAGATGCTGACAGCTCACATAATATGATGCAAAGCAATAGTAATTAGGAAAAATAATCACCTTTGCTGCTGAGAGGACAGGTTTGGCCCCAAGTGAAGTAACTCCCAAGCCATCCATTTTCTAAAAGGCAAATCTTACTGTTACGTTCTGCTGTGAAGGGAATGAGGGGCAAAATATCCTTCTCTGTATGCCAGTATTCACCACATACTCTAATGGAAGGAGTTACGTCTGGGGAATAATCTTGTTTGGGGCAGGAGGACAGGTTCACAGAATTACCCAAGCTCTCTTATAGCCCTAGGTGTGGCAGACATTGGGTACTGGCCCCAGTGGCACTCCTTTGAAAGGGAACGGCTGTGATGGCTGCTCACTCTCTTTGCTCTCTCATCCTTCCCCCTTCTTCCTGCGTGGAATGTAATCAGGATGCCCGTCTGGAGGTGCAGCAGCCATGCTTGAAGGACAGGATGGCAGAACAGACAGCCAGAAGGAGCCTGGGCGGCCTACTTCTGTCTGCCTTCTCACTTGAGAGAAGACCTTCTATCTAGCGAAGCCATGTTCAGCAGGGTTTTTGTTATTTGCAGCCAAATTCAAGCCTAACTTTAGGACTTTTCAGTTCAGAGGACACTTCCTCAGCAGTGCCATTGGGTTTAGCAGAAATAAAACAACAAAAAACAAGAGTTTTGTATCCTTCTGGGCACTGATTTCCATTAGTAATTTTCAAACAATAACATGAACTAATCTGGAGAGCTCAGAGCCAGACCTGTGAAAGCAGGTCCAATGTAAGCACGCTTCTCATCGGGCCCATCAACCTCTCATCTGGTGACAACTCTCTTCGAGGACAATTTTCTGTCAATTCCAGTGGACTTATGGCAGGATTCTATCTTCCTCACTGCCTCCTTGCAATAATGCATCTGTGTTAGCTACCTTGGGATTTAGCATGTGAACCCCTCCTACTCCAAACAATGCTTCTAAATCATAAAAACAAGATGGGATTTCCTGGCTATGTCACTTTCACCTACCATACTTTGGTTCTTTCTTATAATCCTGGAAAATGAAGCAATGACAACAAAGATAAATTCAAGACTAAACGAGAGGAAGGAAGGAGAATGAGTGAGTGATGGACCTTAACTCCCATAGAATATTATCTACTGGGTGACATAGTCTGTTTTTTATGCCCTTCCACATACATTTTGGACATCCTTGCACATTCGAGTAAGGTGACAACAATTACATTCTGCATTGGTTAGCAGTGAAGTGAATCCCAACAACTCTGCTTGCTTTCTTCTTGTATTATGGGTCTCTAAAGATGTTGGAATTATTTTAAGAGTCAAATTTTTTCCCTGCCAAGGGCCTAGGAGTATATGCACGAAGAGTTTTTTTGGCTTAATTACTGAGCACACTGGGAATTTGGTTATATTCCTTCTCAAGATATGATTTATTTTATTTCCTCAACAAATGTTTATTAAGCACTAAATTAGTTTATCTACCACTACATAAAAAATTACCTCAAAACTTAGTGGCCTAAAACAAAAATTAACCTCTGTTATCTCGCACAGTGTCTGGTGGGTGAGGAATTTAGGAGAGATTTAGCCTGGTGATTCAGTTGCAGTCAAGATATCAGTGAGGTGCAGTCATCTGAGGGCTTGACTGGGGCTGAAGAATCCACTTCTAACATGACTCACTCCCACGGTGGCTGGCAGGAGGCTTCCCTCAGCTCGTCAAGGCATTCACAGGAGGCCTCACTAGTCAGTATTACTCCTTCCCAGAATGATTCTTAGTTGCTGTTGGCTCCACTCTCTGGGTTCTTGGTTCTATCCTCGAGCCATCTTTCTTTTCCATAAAAGGGCAGCTCATATATGCAGTTCCATAGTTTTCTCAGCTTGTTTCCTGCTTGTAGAAGTTTGGGGGTCCAGAGGCCACTTTTTCTTTTGTACTGTTGGGGCTCAGAGGCTGTTACTACAAAATATGCTGCTTTGACATGCTGGAATAAAGAAACAGCCTCAAGGTCTCTCTGACCTTTCCCCATTCTGTCTCTCAATCCTCCGTCACTTTCCAAAGCATGAGATGAAGCTGTTCCCTTATCTACTTGAAGTCTGGACCTGCCAAAGAAAAAGACAATTACCTCCGGTCTTTTCTTTTAGTTTTCATTAACTTAACTCATATCACAGGAAGGAAAACTGAAGTCTCTCAACGCACCTGGACTAAATTTTGTCTAAGACCATTGTCTTCTATTTTGATCCCATTCAGTATTTTGGAGAGAACCATTTATCAATTATTGTCTGCTTTGTGGGCCAAATAGACTTTGTCCCAGGCCACTGTATGTTCTCCAGGCCCATTGAGTCCTCCTAAAAATTATTTACTCTTACACCCCCATCTCTCCTATAAAAATTGGTATAAGCTTCTGTGCTACACTGGAAAATGGGGAAATTACACTCTCATGATACCCCATGAGTTGCTCTCTCCTAGCATGATAAAAATAATAAAATTTGTTATGTGTTTTCTTCATATTAATCTGTTTATCAGTAGATTTTTTTCAGAGAAACTTCAAGGAGTTGAAGGGGAAGTCTTCCCTTGGTGCCTACAGTATTATCTCTGCCACTTTTAAGCTGGCCATATCTCTGACAATATAACTTGTGGATCTGACAAAACTTTGTGGGTTTCCTGTAGTCCTACTGGAGTTCACTCCATTAGATAAAAGCCATACCCACAAATTGCTTCAAGATAAATTCTTCTCTACCTTGGGCTTCTCTGAGACTGCTGAGGGACAACATTCTCAAGCTTTCTAGAAACTCTATTGTTTGACTGAATTTTTCTCCAAGGCACAACCTTGGATCGTACTGAGGTCTTAACAAAGGATGTTATAATTATTTCTTTGGCTTCAACTTTAGAACATGTTTTTCTGAGAGTATCCTGGAGTCAATCTTTGCTCAGAAGAGCAAACTGGGAAACTTTAAACATAATGCTTTCTGGGTCCTTTTTGCTTGTCAGTTCTTCCTTTAGCTTATCTCTCTCCCTCTTACATTTTACTATAAACAGTAAGAAGACACTAGGTTGTATCTTCAATACACTGACTAGAAATGTCCTTAAGTAGATCTGATAGTTCACTAGGAATAGTTTCTACTTTCCACCATTTTGCTAAACTTTTTGCCACTTCATAAGAAGGATCCACTTTCCTCCACTTTCCGAATCCGAATTAGCTATCTATTGTCATATAACAAAGTGCTCAAAAACTTAGCATTTTGAGACAAGAAACATGTACTAGTTTACATAATTTCTGTGGGTCCAGAATTTGATAATGTTTTAGCTGGGAAATTCTGGCTCAGGTTCTTTCATAATATTGTAGTCAAGATGTCAGCTAGGACTGCAGTCACTGAAAGGCTCAACTGGCTGGAGACTCCATTTCCAAGATGGCTCCCTTGGCTATTGGCAGGAGACCTCAGTCATAGGGCTGCTTGAGGGTTCCCATGCCCTGACAGCAGGCCTTCCCTAGAGTGAGTGATCCAAGAGACAGCAAAACAAAGCTGTAGTCTTTTATATTGTAACCTCAGAAATCACAAACCATCATTTCATCAATATTCTATTGGTGACATAGGCCAGCCCTATTCATTATGGGAAGAGACTATACGAGGGCATGAATACCAGGAGGTGAAAATCACTGGGGCCATCTCAGAGCCTGACTAACACAAACACCTACCAAGGGCAAGGCTCTATGCAGTGCACTACTGGGGACAGAAAACAGGGTTCCTTCCCTCAAGGAACTTACACTTTACTTGGGATATTAGACACATACACAAATAATATGAAAAATATCACTGAATTATGTAACCAAATTGCTGGGACTGTAAGGAAAATGCACTCCCTTGATGCATTTCTGTTTTTGTTTCTCCTATGAGTTTGCAAGCTCTTGACAAGGGATCACTCATCTCTGTTCCTCACAGGTCTCAGCTCAGGGCCTTGCCAAAGTAGACATTTAGTGAATATTTCCTGAATGCACAAAACCCTGCAGCAAAGTCAAGAAAGACTGAAAACTAAGAATAGGCCATTAGGTCTAATGACAAAATTTTTATTATCTTAATTTTCTAGAAAAATTATCTCAGGAAGTGATTGGATAAAATTGAGATTACAAGGAGTTAAGGAGATGGGGGGTGTAGACAAATTAGCAGGTTTGGAAGTAAAAGGAAGGGTAGAGTTGGGTTTAACTTGAGAGGATTTGGCTTAAAGATTCTTTTTATAAGTTTAAGTGAATTTGGGTGTTTTTCTAGGCAAGGAAGAATCAGAAAGAGGAGAAGAGAAAATGGAACTAAAGAAGGGAACATTGATAATTGATGGAGCAATGTCCCAGAAAGGGTGCCTAAGGGCAAGTGGGGGACTAGACTTTGAAAAGAAAAGGAACACTTCTTCCTTTGAAAAAAGATAGAAGATAGAGACACATTTTAGAGTGAAGAAAAATGAAGTTTTGTTAGGTCATTGCATTAGTCCATTTTCTGTCACTTAGAATACCTGAAACTGGGCAATTTATAAAAAAATAGAATTTACTGCTTACAGTTTTTGAGGCTAGGAGGTCTATGGTCCGGGGGCACATCTGGTGAGGGCCTTCTTCTGGGTAGGGGTCTTTATGGGGTCCCGTGGCGATGCAGGCAATCACATGGCAAGAATGGCAAGAGCGAGACAGCTAATCTCCCTTGCTCTCCTTATAAAGCCATCATAGCCACACCTATGACAGCCCATTACTCCATGAATGGATCAATCCATTTACTAGGGCACAGTCCTCGAGATCCAATAACCTCTAAAAGGCCCTTCCTTCCACCACTATGTTAGGGGTTAAGTTCCAACATGAGCTTGGTGCTCATTCAAACCACAGCAGTCATGCTGAATAACTTTGATTATTTTTAGTGAAGTTGGGAATGGGATATTTTATAGACTGAGGGGATAAAGAAGGGGATGAGAGCCTGAGGACGATGGAATGTGAAATAGCTATGGAAAGGAATTTGAGAGTGAGTGACCCAGACACTTCTGAATGGTAGTTAGGAGCCAGCTGCTGTTAGATCATCTGGATTTGTAGGAGAACCAGCATGAGTGGGGACATGATGTCCTTTGGCATCACTCAGCAGGCTCTGAGCAGAAGGACAGGAAATGGGTGGAATATAACAGCTGCTGACATAAATGACCATAGCTGGGAATCTCAGGAGACTTGGTCCATCTGATTTCTACTCTGACTGATTGTTTCAGTTACATGACATAATTTCTTTCCTTTGAAGATCACTATGAACCTTGGGCTGGGAAGAGATGGCATAATCTGTTATTTAAATGTGTGGTATATCATGAAAGAAATATGGAAAGGGTTTTAAATCTTTTTAACAATTCTTGACATGAACACTTTAAGATTCAGATACTGATTAGCACTGCTTCAGATCATGTAAATTATGTCAATTCCCTCTTTATAATTCAGCCCATGTGAAATAAATACTTAATTCTCATCTTATTCCATAGGTAGGTCCTATAACAAACTACATAAAGCCAACTGCCTTTTATGGACAATATTCTTAAGAGGATAGGAAATAGTACTGGACTGGGGCTTCAAAGACCTGGGTTTCATTCCAGCTCTGCCCCTATCTATGTGACCCTAGGCAAGTCACCTAATTTCTCCAGGGCTTTAATTACTCATTTGTAAAATGAAGAAACTGGACAGGATGCTCTGGAATCCCTTCCAGTTCAAATATTCCGTGGTTCTATGGTCTCTGGCCCATAAATCACCTATATTTTCCTCTGTGAGTGCCACACAAATTGGACACGAGGGGTCATATTTAGATGACCACTCACTAACACATCTTTCTGAGCCTGGTAAACATGCTCGATTTCCTTCTACAGGAGGCCCTCAGAGGCTACATGATGATTGGCCGCGTTTCTCACTAAAAAGTCCTTAAATGAGACTGTGTTATTTTCCTTTATGGCTGACTGAGGATTCTGGGGGCAAGAGAGAAACGCAGGCTTCTCTGACTCAGAGCTTCCCCTTTGGGCTAATGCTATTTTCTTTCTTTCACACATGACCCCAGGTTAGGCATGGGGAAGATAAATTCCTCCTGAAGCTTTCCTACTTTTCCTCCACCGATACTCCTTCTAGGCTGGGTGGGTAGTGTCCTCAACTGGATCACCTTAAAAGAATCAGAGTTGGGCTGGCTGGTTAGCTCAGTAGATTAAAGCATAGGCTTTTAGCACCAAGATCATAGGTTCAGATCCTAGTACCAGCCAGCCACAAAAGAAAAGAAAAGAAAAAAAATCAGAGTTGCTGTCCAGGAAAACCATTTTTGATAGCTCCTCATCAAATGATCAGTGTTTCTTCCACAAGTTGTTTCATGGGCTGTTTTGCTTTCAGGAGAAGTCAGCTAGAAAAATGGACTCCTTCCTCAATTTCTTTGCCAGAAGGTCTCTGCAATCCTTCTTTAGCATGTTCCAATTTGAGCATTTCTCTGTCTAGCTAAGTCCCCATCTGCCCTGTCTTATTTCCTTTGAGTATCGCTTGTGATGTTCCTTACTCCCCATTTTATCTCCTTTGCAAAGAAATAGAACCCAAAAGGGACAGCAGAGAAGGCAGCCAGCCTGGAGAAGTGGGTAGAGCACTCATCCTGGCAGCCTGGATTACAACCTGCCTCTCTCTTGCCAGCTGTGTATCTTGTGGCAAGTCACACTCACTCTCTGAGCCTGGATTTCCTCTCCTGAAAAGTGTAGATACAATTGCTCACTCTCTCTAGGAGCACTGGGTTATTAGGAAGATGGTCATTTCTCACTTCCCTGTAACTAATCTGCCACTCATCTTCCTGGATGAGAGTTGAAGAAAATGCCAGTTGAAGGTACAGTATTTACTTTTAGCCAGAGTTTCTGTCCTGGCTGCCTCCTCTCCTTCCAATAGCTCCAACTCTGAGCTATTGGGACAACCTGGAAGAAAATCAGAAGGATCCTTTACTTCTTTCCTTCAAGTCTAGAGACAACCAGAAGGGCAGAGTTCCCTGCTTTCTCTCATTTGGGGCCTATCTTCAAAAGCACAAAAGATATTCCTTTACTCTCTTCTCCTGCTTTTTTCTCACCAAGAGCCACAGTGCTTTCACCTTAAAAGCATCCCCCTCCCGCCCAGTTCTTCAGATGAAAGGCCTCCCACGTGAGAAGCTCAGGCTATACATGGACCAAGGCTTGTAAGCCCTTTGATTTTCCACTGATGTTTTACTCTTGCTGCAGCTTTTTGGTAACTCTCCCAGGGTAAGAAGTTGTTCAATTTCTTCCCTGTCTTTTCTAGATTTAGGATATCCTCTTCTATAGCAAAACATGGTGGAAAGCATTGGCTTTGGAGTCAGAAAGATTTGCATTTGAATCCAAGCTCTCCAGGTTACTAGGTGGGCAAGTTATTTAACTTCAGTTTCCTGTTAATGCAGAACATGGCATAGTATGGAACTGCAGGATGTTGGGTGTGACTTTTCTGTTGTCCTGGAATTGTGGCTAAACCAAAGCTAAGCACAATAGGCAGTAAGCACTCTGCATTCCACATTCAATAAACAGCCAGTGTTCTTGGGGGAAAAAAGAGGGGACCTGGTAGGATGTGAAAGTGGATCCCTGTATTCATGGAAAGGAGCTTGGAAGGTAATGGAGAGGCAGAAGCTATGGGGCTGCCAAGTGGCTTCTGGGTTACATGATGGGATGCCCACCCCATCAGAAGAATCACATTGTGTGCCTCCAGTGGGTCCAAAAAGAGATGCAGCTGCCTCTAGGAGAAAGGGGCTCAATAATGGACGGGGCTGGAGTAAAGCTGATCTCCACCCTAGGAAAGCCTTGAGTAGAACACCCAACAGTAGAGGCCACCAGATGTAGGCAGAAGATTGGCCCAAAGTCTGAAGGGTGGAGAAGGAGAAAGTTCAAAGATAATAAAAAAAGGAAGAACGGTGTGAAAAGCAGACTTCAATTACTCTCCTCCCAGAGCTGGTGGAGGGGGAGAGATGATATTGGAATGAAGTTTTAAAATATTTAATATTGAGTCTAAATATCAAAATGTGGCAGTTCAAATAAGCATAAATGATAAGAGTGTCACAGAAGCTGGCCAAAATGTGTTTATGGCCAGCTACACAATGGGAAAGAAGGGGGTCAAGAAAGGGAGTCAGTTAGGTAAGTTAAACATTTAAAATATTTATACCCCAGTGAGCTAAGACTAATCCTCAGTAATCCAGTTATATCAGTAATTGCAATTTATTGTTTTGGTGGCTTTTCAACCCTTTCTAACTGCTGCTTTCCCTATCATCAGGGGTTCTCTTTTTATTCAAAATATATGTTTTCATTATTGAACTCTCCATTTGGTTTTTTTTTTTCCTCTTCTTTTTTTTTTTTTTTTTTGTGACCGATAAGGGGATCACGACCCTTGGCTTGGTGTTGCCTGCACTGTGCTCAGCCAGTGAGCACACTGGCCATCCCTATATAGGATCCGAACCCGCAGCGGGAGACCTGCTGCACTCCCAGCACCGCACTCTCCCGAGTGAGCCACAGGGTCGGCCCTCCATTTGGTATTTTTAAATCTGCTCTTTTCTTTAAAATGCCCCATCTTGTCTAATGAGTTCTGTTCCTGTCCTCACCTTGATGAACATTTTAAATGAAATTATTTTTAAACCATTTTCAGACCCATAGACTTATCACCACCCCTCTCTTCTCATTCTCTCTTGAAGCCTTTTGCTGTGGGTTGAATTGTGTCCCCTCTTTCCCCAAAGCATCATGTATTAATTCTCACTGTGACAGTGTTGAGGGTAGGAAGTCCTATTATGATAATTGAAAGGTGGGACCTTTAAGAGGTGATTAGATTATGAGGACTGTACCCTTGTGAATGGATTGATCCATTCATGGAATAATGGGCGTGGTTCTAATGACCCTAAAAGGAGAGTGAATAAGGAGTTAGCTCTCTCTCTCACTCAGCTATTTTGCCATGTGATACAGAGGCATCACCAACAAGGCCCTCACCAGATGTGTTCCCTAAAGTTAGGACTTCCCAGCCTCCAAATCTGTAGTAAATAAATTAAATTTCTTTTTATGTTGCCCAGTTTCAGGTGTTCTGATATAAGCAACAGAAGAGGACTAATATACCCCTCCAGGTAAGCTTTTGGCCCCATTGCTCCCTGAAAATGGCTAGAGTTGAGGTCATCCATCTCATAGCTTAATACTACATCTACATGTTGAAAGCCTGCATTTTAACCTCCAATTTAGATCTTCTCTCAAGTCCACATTCATATATCTGACTGCCTGTCCAACATCTTACGTGAATGTTTTTTGAGCATCCCAATGTAACAGATCCAAAACAGAACCCCTGAGTTTTTCTCCTCCTCCGCACAAACTGCTCCCCTGCAGCCCTCCCCATTGTGGTTGACAGAAGCTCTATTCTTCCAGTTTCTCAGGCCAGGTGCTTTGGAGTCAACCTGGACTCACTCTCTCATGCCCCACATCCAATTTATCAGCAAATTCTCTCAGCTCAACCTTCAAAGTATGTGCAAAATTTGGTCACTTCTTATCACCTCTGCTGCTTACAACTCTGTGGGCCAA
Organism: Cynocephalus volans; assembly: GCF_027409185.1. Taxonomy (NCBI): domain Eukaryota; kingdom Metazoa; phylum Chordata; class Mammalia; order Dermoptera; family Cynocephalidae; genus Cynocephalus; species Cynocephalus volans. The sequence goes on along the minus strand of NC_084461.1, from coordinate 60,686,590 downwards.
GCTACTGTTACTGCCCACCTGGGATATCCTAGTTGTCTCCTTTCTTCCCTCTCTGGCTCCACTCTAGCCTCCTGTGATGGCTAAGTTTATGCAACAACTTGGCTAGGCTATGGGGCCCAGTTGTGTCCAGCCCTCAAATCAAGCCTGCAACATCAACTCTTACTGAGTCTCCAGCCTGCTGGCTTGACCTATGTATTTTGGACTTGCCAGCCCCCCACAGTCATGTGAGACAGTTTTTAAAAAATCACTCTCTTTCTCTTTCTCTCTCTCTCCCCTGTTGGTTCTGTTTCTCTGGAGAACCCTGAACTAACACACCTCCCTATGATGGTTCTTTCCATGGAACGGTCAGAGGGAGCGCCTTAGAATGAAAATCAGCATGTCATGCTGTCACGCCTCTGATCAAAAAAATGCTCTGATGTTGTCCCTCCCTTTTCAAACAGAGCAAAAGCCAAAGTATTTACAATGTCCTGCAAGGCCATACATGATCTGGCCTGCCCATTCCTTTGCCAGTGTTGTCTCCTCTATTCTTTCTTTCGAGCCAGTTCAAGTTCAAGAGCATCGTTGCAAGGGATAAAGTGGGTAATATTATGGACACATGTGGACAATACAAAGATAGGAAACAAATTATGGAAGCCTCATGGGAATCAGAATCGGGAACTAGAAAGTTGAGGAACAAGGCTACTCTTTCTGTTTCTCAGGGCTTCATAGTCTGTCTTTGCTCTGCTTTCTAACCCTCTAACCCCCACGTGTCCTCTTCTCCACTGCCCTGTCTGCTTACTCATCTTGCAAATGGCAACTGGCTGACTCATGCCCTGAGTCATTCAGTCATTCAGCAAGTATTGAATGAGTGCCTAATAGGTGTCAGGCACTGATCTAGGCCCTGTGGATAAAGCACTGAAGAAAGCCAACAAAAATAATTGCCTTTCTAGAGCTTATGTTCTAGTGTGTGTGAGGGAAGGGGGTGTAGAAGGTGGGGGAGAGATATAAAATAAACAAGGTGAATAAGGAAACTATACATTATGACACATTGTTAAAAGTGCTTCAGAGAAGATAAAGCAGGGAAGAGGAACAGAGAACACTGGACAGGTGCAACAGTCACTAAGGAGGTAGGAGGGAAGGTCTCACTGAGATATGACCTGTAAGAAAAACCTACAGGAAGAAAGAAAACAAGCAAGGAGAGTAGGCTGGCTGAGGACTGTAGGAGTGAGGTCTGATTGCTGAGGGGCAGAGAGCAGATTATGAACTGCCCTGTGGGTCATAAAAGCTTTGGCTTTTACTTTGGATGAGATGTGGAATTATTGGAGGATTTTGCTCAGAGGAATTCCATGATCTGACTGATATTTTAACAGGATCATTCTGGCTGCTGTAGGAAGGCAAGGGCAGAAGAAGGAAGTCCATTTAAGAGGTAATTCCCATCATCACAGAAAGTGACAAGGGTGGCTTGGACCAGATGGAAACAGTCAGAGCGTCCCACTATTCTGGCAAGGGCCAGAGTAGATTCTTCATAAAGAGTTTGTGAAATGGTAGAGAAGAGACCAAAACATGAACAAAATATGATTCAAGTCCTCTTTTAATGGTTGACACACCATCTGTGAGCAGAGGATCATCACGTTTGATCCCACAGACTCATTTGTCACCCACCGTCCAGTCTCCTTGGGGTACTAGATTGGTTCTAAATGAGGAAACTAAATTTTAACAAAATTTGTTCAGTGAATTATTTAATTAGAAAGGAGCCTTTGCATATCTCACACGCTTTTATCTCTATTCTGAAATTAGTTGATAACTCCTTCCAGGAGACCTGTAGTCATCCTATAGATATGAAAGAGCTCGTGATTGCCCTGGCGGGATACCAGAGATAGGCTGTGCTACAAAGGCATTCACCTCTCCCAGTCCTCACCATTTATCTAGTTGATGCAAAAGGCCCTGAGGTCATTTTTAAAACTTTTTCCATCTTATCTTAAGAAGATAAATGAAATGAATTGAAATATTGGAAAACTTATTAAGATAGTTTGAGGATTATTGTAAGTGGAAAAGCAAGATCATCTCTAGGAATCTCACTTTGGAGTTCTCATTCATTCACTGAAGTCCCTGTACTTCCTCCTTCTGTGCACATTAGGGCCCCTCAGGAACAGGACAGCAGAGGAAGATGCTTTCCCTGGCAACATATGGTCTCTGTGGCGCTTCGCCAGTGAGGGTGAAGCTGCCTCTGCTCAGTGCCTGGAAAGAACAGAAGGCTCCAGCCCTGTCCCGGACTCCAGGAGCCTCCAGATGTCCCAGAAGCCTGCACCTGATTCACAAAGTCATCCCCCAAATGCCTCAGAGTTTGAGTTGTGGAGGAGGGGAAGAAGGCCTGAGCAAGGGCTGGGGAATCACGTTACATCTAGTTTCGTCACTGGGCAAGGCCAGCAACGAATGGCACAGGCAGGAAGTGTCCTGCCCATCTTTTCCATGATGCCCACAGTCCCATTCAGGATGAAAGATCAAAAAGTTGTCTTCATGTGGCTGCTTCTCAAATAGGTGAACATCAACATTTTGTGCCTAAAAGGCCATGGCAATTTTTATTGTTTTTATCTTATTCATTATAATAAACTAAGTTAAAAGAATATGTATTTTCACAGGAATCCATACAGGAACATTGAAACCGTACTCATTTTGAATGAAACAGAACATAGGCTGTAAAGATATATAACTTTCATGACTGAACCTTAAGCAAGGTTCAGCTCATCCTGGGACTGAACGAAGGCCCTGAAGACAGTGGGGAGTTCCCGAGGCCGCAGGGCTGGCTGTGGCTCAGGAAGCTGTCCAGGCCCATCTCTGTTCTGGAAGGAGGACTGGTTGAGAGATAAGTTCCATCCTCAATGGCAGCTTGGGTACAGTGTGTGGAGAATGATTGCCAGCTGAGCTGAAGGAGCTTTGTCCATGGTGACGCGTCCTACAGAAGAGATGTCAAGCCTAAAGGTCTCAGATGACTGTGAAAGGAGTATTGGAAACCACTGGGACAGTTTTGACCACACCTGGGGGTAGCCTCCTGTTTTGTGTGAGAAAGACAGGAAGTTGGAGGGAGAACTCCAGGCTGAGTTCAAACACTATGGCCTCCAACCCCAGCTTCCCCTTTTGGAAGCTAAGAGGAGGAAGGGATTACCAGGCCAACCCTCAGAGGAGGGAGGGAGAAGCTCAACTTTCCCCAAGGGGCCTGCAATGGATTAGGTGGCAGTGGTTTTGTGACCATAGTAAGTAAGTACCCAGGAGGCTCTGAACCTGACAATAAGGCTTGAAATCAAATTATTCATGCATCTGCTACTCCCAGAGAGAGATTTCCTTTCCTTGAAGATGTGGTTAACAAAACCTTTTGTTCTGGGGACTGTATCTTGAAAGGTGTTTGATCTGCCTCTCCTGGAAGGAGCTAGAATATCCCTAGGCAGCTGTGGCTCCTGGGGCTTGAGAGACCTTTCTGGCACTGTGTCAGAGCTGGAAGGCTTGGTCTAGAGCCAGCGGAGTGAGCCTGGATGAGCTTGGAGCAAACAGGCCTGAGGCACATACGGGCCCAGCTGCGAGCAAGGAGGCAAGAGCACCAACACATGAGCAGGTGGGTGAGGCAGGTGCCGAGACAGCAGGCGGCTCTGGCCAGGTTTTACATGTTCCCAGGGGTGTGTCTGAGTGGACGGTGCCTTCTGTTTCGACCGGGTTTACACAGCAAGGTCATACTCCTCACACAACAGGGCGAGGTATTAAGGACAAGCCTTACTGGTCCTAGTGTCTCTTTACCGTCCCTTCAGGAGACAGAAGCCAATATCATGTTTCTAAAAGTCTGAGAAGTCCTTGCACAACAGTTGCACCAACAGAACTAAGCGCCTATGCAGCACATGCGCATGTGCATACACGCACACGTGCACACGAGCACACATGCACACATATGTGCACATACACACACACCGCTGGGAGGGGAAGTAAAGAGTTTTATGTTTTCACATCCCTTGAGGAATTTTCCATCCCCTTGGGTAGTCCCTCTGGAGGGTTAAGGGTGGATGGAGGATGGGTATTGGGTCACTAAGACAGAGGTGGCTGGACTCAAAGGGCAGAGCTCAGCTGAGGAATTCCCCCAGACAGGGAAGATGGAGAAATGCAGAAAGAGAAAGCAGACTGGATTTCTACTTCGCTACCAGATCTAGCCAACCCTCCTTCCATTAGGGACCCTTCCATATGCCGTTCCAGACTCAGTCTTTCTCTGACTTTTCACTTAGCCTTCAGGTTCCTCAATTCAGAACTTACTGAAATAATCATCATCTCAGGAACGCAGAGGCTTAAATCCATCTTTTCTAACCATCCCTTTGTCCAAACTGTGCAAGTTCTGCTTTTGTATCCAAGTCTTAAGACCCAAGAATCATTTTATAGAGTAGCCAGTTTTTGGAATTAACTTCTTTTAATAGTAATTGAAGATATATTTCAGGGTTGACATAAAAGACAGGCACAGAAAAGCCAAGTCCCCACTGTCTAATGTGTTCCAAAGTTCGCTGCCTCTTTTTTGCCTTTGTGCCATATACCTGGGTTTACATGTCTTTCAGAAATATTCTACATTAAATTCTACATTGTTTGTTTTAAGCAATAATGCAAACATTTGAAAGCCGTTAGACTCTCCAACACCAAACTTCTTCAATCTCTCTGTTATTCATACATAAAAAGGGAAATTTTTCCCTGATGCTGTTTTGAGTCTTCACAATGAAAACAGTCCTCTGAGTTGATCGGCTTAAGTGGAAAACTAAATGTTAGTTGATTTTCAAAACGAGGTTTCCACCCTAAGTTCCTATTGTTGACGTGTGATCATGAGCCTTGCTGTGAACCTAAACTAAAATGGAAAATCCTTACTCACTGGAAAAAGATAAACCATAGCATAGGAACTCCCAGACATCACTTTATTAGCCATTAAACTTGGAATAATTATTTCTACATTCATTTATTAAGTCTACACCTCCATTTACAAAAAAGATCTGAGGCAGCTCCTTAGAGTATTAATAACATTGATTTCCACTTCTCAGATTAAATAATAGCTCACAATAGTACTGATATGTCTTCATTTAAAAAACAATTTAAATGATTTTATCAAAAGCTAAAACATTATATATTTTATATTACTTAAAATAATCAACTATAATTTTGTACATTGCAATTTTCCTAAATTATATAACCCTGTGGTATTTGAAATTTTCCAGTTTTGAACTTCACATTGCCCTGAACAAGTTGACCGTTTGGGTTGGGTAAATCTGAAAGCCAGCGGGAAAACTCATCACCTGTTCTTCCCCAGTTGTATTGGGCCAGCAGCAGGCACCAGCATCAATTATCAAGGAGAATCTTTTCAATTCTCTTTTTATTCTGTTGCTTGACATGGATTTTGCTTAATCCCAACTCCATCCTTACATACTCCATAAACCAGCATTCTTTCTCATTACTCCTTTTTTATTTTTTGATGTTTTCCTCAAGCTTACCCTTATTCCTACTATCTCTTCTTGTGTAATTATTTTACTCTGAAGTTTTGTCAGTTTTCACTGCCGCTTCCAAGGTCATTTGAAATCAATGTGCTGGTGATAGTTATTACTCTGCTATATTGTTGGAGTAAAGGCAGAAATTGTAATTCATTCTATATTGGCTTTTCCCAATCTATATTCCACAGAGCATTAGTTCTTTTGGATGTTAATGTGTTATGAAAAAAGGTTCCATGGTTAATATAGTTTGAAAAGTGCTGGTGATTCATTACACACATTGGCACTTTAAAGCCTCCAAGAAGTCCTACAGTAAAAAAATTTGCTTAATTTGATTTAACCCAGCATCTCCCAAATTTATTTGCTATCCCCTCACTCCCACACACCACTTTCATGAAATACAGTTTTGGACACATGGGACACAGGTATTCATGGATCTTACAGACTACTGGAGTGGAGAGTCATTATCCAGAGGAACAGATGAGGATATATTTACAAACTGAGATAATTACTATTAAGTAAGGGATTGTGGTTCTGTGGGAACTTATAACAGAACACCCTGACTGAGGCTGGGGGTTGGAGAGTATTTTCCCAAGGATGCCACTCTTTTGCTGAGACCTGAATGTAGAGTAGGAGCCGGCTACCTGCTAGTGGAGATGGGGTGGGGTGGGGAACCTTCCCCACTCACGTGGTCCGTCCTTCTGTCTGAGTGCCATGGCTGGCTTCTAGGTCAGCTCAGAAGACAGGGATTGGGAACAGAGATTGTATTCTCTGTGACATATGGCCATCCATTTTAGTTTCTGTTAACACTGAGATTTCCTTAGAGAGAGAGAAAAGGAAAGAACAGAGAAGCCACTAAGGCTTTTTGGGGAAACAAAAACCCTCTTAGGATTAGGAGGCAGCTGGGAAGTGGGAGGTGGTAGCTGGGGGGAGAGTAAGAAGGGAGATGCCGAAGATAACACCCATTTTCGTAACAAGACTTGGTTATTTTTACAAATGACTGCACAGATTGTTCAACTGTGGTCTGTAAAATATAACTGTCACTCATTAGTAGTGTGGGATATTGTGTAGTACAAACCTCAAGAGTTTAACATATTTCCCATTACACACGTGTTAACTGAATGCTGAAATTCTCCACCTTTACCCATGAATGGACCAAACTTAGTGTTTAAAGGATTAAGAGCAGGTGCAGGAGGCATTCACAATTAGGCAAGCAATTATGGGTCTATTTAAAGACCATAAAGTTGATGCCTTTTTCTTTGATATATATATTTTTTTCTTTTTAGACTTTTGGGGAAGATGATATGAACATTCTGCTCCCTCTGGCAGAGCATCTAGTTTTGAAAAATCTGATATTCACCCTCTTTTACGCTCCCATAAATACAGTACAGTACAGGAAGCCAGACTTTACTGCAACACTAAACAGATGATGATGGCTTGTCAGAGGTGCCATGGATCCTGATGGACAACCAACATGAGACTATTAATACATGATTTATCATAGTAGGCATGTCCTGGACTAGGAGGTCAGATGGTCAGAAATCCAGGATTCTATTGAGAGAGAGAGAGAGAAACACACACAAAATACTTGGACCCGGGAGGATGGGTAGGGTGGATTATCCTGAAAGGACAGGATCTCTAAGGGTTGAAGCTAGAGAGGGGCAAGAAACCAAGAGCACTAGGAAGAGACTTTCCTGCTTTCAAGCAGTGGCAAGCCTATTGAGCAATTTGAGATTTCGACCTGACTCAGTGGTGCACATTTAGCGTCATGGAAACTCCTCATCTGGTAGCAAATCCAGTACCACTAGACTGACCCTGAGGGTTCAGGGAGCAGAGTCAGAACAGGGCAGAGGGTTGTGGTGACAGGAGCAGCCCTTAAAAATGAATTCTTCTGGCCCAATTTTGATCTTTGGGGTGGTGGCACTGTAAAGTTAATTCTTAAACTGAGCAGTGAAAACAAGGTGTGGGCAGCCCTCTCAGCAAGCTTCTTCAGAAGGAAACAGCACCAGCTTGTGATGGAAGTTCAGAGAATCTTCTCTGTGATTTAACTGCCAACATAACATGGTCTTCGGAGTATGGGTTCTGGAATGACACAGACTGAACTTCAAATCCTCACTTGGCCACTTAGTAACTGCTGTTCCATTAGGGTCCATCCCGGAAAACAGAGTCATGCCAGTTAATAGATAAATTTAACATGGAAAGCCAATTACAAATGGGTCGAAAGAGGTGAAATGATAAACAGGGGACAGTGAGGCCACCCAAAGATTAGCAAAAGCAGAAAAGTGCTCACACCGCTAGGCCTGGAGTGTCGGGGGCTGCCTGGTGGGAACTGGAACATGGAGGAAGGGCCATCTCATGGGATCTGGGACATGGTGATGATGCAGCCGTTGCCAGATGCTGCCCTAAACACAGGGGGAGAATAGCCTGGCTTCTCCCTCCTGTTCTTCAACTTCCTGCCAATAAGCCTCTTGATGACCAGAAGCTGGTTGGCAATGGAGCCTGGAAAATGTTTTGCACGGCCAGAAAAACAGACGAAGGCTGGGAAATAGCTGTGAGGGCAAACAGGTGGAAGACCAGCTCAGGAGCTGTGTGATCCAGCTGTGTAATGTCCCGTAGCCTCAGTTTTCTCACTCGTAGAATGGGGATATTAGTCCTACCTCATAGGGTTGCTGTGAGGATGAAGTGACCTAGGGAATGTTTCAGTTGGGATTTTCTGGTTGTAAGGAATAGTCTCATTCAAAGAACCTCAAGTGATCGGAGTGGGGGAAGGGAGACAGTTATAAAGATATACCTGCAACTAAGAAGCAGAGGTTCAAGCCCAGGGCCACGCTTTGCAGTAGCCAAGGAAGAGCCAAACAACCAGTCTCAGGAAATGCAGCAGCTGCTGCAGAGCTGGGGCTCGTGGAGGCTGAAGTCAGAAAGACCTTCAGAATCAAAGTGCTCCTCTGGATCTCAGCAGCGGCAGTTGTAGAGTGTGGCTTTTCTCTTCTATGTTAAGATGACCCCAAATCTCTTTATGGGTCTGGTTTCCTCTCTTACCTATCAAGTGGCATCTTCAGCCTCCACACTAAAGCTTTTCTCTAAAGCGTCTAAGTTTTGCTTTTTCAGAGTTTCTGCTTCGTTTAGACTGGCCTGATCATGATCCCTTTTGCCTCCTCTCTACCTCAAGATCTTTTGCTTCAGCTTCCACTGAGCACTGTTCACTTCCCACATGTTTTCCAGTTTAGTTTAATCAGAACAGTGTGGCCTGGACTTCTTTTCCCTCTTCAACAAAAGGAAGGCTTGGGCAACATTATTTTCTAAGTCCCTCCAGCTCTGCTACTCGTTCATGTAGGCAGGGTGGGGACGCACAGGACATAGTGGTTCAATTGATGGCCAAGGGAACAATTCAAATTTAAAAATTAAAATGACAAAAATGGTAAAGAGAAGAAAGGACCCAATATCTCTCCTTTCAGAAAGATCAAGAGATTTTAGATCTTATCTCACCAAAGTTTTTTCTCTTCTCTCTCTCAAAACCTCACACTGTATTTTACTCATAATCCTTCGTGATGACTTCAATACTTTACCAGCCTCGGCGTAGCTGCTGGTTTTCACATTGAAGGTGGAAAATCTTCATTTAACGATCTTAAAAGCATGGGTGTGGACCCTGCTCATGGCCACACTTTAGGGAATTGTGACAATTGTGACAAATGTTTTTGTTCCCTTTCTGTTTATTCAGATCTACCCCCTTGCCTTTTCTTCCAGACAAGAGTCCAGAGGAAATGCCGTTTTAGGGTCAAGATGTTAAATCCATTCACTATTTATCACTCATTGTTGAGAGCTACTATGTGTTAAGAGCTAGCACTGAGATACATGCTGGTGACAAAGGAGGGAACGAGACAAATGTGATCCCTGCCTTCCTGGAACTTACAGTTGTGTGTGTGTGTGTGTGTGTGTGTGTGTGTGTGTGTGTGTGCACATACGTGTGTGTAGGGGGCACAGCCTGGAAGCAGAAAAGCAGAAAAATAAGTGAAAAGAGCAACGAAGCAGCTATGTCTAAAGGGCTGAGACAGAGGAAAGGGCAGAGTGATGATGTGCCCATGGGGCTAAGGAGGGGTGAGGGGCGTGCTTTGGAGTGTGTAGTCAGAGAAGGCCTCTTTGCTAAAGGCAAGCAGCTATGCCAAGAATAGAGGTCTGATTCCAGGTAGAGCAAAAGTGTGGAGGCCCCGGGCAGTCAAGAGGGACTAGCAGAAGGAATCACAGGATCCCCAGAGCGGCTGGGGAGATGGATGCCCAGCCTCTTCTCTACACACTAGATCTCATGGAACTTTCATTTGTAAGATTTAGTTCAATTATCAAGAAAAATGTATTAAGTTTACATATATAAAACATTGGCAAGTTGCCTTAGGGCAAGTCTGCAACTGTTCAGTGGGTCTGATCTTTATTCTTTAGCATAGGCCTTGGCAGAGATAGATTCAGTGTGTTGTCTCTTTCAGTAGTGAAGACTAACCAGGGATACTTTTTTGCCAAGTTTGGGACTGGAAAAACTGCCACTCTTTTTTTTTTATCCTTTCATCAATAGGAGATCAAAGAATGGAAATGAAGTAAAATAATAATGGTTCACCTTTATTGAACTTAATCTATGCCAGCCTCTTTCTGATTGTTTTAGGTGTTTATTTTAAGCCTTGATTCATTCCTATGAGGTAGGAATTATTGTTATCCTAATTTTACAGATAGAGACAGCGAGGAACAGAGAGGTCCATGTGCTTTTCCAAGGTCCCATAGCTGTGCTCCAGAACTCACTCCCTTAACCATTAAGCAACAGTGCTTGGAGGGGTCAGTTTCACATGAGGACTTCAGGTAGCACACATTAGGTTGCACAACAATAGAAAGTAGGCAGTGGAGGTTCACTCTTTCTGGAGTTAAGAGAATGTTAATTTTCCATCTGAGAGTGAGATTTCTAGACCCCCTCATATATATTGAATTAGAATCTCTGGAAGCAGAATTCAGGAATTTGCACTTTTAAATTGCTACCCAGTTGATTCTAAGTAATGTTTGAGAAGCATGGTTGTGGACATTCACAAGTATTGAGCCAAGAGGCTGGACCCTGAATTCCTTCAATAACAATAACAACAATAGTGATAATAATGCCATTTCTTGAGTGCCTTTTCCAGGCCAGACATTATATGAGTATTAGGTATTTCCATGTATCATTATATTTAATCTTGATAACTCTTCAAGGATCATATGGTTTTTATATTTTACAAGTGAGAGAATCTAAACTCAGAGAGATGAGTAACTTGCCTAAAGTCATGCAGAAAGTGAGTTTCAGAACTGATTTTCAAATCCTATTTTCTTGTTTATTCCATAACATCATGCTTGGTTGTAATTTTATAGGGTCATTTTTAGATTATGAGGTAGCTAGATCAACCTCAAATTTTCTTTCTTGTTTCATCTCAAAACATAACCAAATGATCAAATGAAATATTTCTAGGTACATGGTGTTTGGCAAGTTGTTTAGCCTCTCATTTTCTTATTTTAAAAATGGAAAAAAATAATGCCTACCTCATAAATTTGTTGTCAGGATTAGATGGGATAGTCCATGTAAAGCCTGTAAAGAAGTAGCTGGCATGTGGTAAGCATTCAATAAATGTAGCTGCTATTACTATTAACGTAATTACACTGCCCAACTCTTCTAAAATGGGTTCATGCAATTGTTCATCAGAATTTCTGATGACCAGTACTGATTGCTGGTTTCCTCTTGGTTGTCTTGAACTGACAAAGATCAACCTACTCCTTAAAAGCAAAAACAAACAGTCCTCAAATTGGTCTTTGATCATCCCTCAGTATTCAAACTTCTAACTTTCTCCCAGCTGATCTCCAGCACATGCCCTGCTGTCAGCTGAGCTCTAGATGCGAATCTGCAAATTCACTTTCTTTCCTGCTACCTTCCCTTTGTCAGGTAAACTCACACTTTTCACTGATCGTGAAAACATCCTCCTCATTCTTTCTTCATTCAGCAAACATTTATTAAGGACCTATCCCATGCCAGGTGCCCACTATTCCAGGCACTATAGATGCAACAGTGAACAAAACAAAGATCTTTGCCATTTTGGGGCTTACCTTCTAGTGGGGACTGAGAAAGACAGACAAAAACAAACAAGTCCAGTGTAAAATATGTTAGATGGTGTTAAGTTCTATAGAGAAAATGAAAACAGGAGGGGGATAAGGATTGCCAGGGGACGATGGGTTGCAGTTTTACATAGCATTGTCACAGAAGACTTCCCCAACAGGAATATTTCAGCAAAGTCTTGAAGGAGGTGAGGGAATGAGTCAGGTGGATTCCTGGAGGAATAACTTTCCAGGTAGAAGTTCAGCAGGTAAATAATGATCCTTGAGGAAGGTACGTTTGAGTGGCTGCTGCAGATTGAGTGAAAGAGTCAGTCATAGGCGATGCACTCAGACAAGTAGTGACGGCGGGACCACATAGGGCCTTGTAGGCCTCTGTCAAAGTCTTTGGCTTTTATTATGAGTGAGATGAAAAGTCACTGGAGAGTTCTGAGGTGAGAAATGTGATGTCATGATTGATGCTTACACAGGAACACTCTGGCTACTCCACTGAGAATAGATAAAAGAAGGGCAAGGATTGAGGTAGAGAGGTCACTGTATGACTTTTGCAATAATCCAGGGTAATTTAAGGAAAAGAGAAATTTTATTAAAAGGATATTGGTTAGCTCATCAAATACCTGAGTGGTCTGAAAGCCAACTCTGTCATAGTGTAGAACTGGCACCCAATGCCCCCTCCACTGCCAGATCTGCACCCCCAATGCTGTAGCCTGCACCTCAGTGCCACAGATGCTGGGCCCCTCTGCTGGAATCACTGCCATTACTGCACAACAACTAAAAGCAGCTGCCATTATGCATCACCTCTGATCACTGAGCTCCTGATTCTGAGTCTGGGGGCTGTCTATGACTGATGGAGCCTGGTCAAGTAGCTGTGCCCATGATGTAGCTCCAAAGGCAGCAGGCAAAGTTTGTGTCTGACACTGAGAGTGATTCCCCAATAGAAAACAGGGATTCGGATGTTAATTGGCCAAAAAGGAAGGACAAGTGTTCACCACTGGTGGCGATCTTCTGTTCATTAGGCTCTGCGTTTCTGCTTGTGTGCCAAACAGCAGTTTGAGATAAGTCTTCTCATGGTTTGTCAACAATGGTAGCAGCAGCAGATATCAGTTACCCTCATAGTTATCCATATCACAACCTCACAACGTGGGTGGTTCTTGCACATAGAGTGAGTCACATGAGATGTCATCTCCACATTTTCCCATTGTTCTATAGCATTTTACCTGTTCCATCACTGAAGGCCTATTGATCCCCTCCTTCTGCTCTTTTCTTATCACTGTAACTGACAGGTCAGAATGGCAAGTGGATGGGGAAACTGATGAGAGATGTGTGGGGCCAGGGATGAGTAATAAACGCCTGGTGTTCTCACAGCTGTCAGTATTTTTATTTCAATCACTTTGTCATCAGATGATTCATGTTATCAAATAAAACAACACTTGAAATAAGCAGAATTTAGAATCTGCCATTCCCCACTTACCTCAGAGAGACTGGAAAACCAGGCATTGTCACATCCCTTAAAGACCCCTTCCCCCCTCCCCTTTTCTATTTAAATTCAGTATCAATACGTAGACAATGACCTAGGAAGAATTCACATGACTTTTTTTTTTTTTTTTTTTTTTTTTTTTTTTTTTTTATAAAATTTATTGAACTCCTAATGAGTTCTTAGTTTTTATTTTTATTTTTTTTTTATTTATTTTTTTTTTATTTTGTTCTATTCTCACATCAAATTTTTTTTTTTTTTTTTTTTTTAAATTTTATTTTGTCGATATACATTGTAGCTGATTAATGCTCCCCATCACCAAAACCTCCCTCCCTCCCCCCTCCCCCCCTCCCCCCCAACAATGTCCTTTCTGTTTGTTTGTTGTATCAACTTCAAATAATTGTGGTTGTTATATCTTCTTCCTCCCCGCCCCCCGGTTTGTGTGTGTATGTGTGTATGTGTGTGTGTGAATTTATATATTAATTTTTAGCTCCCTCCAATAAGTGAGAACATGTGGTATTTCTCTTTCTGTGCCTGACTTGTTTCACTTAATATAATTCTCTCCAGGTCCATCCATGTTGTTGCAAATGGCAGTATTTCATTCGTTTTTATAGCTGAGTAGTATTCCATTGTGTAGATGTACCACATTTTCCGTATCCACTCATCTGATGATGGGCATTTGGGCTGGTTCCAACTCTTGGCTATTGTAAAGAGTGCTGCGATGAACATTGGGGAACAGGTATACCTTCGACTTGATGATTTCCATTCCTCTGGGTATATTCCCAACAGTGGGATGGCTGGGTCGTATGGTAGATCTATTTGCAATTGTTTAAGGAACCTCCATACCATTTTCCATAGAGGCTGCACCATTTTGCAGTCCCACCAACAATGTATGAGAGTTCCTTTTTCTCCGCAGCCTCGCCAGCATTTATCGTTCATAGTCTTTTGGATTTTAGCCATCCTAACTGGGGTTAGATGGTATCTCAATGTGGTTTTGATTTGCATTTCCCGGATGCTGAGTGATGTTGAGCATTTTTTCATATGTCTGTTGGCCATTTGGATATCTTCCTTAGAGAAATGCCTACTTAGCTCTTTTGCCCATTTTTTAATTGGGTTGCTTGTTTTCTTCTTGTAAAGTTGTTTGAGTTCCTTATATATTCTGGATATTAATCCTTTGTCAGATGTATATTTTGCAAGTATTTTCTCCCACTCTGTTGGTTGTCTTTTAACTCTTTTAATTGTTTCTTTTGCTGTGCAGAAGCTTTTTAGTTTGATATAATCCCATTTGTTTATTTTTCCTTTGGTTGCCCGTGCTTTTGGGGTCGTATTCATGAAGTCTGTGCCCAGTCCTATTTCCTGAAGTGTTTCCCCTATGTTTTCTTTAAGAAGTTTTATTGTCTCAGGGTGTATATTTAAATCCTTAATCCATTTTGAGTTGATTTTAGTATACGGTGAGAGGTATGGATCTAGTTTCATTCTCCTGCATATGGATATCCAGTTATCCCAGCACCACTTGCTGAAGAGGCAGTCCCTTCCCCAGTGAATAGGTTTGGTGCCTTTGTCAAAGATCAGATGGCAGTAAGTGTGTGGGTTGATTTCTGGATTCTCTATTCTATTCCATTGGTCAGTGTGTCTGTTTTTATGCCAGTACCATACTGTTTTGGTTATTATAGCTTTGTAGTATAGCTTAAAGTCAGGTAGTGTTATGCCTCCAGCTTTATTTTTTTTGCTGAGCATTGCTTTGGCTATTCGTGGTCTTTTATTGTTCCATATAAATGTCTGAATAGTTTTTTCCATTTCTGAGAAAAATGTCTTTGGAATTTTGATGGGGATTGCATTGAATTTGTATATCACTTTGGGTAGTATGGACATTTTCACTATGTTGATTCTTCCAATCCAAGAGCATGGAATATCTTTCCATCTTCTTGTATCCTCTCTAATTTCTCTCAGCAGTGGTTTGTAGTTCTCATTATAGAGATTTTTCACCTCCTTGGTTAACTCAATTCCTAAGTATTTTATTTTTTTGGTGGCTATTGTAAATGGGCAGGCTTTCTTGATTTCTCCTTCTGCATGTTCACTATTGGAGAAAAGAAATGCTACTGATTTTTGTGTGTTGATTTTGTATCCTGCTACTCTGCTGAAATCATTTATCAATTCCAACAGTTTTTTTGTAGAGGTTTTAGGCTGTTCGATATATAGGATCATGTCATCTGCAAACAGGGACAGTTTGACTTCATCTTTTCCAATCTGGATGCCCTTTATTTCCTTCTCTTCTCTGATTGCTCTGGCTAGTACTTCCAACACTATGTTGAATAGGAGTGGTGAGAGTGGGCATCCTTGTCTAGTGCCTGTTCTTAAAGGAAAAGCTTTCAGCTTTTCCCCATTCAGGATGATATTGGCAGTGGGTTTGTCATATATGGCTTTAATTATGTTGAGATACTTTCCCTCTATACCTAACTTATTGAGGGTCTTTGTCATGAATGAGTGCTGAACTTTATCAAATGCTTTTTCAGCATCTATAGAGATGATCATATGGTCCTTGTGTTTGAGTTTATTAATATGGTGTATCACATTTATTGATTTGCGTATGTTGAACCAACCTTGCATCCCTGGGATGAATCCCACTTGATCGTGATGAATAATTTTTCGTATGTGTTGCTGTATTCTGTTTGCTAGTATTTTAGTGAGGATTTTTGCATCTATATTCATCAAGGATATCGGCCTGTAGTTTTCTTTTTTGGTTATATCTTTACCTGGTTTTGGTATCAGGATGATGTTTGCTTCATAGAATGAGTTTGGGAGATTTGCGTCCGTTTCAATCTTTTGGAATAGTTTGTAAAGAATCGGTGTCAATTCCTCTTTGAATGTTTGGTAAAATTCTGCTGTGAATCCATCTGGTCCTGGGCTTTTCTTTGTTGGGAGCCTTCTGATAACAGCTTCAATCTCCTTTATTGTTATTGGTCTGTTCAGATTTTCTACGTCTTCACGGTTCAGTTTTGGGAGCTTGTGTGTGTCCAGAAATTTATCCATTTCCTCCAGATTTTCAAATTTGTTGGCGTACAGTTGTTTATAGTAGTCTCGAATGATTCCTTGTATTTCAGATGAATCAGTTGTAATATCGCCTTTTTCATTTCTAATTTTTGTTATTTGAGTCTTCTCTCTTCTTTTTTTTGTTAGCCATGCTAATGGTTTGTCAATTTTATTTATCTTTTCAAAAAACCAACTTTTTGATTCGTTGATCTTTTGAATTGTTTTTTGGTTTTCAATTTCATTCAGTTCTGCTCTGATCTTAATGATTTCTTTCCGTCTGCTAACTTTAGGATTGGATTGTTCTTGTTTTTCTAGTTCTTTAAGGTGAAGTGTTAGGTTGTTCACTTGCCATCTTTCCATTCTTCTGAAGTGAGCATTTAATGCAATAAATTTTCCCCTCAATACTGCTTTTGCAGTATCCCACAGGTTTTGGTATGATGTATCATTGTTTTCATTAGTTTCAATAAACTTTTTGATTTCCTGCTTGATTTCTTCTTGGACCCATATGTCATTAAGTAGAATGCTGTTTAATTTCCATGTGTTTGTATAGTTTCCAGAGTTTTGTTTGTTATTAATTTCTAGTTTTAATCCATTGTGGTCTGAGAAGATACATGGGATAATTCCAATTTTTTTGAATTTACTGAGACTTGATTTGTGACCTAATATGTGATCTATCCTGGAGAATGATCCATGTGCTGATGAGAAGAATGAATATTCTGAGGTTGTTGGGCGGAATGTTCTGTAGATATCTGCCAATTCCAATTGGTCTAGAGTCTTGTTTAGATCTTGTGTTTCTCTACTGATTCTTTGCCTAGATGATCTGTCTAATATTGACAGTGGAGTGTTCAGGTCCCCTGCTATTATGGTATTAGTGTCTATTTCCTTCTTTAGGTCTAATAGAGTTTGTTTTATAAATCTGGCTGCTCCAACATTGGGTGCGTACATATTTATGATTGTTATGTCTTCTTGATGGATCAGTCCTTTTATCATTAAGTAGTGTCCCTCAATGTCTCTTTTTATGGTTTTTAGTTTAAAGTCTATTTTGTCAGATATAAGAATAGCCACTCCAGCTCGTTTTTCTTTTCTGTTTGCATGGTAAATCTTTTTCCATCCTTTCACTCTTAGTCTGTGTGAATCTTTATGGGTGAGGTGGGTCTCTTGTAGGCAGCATATAGTTGGGTCCTGTTTTTTGATCCAGTCAGCCAGTCTGTGTCTTTTAATTGGGGAATTTAAGCCTTTAACATTAAGAGTTGTTATTGAAAGGTGTTGATTTATTCCTAGCATTTTATTGGTTGTTTGGTTGTCTTAGGTGTCTTTTGTTCCTTGCTTTCTGATTTACTGTTTGGTTTCTTTGTTTGTTGGTTCCTTAGGTTGTAGATAGTGTTTTTGTTAGCTTGTTTTCTCTTCATGAATGCCATTTTTATTGTACTAGCGGGTTTAGATTTTTCTTAGGTTTTTATGGCAGTGGTAGTTATTTTTCAGGAACCAAACCCAGTACTCCCTTGAGGATTTCTTGTAAGGGTGGTCTTGTGGTAGTGAACTCCCGCAGTTTTTGTTTGTCTGAGAAATATACTATTTGCCCCTCATTTCGGAAGGATAGCCTTGCAGGGTAGAGTATTCTTGGCTGGCAATCTTTGTCTTTTAGTATTTTGAAAATATCATCCCATTCCTTTCTAGCTTTTAGGGTTTGTGATGAAAAGTCTGATGTTAACCTGATTGGGGCTCCCTTATAGGTGATTTGACGCTTCTCTCTTGCAGCTTTTAAGATTCTCTCTTTGTCTCTGAGTTTTGCTAATTTGACTATGACATGTCTTGGAGAAGGCCTTTTTGGGTTGAATACGTTTGGAGATCGTTGAGCTTCCTGGATCTGAAGATCTGTGATTTTTCCTATACCTGGGAAGTTTTCTGCCACTATTTTTTTGAATATGTTTTCAATGGAATCTCCATTTTCTTCCCCTTCTGGAATACCCATGACTCGGATATTTGAGCGCTTGAGGTTGTCTGATATCTCTCTCAGATTTTCTTCCATGTCCTTGATTCTTTTTTCTTTCTTTTTGTCTGCTTGTGTTATTTCAAACAGCCCATCTTCAAGTTCAGAGGTTCTCTCTTCAACTTCGACAAGCCTGCTGGTTAAACTCTCCGTTGTGTTTTTTATTTCGCTGAATAACTTCTTCAGTTCAGCAAGTTCTGCTACATTTTTTTTCAGGACATTGATTTCCTTGTATATTTCCTCTTTCAGATCCTGTATACTTTTCCTCATTTCATCATGATGTCTAGCTGAGTTTTCTTGTATCTCATTCAGTTTCCTTAGAATTATCACTCGAAATTCCTTGTCAGTTATTTCAAGGGCTTCTTGTTCTATAGGATCTAGAGTATGAGATTTATTAACTTTTGGTGGTGTACTTTCTTGATTTTTTGTATTTCTGGTGTCTTTTTTTTGGTGTTTATTCATTGTTGCAGGGGGTTTCACAGTCCACCGGTTTAAGACTAATGACTAACTAGGATGTTGCTGTGGTTGCCAATTTGGTATGGCTCCCGCCGTGACTGCTCAGTTGGCCTCTAGTGTCTTGTGTGTGTGGTTGCCTCGGGTCTTGGGCTTCTCCGGGGATCCACCTTTCTGGTCAGCTTGTACTCTGCTGGGCTGGTGGATCACGTACCACAGGGTGTGTGATCTCTGTTGAGCTTTCACTTTCTGTACAGGACTTCTCCCCTTTCCGTGTGCTCTGGCCCAGGCTGTTAGATCGTGCAGTGGCGACCCCACCGGGTGTGTGGTTTCTGTCAAGACTCCGCCTCCCTGGCCGCACGTCTCCCCCCTCTGTGAACACTGTGCTGGGCTGGGGCGTGTCTTCTGCACCCCTCGTCTATCAGCTGGGCCTTCAAGACCCTGCTCAGCACCGCCTCGCCCAGGAAGTCTACCAGGTTTCTGCTAGGCACAGACGACCGGTCTCTCTGGGTGCCTTTGTAGCACTGTGTAGATCTTTCTTGGGTCTTGTTCACCTTTGTATCCCCCCGGTATAAACCGAGTCTAGTGCCCGCCTGCAGCCTGCTCTCCGGCAGGTTCAAGCGGACCTGGGAACTCTCCTACCGCACTATTCCCAACCAGAAATTCGTTAGGCTTTTTTCCAAACTGGTGGTCGCAGAGATGGTATCTGCCTCCCAGTAACAGGAAGTTTACCGGGGCCGGAGTCCAGGGTGTGGTGGAGTGACAGTCGGCCCGCCCGTACTTCCTAGCCCTCCCAAAACTGGTCGGGACGCCCCACACCCCCAGTCCTGCCAGAGAACCGCGGAGGGAGTGGGAGAGGAGGTCGGCCCGCAGGGTCCGGAAAGCCCCGCGCCAGGCCAAGCAAATGGGCTCAGTGATGGCCGAGCAGGGCGGAGCTGCCCGCACCTGGGAAAATGGAGGCAGCACCGGGGTAGTGAGTGGCCTGGTGGTGCAGGCGGAAGCCGCGTGGGCATTCACCCCCCGAACAGAGCTGTGCCAGGGATCACTCACAGTGCTGTGCCAGGTCGGGCGCTCGCTCTGTCTCTGGTTTGTTGCCTTCCGTGTTCTCGGCGCTGCCGCCTCGGGCTGTTCAGTCGCGGCGCCGCTCGGGCGCTCCCAGGAATCTTCTTTAATGCCGGCCTGAAACCTCGAATCCTGAATAGGGCAGCTGGCCGCCTTCAGTGCGGCCCCAGCCTCCGGGATCCTGGCTGCATCCACAGCAGCCCTGGCGCCGTGTTCCCTGTTTCAAGACTCGCTTTTGCAGCTAAGAATCAGTTCTTTTCCTGCTCCACACTTCAAAGCTGTTGCCTGTAAATGAGGCAGCCTCTCCTGCCGGGGGCAAAGTGGCGTTGAGCCCCCACGACCGGCCAGCAGCAGCAGTCCTCCCTTAAGAGATGGCCAGAGGAAGGTCCACAAGTTTCCCGGCTGCCTGAGGCCCAGTGGCCACCTTTTCCACCTCTGCTACTCCGCGCCAGCCGCCGCAGCCGCCGCCATCTTGAAACTCCCTCACATGACTTTTAAACCTAGAAGATGAAATGACCCCAAAAGGCTAACTTGTAGCCCCTACTTGCAAAATTGTTAAATCAGAAATTAATATTTGCAAATAGTTATTAGATATCGGGACTACATTACCATCTTCCAGTCTTGTTTGATATTATTATACTTTGAATTTTCACTCCTTGCTTAAAGCTTTTGGTGTCGTAAGTAAAACCTTGATGGATTTTATAAGACAGTTCTCCTGATAAAATAAACTGGGGAGCCATTAAAATACCTACACCTGGGCTCAGTCAAGACCAATCAAATCAGATTCTCCAAGGCCCAGCTGCCCAGTCCCCCAACCCCCTTGATTCTAATGTGCAGCCAGGGCTGAGAACCTCTGGTCTAGGCCTTGGGTACTGCATCAAAGAACAGCTAGGTGGTGGCTCAGCTGATAATGTGAACTTGACTCAGATAAGAAGTGGGAACTCATTAGGTTCCCTAGAGATAGTGTAGGCTGAAGGACAGGGAGGCAAAAGGTACTAAGTTGGGGCTGTGAGGAGTGATGTGGTAAGGCTGCAGGGAAAGCTGGTGCTTCCTGCCAAGGTCATACCATTCTGTTCCCGAAGAAGAGGTTACAAAGCTGAATTTCACCGAAGGGTAGAATCAGCCTTAAAAACAGGCAAATGACAGTCTCAAATGAGTCAAACAAGATGGAGAAACATGGCTTGGAGAGAGTGGGCCTTTCCAGGGCCAGAGGGAGACCTGCAAGAATGGTAACAGAGGGCACTACTGGGTTGTGTGAGACTTTGGTTTGGAAGACAATGCTGCAACAAAGTGGTCTCCTAGAAGTCTAGCTCTCAGGAGCGGCAGGAGCGGAAGCCCTAATGGATGCACCGCAGGTCTGGGACAGGTGGTACAAGCTGTGGGGCCTGGCCCAGCTGCTGTGGCAGGAGGATCCCCTGGAGGCATCTGGTGGCGTGATTTGGGAAGCCTTCCTGGTTTCACGGCCTCCAAGCCTGATTCCCTGGCTTTCCTAGGGATTGTGGTCCCCCAACATTCCTTAATAAATGGCTGTTGTGTTTAAACCATCAGGAGTAAGTTCCAAATTTACAATTAAGAACTCTGAATGACACACATTTGTTTTCATTTAATATTCATTCAACCCAATGGGATAAAACATATTATTCCTATTTAACAGAAAGGAAATTGAGAATGAGAGAAGTTGAGACATTTGTCCAAGGCCATACAGCCAGAAAAGGACACAACTGGAGCCAAATTCACATGATGCCAAAGCCCATGCTCTGTCCTGTGCTTGGATCCTGGAGAGGGGCCGTGTATGCTGCGTAGTGGTGGTTGGAATATCCTTGCCTCAGCATCCATTCACAGTTCAGCTGAGGGAAATGACCTGGGTCTCAAGGTTGCCTAACATTTGCTAACCGATGTCTGCCTTTTATTAAGGTTGTTCGCAAGAATGTGGGCTCTGAGTGGATGCTTCTATGGTTTTGTGTTTTTGTATTTTATAATTTCCTAGCAAAAAGTCTTTCTGAAAAAGTTCCTCCTTTCAGAGCTGAACTTACAGGGAAAGGGGTTTTTCCTACACCCCAGCCAGTATCAGGGTGGTCATATGTGTGTGGCTCTGGGACCCAGATTTAGAACTGGGGCAGGTAGTGAGTGTCCAGGGGGGAGGAAACCAGGGTCACTGTTGTCTCCTCTTCCTGCCCATTGCTGACAATGCCACCCACCCATGACACCCAGAAGCAATGAGTTTAGGTCCCAAACTCCTGTAGCCAGAATAGCTCTATCCAATAAACCAACTCCAGTTCTCCACGCAAAGTCCCCGAATTTAAAAGCTGGAAGGGACCTCAGAAGTCTCATTTTCTTGCACACAAGAAAACTAGCCCAGAAAGGATTTTCTTGAGGTCACACGACTAGTAGCCGGGCAGGGTTATTGTTGTGGCTTAAACACAACCGAAACTACAGAAGCACTTTATAGTAAGAAAAACAAACCAAAACCAAAAAAAGAAAGCTTAAGGCAAAAAGAGAATATGGCTTTTTATGTGTTTTACGGTTTACCCGGGGAGGCATATACCGAGAGATGAGAGATCCTGTGAACTGTAAATGTCCTGCAGGAACTCGGGGTGGCGGATCACAGAGGGGTAAGAAAAGGCTTCAGAAGTGACGGGTCGCCGTGGGTCCCTAGGGGACAACGAACAGGAGAATCTTGCAGGCGGATGACGGATGAGGCCTGCTCCCCGTGTCGGCGCCCAGCGTCCTCTCCGCCCTCTTCCTTCGTCGCCTGCCGCTGCTGTAGCCGCGGGAGGCCCGGAACACGCTGCCTTCTCCCTTTAACTGGGGGACTGTGGAGGTAGGACACGTAGAGAGCCCTGCCCACCCGGGCTCTGCAGTCTGCCCTCTTGGGAACACGATCTTGCAACTGAAGGTGGCGCTTTCAAATCCCAGTGTCATTATACGCTTGTGCCTCCTGTCTGCCGGACTCCACTCGCTGCTGTTCATGCTGCGGAGGCGTGGGGGTGGGGGTGGGTACTCAGTCCTTCAACTTATTTACTCACGGTAGCCACGATGTCGAAAGAACAGGCGCATCATGTAAAACCCAGGAAGGGGAATGTCAAAAAAAATGGGAACAGGACGAGCAGGCAACACGCAGACAGTATTCCAGAAAGCAGAAGCGGGGGCTTGCCCTCGGGTTGCTGCCTCGGGCCTCCTGAGCAGGGGAGAAGGGCTGGAAGGCTTCCCCCGCCCCGTCCTTTGCAGTGAGCTGAAATATAAGAGTCTCAGTCAGCTGTGCAAGCTTTGGTTGGTTTTGCCTTTGGGGCACTTGCTCCACAAGGCCCTTCCAGGACTGATAAAGAGCTTTTTCGTCTGAAGTTTTCATTCATTCGGTCAACAAATATTTACTGAGTGCCTAATATGTGCCAGGCATTGTTCTAATGAACAAACGACATCTTTGCCCCCATAAGAACTTACATTATCATGAAGGAAAGAGAAAGTAAAGAACAAACATAATAAATAAGTGAGTTACATGTTAGAAGGTATTAAAAATAATAGAACAGGGTTAGGGGATCAGAGTGTGGTCGGTTCCAACTTTAACTTAGGGTGGCCCAGGAGGACCACAGCAATAGAAATCTGCCAGGCAGGAATCCAGGCAGGAATTTGGCAATCTGGAGATTAGCAGGCAGCCCTTAGGGGCACTTTTTTTCTGTTCATAGATTTGCGTAGAGCTGGAGACCCTTGGACAGGGTGGCTGACTTTTACTGCTAGAATAAAATGAGAGGTGAAGCATCAATTATTCATATTTTAATAGAGCACTACAGCTTTGCTTTCATTCCTAACCTCCTGAGAGCTATGAAATGGTTGTGATTTTTGAAAACAGGTAGGAAGGTGGGGGAAGGGAAAGATTATAAAACTAGGAGTTCAGTGCTCTGGAGGGGCACAGGGGTCCTGAGGTTGCCTCTTGAGAAAGCTAGTGGAAGGTGGGTCTGGCTTTAGGGTGGGAAACAGCTATATATGGAGTGAAGTCAAGGGACATATTTTAATAACCCTAAACTAAATTTTTCAATTGAGTTGATAAAAATGACAATAATTAAAATACATTGGTGTTTATTGAGTGCTTCCTATGTGACATGTATTGTACACAGGTTTCACATGCAACTTCTTAGTCTCTGGTTTTTCTTCAATGAGAATGTCCTGTAAGCCCCCTGAGAACAGAGACCTGGTTTTGTTCACTGCTGTGCCTGAGACAATGCCTGGCACATAGATGATACTCTTGAACGAAGGAATGAATGAATGAATGCATTTTGCAGAAGAGGTTCAAGATAATCTTGTGCTGGCTCTCACTGAGATGGGTGGGTAGAGGAGGAAAAGGGGGGATGAGGGGAAAAGAAAACTTTATCTTACCATTCATCCATTATCTCATTTAGTTCTTATAACAACCCATTTTACAGAAGAGGAAGCTGAGACCTAGAAAGGTTAAGTAGTTGGCAAGGCCTCATGGCAAGTTAATGGCAAGGAGCCTCAGACTCCAGAGCTGTGCTCTTCTACCCATTACATCAGCTGGTGAGGCAAAGAATTTTGCATTGTTACTATTGTTTGGCTTACCCCATCCCCAGGGGTAGGGCAATATTTAGGTATGTTTGTTGCTGTTTAGGAGGATATTTAAAAGCATGCCAATTTTTTAAACAACGATTCAAAGCAAGAGATCACATTATTTTACATCTCTCATCAGGGTCATCGTTGTACCGGAGGCAGCGGCTGAAAGGGACCTGAGAAGCTTCCAGTGCTGACCATGTTCTGTCTCTGGATTTGGAGGCTGCTTACACGGGTGTGTTCACGCTGTGAAACAAACCAGGCTGACTATTTATTTATGATTTATGTGTTTTCATGTATATGTGTTACACTTCGACAACATATAAAGATGAACAGAACCCAGCAGTGGGCTGGTGTTCAGTTAGTCCTAGGTTGAATGGACTGCCCTCCGGCCTGGACACCTGGACGTGAAGTGGGAGTACGACCACCTTTGTGGTGGGAAGCGGGTATGGATAGAGTTAAGGATTTTGTGGTGCCGAGTCACAGTTCTGCTGTTGCTACTTCTACACTATCAATCACAACTATGGTCCCTCTGCTCCTTCTCCCCACCCCACCACTGGGGCTGTCAGATCTCTGGCTCTTATTCAAACTGTGAAATGGCACACATTTGGAACTTCCTTCCTAATGCAGAGGCAAGGCCTTGTCCCATTCTCCGCACACGTCTCCTCAGTTGGCTGCGGCACAAACACCCATTCCCTTCACTGCAGTCAGAATTCGGAGAAGCCGGGAGGAGCCGGGGCTTGACAGGCCTGACTAGGACTCCCTCCTGCGAAGCCTAATGGAGGGACTTCGGCATTTCTGCTTCTGACACCCAGTGGGTGATTTTACAGGTACTAGATGGTGACCTTCCCGTGACTCTGGCACGCAGGGTTACGGAGGTATCTGAGTGGAGCGCTGGGCACTGCGTGGGCTCGACAGTCCCCTGGCTGGCCCCATGGGTGTCCTCAGATCCCAACTGGGTGTTGCTCTGCTCAGCCAAAGCTGTGCACGCTGCAGCGGACATGCCCCCGGCCAGCCTGTCTCTGGGCGGGCCAGCTGGCCCGGAGAAAACAACCCGACCTCAACGTGACAGTCCCCACGTTCTGCAGACTTAAAAGGGAAATCCTTTGGATTCTAACTGGACCCCTGGGGCTCAGCCCTGGCCTTGCCCCGAGGCTGCAAAGAGGAATCAGACACGGGAAGGGCGGCATGTGGCTGCCATGGGTTCCTCGGGTGGTCAGGGCCGGCTTCGCTCCTGCCTCCTGCCGGGATTCTGCAGCCTGAGCTTCCCCCGCCTCACCTGCCACAGCCCCCGCCGCCCTCTGCCTGCTGCTCCCACCCGGCCCTCCTCCCACTCACTCCCGCTGGTGGCTGGTGACTGCGAGCTTCAGTGTGGCCTGGGTCCTCGCCGGGGAAGGTCTGCCTCCGCGGCGCTGCCCCTTTACACGACTCCATTCCTCCTCCTTCCCCCTCCACTCTCTCCTGCTCCTGCCTTGCTTTCTTAGCTTTTCATTTCCATTTTCCTCCCATCTCTGCAAAGGCAGGATGCAGAGGAAGCCAGCAGAGGGCAAAGACCAGAGCCAGAGCCAGAGCCAGAGCCAGAGCCAGAGCCAGAGCCAGAGCCAGAGCCAGGACACAGAGGAGCACTTTGGTGTGTGTCATCAGGCGCACCGAGGATTGTGTCTCTGGCCGTCGGGGTTCTCACCTGTCATGGGGTTGGGTCACCCGTGCCGGAATTCCTTTGTTGTGTCAGTATTGGTGCCATGGAGAGTGCAAGGAATAAGGCTCTTCCCTGGCTTTTATATACCTATGTAATAACAAAATTTTTATGTCCTTTCTGTCTCTCAGCCTCTTTCTCTGTCTTTTTTTGTATCTCTGTCTCTGCTTCTCTCCTTCTCTTCTCCCCCCCTCACTCCCACACACACTCTCTCTCTCTCTCTCACACACACACACACACACACACACTCACACACACACACACAGAGCCCTAGAGGCTATATCAGAATGTTTCTTAGCCTTCATTCATTTTTAGTGGCTCCTTGCTGTCAGGTTTAACTCCACACCCCATTTTATTTTTCAAAATTTGGTGAAATGACATTAACTCAAGGCTGATTTTGTTCTGCTGCCACAGATGTCCACATAATTGCTGGATCATCTTAGTGGTGAAAACGGCTTGTTGTCCTTACTTCAAGGCAGACAAAGGACGTGGCAGTCAGATCCAGAGGGATGCAACATGGCAAAGCTAGTCAGAGATTTACAGAGCCGAGTCTGGCAGGACTGGAAATAGAATTGCATTAGGGAAGAGCACTGGATTGAATCTAAATTTTTGCAGAATCCAATTGACCCTCTTCCTACTTGGTGCCTTGTAGCTTCCTCTAACCTCTGTGCTCAAAGGGACATTATTGTAGTTAACCAAACCCAGATTCTTTCTGGATTGACACCCAGACACTGATATGATGTGAGCATGTCCTGATTACCCTCAAACACCAAGGATTAATCAGAATAAATATTTCCCTCTTTCAGAACAATTTACACAGAGATGGGATTTAGTTTTGGAGTAGGGGAATGAAGGTAAATGGAGATACTACGTGAATACTCAAAATCCAAGGCAAAGAGAGTCTGAACTTTATTCTAGACTCAAGACTGCAATGTGACCTAAGGGTTAACTTTCCATCAGAATAGGAAATATGTCGCTTTCCATTAGGAAGGAAAAATAAATAAATATATCTTAATGCCTGCTATGTGCTAGGCAGTTTACATATATTAATTTACTTGACCCTGACCATAAATATCTAGGAAAATATTCGATTCTCTTTTTACAAATGAGGAACTTGGAGAGGATATGCAGCAGCTGTAGAGCCAAAGCCAGAACTGTAACCCACACTCTGAAGCCACTATTCCATGTGACTTCAGCAAACCTCATCTCTGCCACCTTCCTTCACCATGTTTAATTTAGTTTTAATTCGTTTTGTTCCTGGTACTGTGCTAGTGGTATGGCTATTGCAAAAGAATAAGATGATCCCTCTCTTTGAAAACTTACTGACTTGAGAGAAATTAGAGCATATTTTGTATATGACCAAGATGGAGGAAGATGTTGAGTTAATAAAATTCAACTGAGTACAGATAGACGGATGTCACATGAGGTTCCAGTAGGGAATCCATCCTTGAACAGTTGGAAAAAGTTTCATGGGAGGGGTGGCTAGGCACTGAAAGAAAAAGTTGACAAGGTGAGAAAGGAGCTGTGGGATGGCTGACTTGGGGTGAGAAATCCAACCCTCTGCAGTAGTTGCCCCAGTGCATTCATTTCTATTTTAGTTGGTAACAAAGAGATTTAAGCTTTTATCTGAATTTGATAAGAAACTATTATTTTAAATTTCTCCTTTATTGTTAGATCTTTATTTTCTTTTCCTATGTCCTTTTTAAATTTTGTCTTTCCTATAGAGGGTATTTCTTTTTCTTTCTCTCTCTTTTTTCTGCTCATGGAAAACTAAGCAAAGAGTGGCTATCCCTAGAAAAGCCCTCTCCCCTTCTGTATTTGGAATTGCCTGTTTCATCCCTTGAAGTCTCAACTGCATTCTCCTTCGTCTATTTGTTTGGAATTTGTGCCAACAATTGACAGGAGTGTAAATATCCCGACTCTCTCACTCCTCAGATGGGATGATTCTGAGGCATGTGTTTTATACTGGACCCCAGAGTTTCCCCAGAGGAATTTTGCTTCAGTTGTTACAGTAGTAGCTGGCCTGATACTGCACCTCTGATATGGATTGTGTGCCCCAAGTTTTATGTATTAGTAGCTTGATCCCCATTGTGACTGTTAAGAAGGTGGGAAATCCTATTATGGTAATTGAAAGGTGGGGCCTTGAAGAGGTGATTAGATTCTGAGGACCATGACTAGTGAATTGATTAAAAAGGGTGGTCTTGGTGTAGTTCTGAGGGCTTTTAAAGAGAGCACATGAGAAGTTTGCTCTCTCTGCTTACAATGTGATACCTTGACATCACTGAAGTCACCACCAAAGAAAGCTCTCACCAGATGTGTTCCCTGGATTTTGAACTTCCAGCCTCTGCAACTGTAAGTAATCAAATTCACTTTCTTATAAATTACCAAGTTCCAGGTATTTTGTTATAAGCAACAGAATGGACCAATACAGCCTCTATCATCTTCCTAGTCTCACTTTCTTCTCTCACTTCTCCACTCCCCAACCAGTATTCCCTTCACCTCCCAAATAAACTACTTTAATACCAGCCCTTGCCTCTGATTCTATTTCTGGGAAAGCCCAAACTAAGACAAATATATAAGTAGACCTATTCTCAGGAGATAAAAAACCAAGAAAAATCATTCATATTGATCAATAAATTACATTTTCTACATCAGTCATGATATTTATACTGAATGTGGGTTATATTGGTGTAAAAAAACTCAAAATTTCAAATAATTAAAAAAATTTTTCTTAGTTGGCTTTGAAAAGTACTTTAGTATTTTCATTTGTTCTCAGTGGCCTGAGAATTTCAGGATTTCAAATAAAATAGTGAAGTAACTAATTAAAAGACCCCTTCCTCAACTGCCCACTTCTTTCCTGCAAACTGTTCTATGTTAGAGAGGTTTTACTTTGCCCACTGATGTTAAGCACCAGCCTAAAATGCAGATCTGGGTAGTTGTTCTTCATGTCATTCCTGGTTTTAGGAGAATTATTTTCATTTAATCTCTTTTTTCCTGGGTGCTTGACTAGATAGGAAAGATAGAAGTAAACAAGAATACAACTAAATCATTTTCACATCTACCTGCTTGATTACAGTTATTTGCCTACAGAACTCAAAACCAGACTTGCTGGGGAGAATACATTCTATGATCCTGAAAAGAGGCTGCATCCCTGTCTGCTGAGGACACGGTCACTTTCATGTGGAACCTACCTGTCCAGATTTCAAGGAAGGCTGAGAGTAGAGAATCAATGACCAAGAAAACACTGGTCGCAGCTCACAGCTAATGTTCGCAGATACAGGCAAGATTCTTTTCTACCCAAAATTTCTTCTGCTGGTGTACTTCAGCTTTAAGTTATTGGATTTCCTTGCAGACCATGTCAAAATTTTATTTCCTTCATATTAGCTTTGCCTGTCATGTCTCTCTAGTTTATGAAGCTTCTGCAAGTTCTCTTTCTCTTCGGTGTTTTCTTCAGACTTTTCTAAAGACAGTTTATATCCCAGAGGATTTCTTTATCCCCAGGATACACTTCCCAATGGATCTTTCTAGTCTCTGTTCAGCTGTAAATTGCAACCCAATTGCTTCCTGTATAGTCTAGTTGTTTTTTGCTTTGGCTAGACTGTAAGTCCTTGAAAGCAGGAAATGAAGCATCTTCTTACAATTACCATAAACCAACACCGAACACATAGTAAGAATCAATAAATACTGGCTAGTTTGTTCACTCATGAAATCTATGACAGTAAATACGGTGCCTGCAGGTCCTTTAAACTCAACTGAGAATCCAGACAAGGAAATCACATGTAGAATGGCTCACTGCTTTCTTGCTTATTCAAAAGATTTTGCAACTGTTTAGGGCTGTATAGTTTACAAAGCACTTTCAAATGACTTGTTTATTTCATCCTCACAGCAGACTTCTGAGGTAGAGAAGGTAGGGATTTCCATTTCACAGTTGAGGAAACCAAGGGTAAGGGATTTGCACATGGTTATGAGGCTGGTATATTGTGGATCCCGAACTAGAGCCCAAGCCTTTTCAAATCAGTTCAATCCTATAAAGATCTTCCTACCTACAATGCTGTGTATACAATTGGAACTAGGCTCAAAGAAAATTTAGTATATATTCCTGAGTATTGTGTTCACCCAGTTTTATGACCAGCCTTAAAGAAGCCCTGCAAAGTGGCAACTTTAGCTTCTTTTGCTTAGTGCTTCAGAGCTTAGGTACTGTAGTCAGCCTGCTTCAGTTTGCCCAACTCTAAAATGGAGACAAATATACTTACCTCATCAGCTTTTTGTTAAGACTGAACCAGGAACGATATAGCAAGGATTTAGCATAGTGCCTCTAAAAATATCAGCACTTATCTCATTGCTTCTTTGTAATCTTTGGTGGGTTTTTTCCCCCTTTCTTGTAAATGACAGCCACTGTTTTGCAACTTCATTGGTTTAATTCTTTTTTTAAAAATCCTTGTGGAGGTAGTTTGCTTATAATAAAATGTACCCATCGGCAACGTATCAGAGTTTTAGTTGCTCCATATCCTTACTAATATATAGTATCTTCAGTCTTTATTTTAGCTATTCTAGTGTTATGTAGTGGTATCTCATTGTGGTTTTAACTTGCATTTACCTGATCATCAATGATATTGAGCATCTTTTCATGTGCTTATTTGCCATTCATATGTCTTCTTTTATGAAGTGACTGCTCAAGTCTACCAACTTTTAATTGATTACTTGTGTTCTTATTGAGTTACAAAAGTTCTTTATATATTCAGGCCCTTCATCAAATATGTGTATCACAAATATCTTCTCCTAGTCTGTGACCTTTCTTTTCATTTTCTTCATCTTATTTTCCAAAGAACATAAAATTTCAATTTTGATGAAATCTAATTTGTCAAATTTTTTTATGATTTGGTGTTTGTGCCCTAAGAAATTTTTGTTTACTTCAAGGTTGTGAAGACTTAGTCTTGTGTTTTATCCTAGTATTATAGGTTTAGCACATATTTAAATCTGTGATCCATTTTGAGTTAATTTTGAGGTGGCATATGAGATAAGGGTCAAGGTTCGTTTTTTGCCTACAAATACCTAATTGTTTCAAAATCATTTGTTGAAAAGATTATCTTTCCCCATGGAACAGTCATGGAACCTTTAATCTATTTACCATTTATATGTGGGCCTGTTTCTGGAGTCTCCATTAATTTAAAGGCTTGTTGTTCTGCCAGTACCAGACTGTCTTGATTTCTTTAGCTTTAGAGTAAGTCTTGAAATAAGGCAGTGTAAATACTTCAACTGTGTTCTTTTTCAAAATTATTTTGGTTCATCTAGCTTCTTTGTATTCTCATATATTTATATATATATATAATCAGTTGGTCAATTTCTAACACATACACACAACACACACACAAGCCTATTGGAATTACATTGAACCTGTATATCAATTTGGGGAGAACTTACATCTTAACAATATTAAGTCTTCCTATTTTGTGTATGGCATATCACTCCATTAATTTAGGTCTTCTTTAATTTTTCTTAGCAATACTTTCTAGATTTCAGTGTACTAGTATTGAACATATTTTGTTAAATTTATCCCAAAGTATTTCATGTTTTAAGAGGTTATTGTAAATTAAAATTTAAAAATTTTGTCCAATTCTTTGTTGTAATATATTTAAATACAAATATTTTTTTTAATCTTATATTATGTAACCTTGCTAAATTTACTTATTAATTTGTAAATTTGTTAGCATTTTCTATGTACACAACTATGTTTCCTACAAACACCTTTCATTTTTTTGTATGTGTGTGTATTAGTTTGTTCCTTTTATTGTTTACTATTATTCCATTGTATGGATATGCCCCACTTTTTTATTCATTCACCCATTGATAGACATTTGGGTTATTTTCAGTTTTGTGGTATTACAAATAAAGCTACTATGAATATTTGTGTACAATTCTTTGTGCAGCAATGTGCTTTAATTTCCTTTAGTAAATACAAATGAGTAGAATGGCTGGTTCATATTACAGGTGTATATTTATCTTTGTAAGAAAACACCAAACTATTTTCCAAAGTGGTTGTACTATTTTACATTTCCACTAGAAGAAAACAGTGTATTTCTTCATTGGTCTGTGTTTTCCCACCTGGCAGGTAGATAGACTCAGCTCTCATTTTGGTGCTTGCTGTAGTGGTCATTTTCTTCCCTTTAACACATTCCATCTTCTAGATGACCCTCCATGCTCCAGCCACATGAACCCCTCACAGGGGCTTAAACACACAAAATGACTTCCTGCCTTACAACCTCCATACAAGTTGCTTCCTCTACCTTCAACACTCTTCCTTTGGCTCTTGACAGGCTGTCACTTTCTTGTTATTCAGGTCTCACTTGCATATTACTTCCTCCAAGGCCTTTCCTAACTACTCCATCCAGGAGATCCCAACTCCACCTCATTATTCTCTATTGTTTCTTCTCTTTGTAGCACTCATTATTCCTTATAATTATGTTTTTATTTGTTCATTTAATTGTTTTTTTCTATTTCCCTAGCTAAACAGTAAGTTTAATGAGAGCAGTCCTATCTACCACATATTTATAAGTGCCTAGATTAGAACATAGTAGATGCTCAATTAATATTTGTTGAATGAATAAATGAGCTTCCCCCTCTTGGGGAACCTCAGAGTCCTTGCCATATTTCTAGCCCCTGCCCTACATGTGATCACCAGGCTTTATCACTTGACCCTGCCACCCATGGTGATTCACAATGGTGAAGGCTCTGAAAGTCCCTGTAGAAAAAAAATTCTGTTTAACTCAGTATTTCTCAAAAGTATTTGATCATTGAACTCTTTTTTGTGACATTTATTTACCTCCTACACAATAGTGTTCTGTAGAATTCATATTTGGGAAGTGCTACTTAAACTCATAGCTAGGTCCCAACTTAGCTAAGCAGAATGAATTGAATACATGAAATAGTGATCATTACAATTGACTTAAAAAGATTTCCTCAAAAGTTAACTCAAGCAAAATCCCACTGAATCTTGTATAATATTTCTGGGACTTTCTAGTTTTACTTGGGAGATATTTTAAAGAATATGGAACTCTCTCGCTATTCCCACTCCCAGTCTCTGTTTTCCTTTATATTAATTAGTGGCACATAGTTTTATTAAAAACAATTGGAGCTGCACACATCATAAATAGGACTCAGTAACAGTTAATATTGGGATGCACAGCACATTTTGACATGGCCTAAAGAAAATGATTAAACTTTCAGCTTTTAAAAAATTCAGGTAATGTGTGCCATAGACCTTCCTGCTCCATTCTTCTCTCCAGTTCTCTCTCTGAATTCATACTTAAGCCTTACGGACTTTTATCGTTGGCAATTCCAGTAACCAGGGGCTGGGGGTTAAACAGTGCCCTTGCTGTTGCTGTTGCTTTTGTCTTCCTCTTCACCGCGTCCTTCCTCCTCCTCCTCCTCTTTCCGAAGGATGGGGTGAAGAATATGGTGAAGATCAGGGCTATCTGCTGCACACACTTGGTCAATAAAAATAAGTTCTTGTATATTGATACGGTTCAGCTGTTTTACATTTTGATGTCTCCCCCAAAATGAATTAATTAAATCAGCTGATCAAAATATCTTGCCTTGATTTGAATGAGATTTTTCAATACAAGTAAAAAGCTGATAAACAAGGGCTAAATAGGATTACAAAATAGGAAATTGTGCAGTTTTCTGTAACTTTTGTATACTTAAAACATCTTCAAATATTGCCAGTCTATATATTTAGTAGATACAGGACTACTAAAGTTGGTTGTTGTAAGAACCCAAATGCCCCAAGGGATCACAGCCTGATCACATAAGCCCTTCTCGGCCGCACCCCATCATGGCACTGGTTGCCCTTCTCTTTCGCATTCTCCTTCCCGCCGGCGCCAATCACACACCAATCAGCTCCCCCCACCAAGCCCCATGCGGTATGCTAAACAGGGATTGTATTTTAAACCAATCAGCTTCCCCTTAAAGCCCTATATATATGTGTGTGTGCTGCCTAATATACGAGCTCTCTCCGGTGGATCGTCAACTGGTGTTGACTCGTCCTTTCATTTGGTGCCGAAACCCAGGACGGAGTTCCCCTCGAGTGGTGACACTTTTCGAATTGCAGCAGCAACACTTTCCGAGTCGCCCCTCAGGGCTCCCTCGAGTGGCAACACTTTTTGAATCACAGCAGCAACACTTTTCAAGTCGCCCCTCGGGAACTCCATCCCACCAGGACCGGCCTCCCTTCCACCGCTTACCACTGATGGTCCACCCTCATCTATTCTTTTCGGTGCTGGCTCCTTCCACTCACCACCGGCTCATTAGGTAAGCCCCCTTTCCTAAAGGGCACCAGCCCTTTTTCAGGCTACCACAGGGAGTCTAGCCGTGATCGTCCAGTAGCCCCTAACGCCCATAACCCACCCCACCACGGTCTTCATGACCACCATAAATTCCCAAACTATAACAGGTTCCAAAGCCCCAAATGAAAGTAAACTTTTACTTTCATTTTTGGAGGTTAAAAGCCCCATTCTGTTCTCTCCTTCTCTCTTTCACCCTCCTGTCCACCACTCTCTTCTCTCCACCTCCCAGGTCCGGGACCCGACCAGAAATTCCTAGCGCTAGGTTCCTTCAGGCACTGGGCTTTTGCCCTAGAGAAGTGGAGGTCTGAGTGATGACCCACACCTCCCTTCTCTCCTCCTGGTTTGTACCTGAACCTGCCGGGACTGACGTGACCTACTGGGGATGCCCTCTAGGATCCCGCCTTTCCCAACCGGCTGAAGGATCTGTCTTATCACTAATCTCTGTCCGATTTCTGTCTAAATTCCCATTAAGAGACCAGAAGGGGCACTTCCTCCTCCTCCCTAGGGGACTCTCCACTTCAATGCCTTCTGAAAAACCTCACCAACCTTTCCCTCAGGCCGGATATTAAGCTCAAACTCCTCACCAAATTCTGTACACAAGACTGGCCTTATTATCCTTTAGATAATCAAAACACATGGCCCCCTGAGGGCACACTAGATCCTAACATTCTACGAGACCTCTTTAACTACTGCCAGCGCCTAAAAAAATGGAAGGAGATCCCCTACATCGAGGCTTTTTGCCTCTTGGCTCAGAACCCCACCCTCTGCTCCTCCTGTGCTCCCTCTCAATGCCTTTTAGCCTGTAAACCATCTTCACAGTCACCCCTCGATTCTTCCACCTTCGACCCTGCTGATGAACCCCCACCCTACCGACCTCCTCCTCCCCCGTCACCTTCTGCACCTCCTGCGCCATCCACTCCTCCGTCTTTACCCTCCCCAACTCCTGACCCACTAAGCCCCCCTTTCATCTGTTCCCGAGGACCCCCCCACCCCTTTAACAATTTCCCCACTACGTGAGGTAGCCGGGGCTGAAGGAGTAGTTAGGGTCCATGTTCCCTTTTCCCTAGCTGACCTTACAGAATTAGAAAAAAGACTAGGCTCTTTCTCTACTGACCCTACCACCTACATTAAAGAATTTCAATGGATCCTGCAGGCCTACAGCCTCACACATCATGACATCTTCATGCTCCTAGCCAATACCCTCCTCCCTGAGGAACGCCGCAGGGTCTGGGATACAGCCCAAACCCATGCCACTGACACCCATCGTACCAATCCGAATCACCCGCCAGGCCCCCAAGCAGTCCCAGAACAGGAACCTAATTGGGATTATAACACAGCCCAGGGAATCCAGGCTCGAGAACGTTTTGCCTCTTGCTTAATAATTGGCCTCAAAAAATCGGCTCACAAGGTCGTCAATTTCCAAAAAATTCAAGAAATTGTCAAAAAAAAGGAGGAAACTCCCTCCGAGTTCCTCAATAGATTAACTCAGGCCTTTCAACAATACACTAACTTAGACCCCAACTCAGAAGATGGCCGGCATGTCCTTATGACCTATTTCCTGGCCCAATCCTACCCCAACATTAAAACTAAACTTAAAAAATTAGAGCAGGGTCCTGCAACCCCTCAGACCGAAATCCTGTCAGTGGCCTTCAAGGTTTTTCATAATCGGGAGGAGGAAAAGGAACGTCGAAAACAAAAGGCTGACCACGCCAACTTCCAGATGTTGGCCCAGCTTATCAAACCCCCTGGGCACCCTCCCACAGCCTCCACCTCTAAGCCTCCACCTGGAGCCTGCTTTAAATGTGGAAAGGAAGGGCATTGGGCAAAGGCTTGCCCCACCCCCAGGCCACCCACCACTCCTTGTCCAAAATGCAAAAAGAAGGGACATTGGGGATCTGATTGCCCCCTTGTCCGAAGGGGTGAGGGACCAACTGCCCCACAGTCCCCCAAACCGTGGACACCACCTATGGTGGGCCTCACTGAGGAGGACTGACGGAGCCTTGGGCCCTTCCCAACCATCTCTATAACAAAGCAAGAGCCCAGGGTATCCATGGTTGTGGACGGCCACTCAATATCTTTCCTCCTGGACATTGGAGCCACCTTTTTGGTTTTAAGGGAATATAAAGGCCCCACCACCTCCAGCAGCTCTCCTATAGTCGGGGTAGGAGGTAAACAAATCTTTCCCCAAAAAACCCCTCTTTTAACCTGCTGCCTTCAAGGCACTCAGTCCGTTTTCTCCCATTCCTTTCTAGTCATGCCACAATGCCCCGTCCCCTTGTTGGGTCGGGACATTCTATCACGGCTTCAAGTCTCCATTACTTTGCCCCTGTCCTCTTCCTCTTCCCCCGTTTCCTTCCTCCTAGCGCTAGTTCAAGCCCAAGATCCTACTAATCCCACCCCTCCAAAGAAGTCCTTACCCATCTTAACGCACCCTGTTAACCCCACAGTTTGGGACACTGCCAGCCCCGCTCTGGCCCAGTGTTCCCCTGTACACATAAAACTAAAAGACCCCTCCAAATATATTTGTCAGGCTCAGTATCCATTAACCACAACAGCCCTCCTCGGGTTAAGCCCCATCATTCAGGACCTATTAAAAAAGGGGCATCTCCGTCCCACTCACTCCCCTTTCAATACTCCCATACTCGCTGTAAAAAAACCTAATGGCGCCTTTCGTCTCGTCCAAGATCTCCGCCTTGTTAATGCTGCTGTCATTCCCATTCACCCCCTTGTATCAAATCCATACACTCTTCTTTCCAAGGTCCCAGCGACCTCTACTTTCTCGGTTCTGGACTTAAAGGATGCCTTCTTTACCATACCCCTGGAAACTGATACTCAGGACATTTTTGCCTTCACATGGACTGACCCCCACTCCCGTCACTCCGAACAACTCACTTGGACGGTCCTGCCACAGGGATTTCAGGATAGCCCTCGTATTTTCGGGCAGACCCTAGCACAGGACCTCAAATCTTTTCATTTAAACCATCCAGAGTCCACCTTATTACAATATGTGGACGATCTCCTTCTATGCAGTCCTTCATGGGAACAATCCCAAGCTGACACTGCCCATTTACTTAACTTCCTAGCGGGTAGGGGATATCGAGTGTCCCCTGCCAAGGCCCAAATCTCCTTACCGTGTATAACCTACCTTGGTTTTCTCCTCTCCCTGGGAAAGAAGGAAATCACCCTGGACAGAAAACAGTTTCTTACTGACCTGCCCATCCCCAAAACCAAAACAGAGATCCTATCTTTCCTGGGTCTAGCCGGATATTTCAGAGCATGGATCCCCAATTTCTCTTTGCTAGCCCGACTTGTCTATAATATGAGTAAGGGTCCTCCTGAAGAACCTTTACTCTCCTCACCTCAGCGCCCTTTTCTCAAGCTTCGGCAGGCCCTTCTAACGGCCCCTGCACTTCATCTCCCTGATCTAACTAAACCCTTTTTCCTCTATGTTCATGAAAATATGGGACAAGCTCTAGGCGTCCTAGGACAGAATTATGGCCCCTCCTTTGCCCCCATAGCATACCTATCAAAACAGTTGGACCCCACTGTACGAGGCTGGGCACCCTGTCTAAGAGCCCTAGCAGCGGGGCAGTTACTGCATAAGGAGGCATCCAAATTAACATTTGGGGCACCTCTCACCATTCTCTCACCACATCACCTCAAAGACCTCCTTACCTATAAGGCTCTCCAATCCCTCCCACCTTCCAGAATCCTAACCCTCCTATCCTCGTTTCTGGAAAATCCTGCCCTATCCTTCACTACCTGCCCACCCCTAAATCCGGCCACCCTACTGCCTATACCAGATTCCCCCAACACGCCTTTGCACAGCTGCATAGAAAGCCTTCAAAATTTTATACCTTACCGCTCTTCCATCACTGAGGGGCCCCTATCTCACGCTGATCTCACATGGTTCACGGATGGGTCCTCATTCAAGGAAGGAAACGCTCATTATGCAGGGCTGAAGCCTTACACTCAGGATCCGCCCTCGGCCACCGAGAACTCCAATAACAAGCTGCAAAAGAACTTAACACACCATTCTTTTAAGTGTATCCCTCATCCTACCGACCCTTTCAAACTCCGCCTATCCCAGACCTCAGCCTTACCCCCAATTCCGGAGACATGAACCTTCTCCTTGGCCTTCTCCTGTTCTTTTCATTTCACCCAGGGAGCTTTCAGGCCCCTCTGCTAGCTCCCCAGGGTCACCCATTTACACCTGGCAACAGATCATTTCTGAAACACTCATCTTTCTCTCTCTCTCCCGGAAATTGTTTTCTCTCATGCGACCGCTCCTGGTGGCCGTCCCCTTAAACGCTTCCCTTCCTCAACCATTTATAACCACACCTTCACCCCACCAGGCTCTTTCTTCTGGTGCAATGGAACCCTCTCTACCTCCATCCAGTCTAATCTTACTGTCCCATGCCTTCTTGTCACCATCGTCCCTCAACTCACTCTGTACTCCAATTCAGAACTGTTCTATCTTCTTCATCCACCCTCAAAACAAAAAGGGGCCGCCTTCCTCCCAATCATGGTTGGTATTTCCCTAACCACATCAGCAGTCGGAGCCGGCCTGTTGGGAGGAGCCTTAGGACACAGTTTATGGGAGGTCAAAGACATAAATGCTAGACTTGAAGGGGCTCTGACTTCTACTGCTGAATCTCTTTCCTCTCTACAGAGACAAATCACCTCTTTAGCTCAGGTCACCCTCGAAAACCGTAGAGCACAAGACCTCCTCACTGCAGAAAAAGGAGGTACTTGCATCTTCCTTGGAGAAGAATGCTGTTATTCCTCATAACCTGCCTTTTCTTGCCCTGCATCATTCTTCAAGCCCAAGTGGGAAAAATTTCTAATCAGGCCTTTAACCAGCTTTTACTTAGAAACTACCAGTTCCTAGATACCGATGAACCCCCTGCCTCATCTCGTGAGCGCCTCAGCCGATGCTGAAGAGACACCACCTTACAGAGGGAACGCATCCTTCACGCCCTTGCCACTGACGCCTGGCTGCTCCCTCCAGTCTCCGACTACAAACAATGGAACCGGTGCATATTCGACTTGTGGCTTCAAGGAACGTTTATGGACTTCTCCCCTTTTGAAATTACTTGTTTCTCCACCCTCCTTTGGGGTTTCATAATGGGTATTTATGTACCTTCCTCCCTTTGCCCCCCCTCACAATGCCCCGGTTCAGCAGGAAGTAGCTCGATGACTTCAACGTCCCCTTTCCTAAAACAAGAAAAAGGGAGGAATGTAGGGACCCAAATGCCCCAAGGGATCACACCCCAATCACATAAGTCCTTCTCGGCTGCACCCCATCATGGCACTGGTTGCCCTTCTCTTCCATATTCTCCTTCCCACCGGCGCGAATTGCACACCAATCAGCTCCCCCTCAAGCCCCATGCGGTATGCTAAGTAGGGATTGTATTTTAAACCAATCAGCTTTCCCTTAAAGCCCTATATATATGTGTGTGTGCTGCCTAATAAACGAGCTCTCTCCGGTGGATGGTCAACTGGTGTCGACTCGTCCTCTCAGTTGTTTCTCCTTAACAGGGTATATTTTCCTTTAAGACATTAAACATAGTTACAGTAGCTGCTTTAAAGTCTTTGTCTGCCAGTTTCATCTGGGTTATCTCAGGGTTGGTCTCCCTTGACTGCTCTTTCCTCTTGAATAGGAGTCACATGTTCTTGTTTCTTTGTATGTCTAGTAATTTCCTACAGTATCCTCCATGTTACGAAGAATTCATTATAGAGACTCTTCATTCTGTTATGTTCCTCCAAAGAATAGTGATTTTTTTTTTTTTTAAGCAGACAAAACCAAAGTCTTTAATATCAGTTCAGTGCTTTTGCTTTAACTGGGTCTCTTGGAGTCTGTCCTATACACCGATGATTCAGGGGTCAGACAGAAATATGAGCAGAGTTCATGGGCAGACTTTGGGACTCTTCCTCTTGGGATTTCTCCCCTCACCTTCCAGCTGCTCTGGTTGTCCTAATACTGTCCTCTAGTTCTCCTGCAGAGTGTGCACCAGTTCTGCCCTCAGGCTAAAAGCCATAAAACAAAACAAAACAAAAGATAGGAAACTCACCCAAAGCCATTCCCTTCTAATAGATTTCAAGTCCTCTCAAATATTTGCCTGCTTTTACTTACTCTCCAATGTGTTCAGACAATGGTTTTTAAATATTTAGTACAGTGTGCCTAGTTGTTATTTGCAGTAACTACTCCTCAGCCAGTACTGGAAGTGGAACTTGTCCTCCTGGGAGATGACCAGTTCCTACAACAATTCAAAGATGGTCTGAGAAGAGACTCAATTTCAGACTTTCTTGCAGATCTTATGATAACTTGTGTCAACTCAAGTGTAAGTGTGC
This sequence comes from Cynocephalus volans, assembly GCF_027409185.1. NCBI lineage: Eukaryota > Metazoa > Chordata > Mammalia > Dermoptera > Cynocephalidae > Cynocephalus > Cynocephalus volans. The sequence continues at coordinate 60,646,047 of NC_084461.1, read as the reverse complement.
CTCTAGAATAGCTCTCCCCGTTATTTTTTAAAGACCGTCTCACATTTAAACAAGTTAATTTCCTCTCAGAGGCCACTTGCCAGGGCTCCTTGCCTGCTTTCAGAGGATGCTGACGGAATCTTCCCACAGGCCAGGGCTGGGCAGGCAGAGCCAGGCTTCCAGAGCAGCAGTCCTTTAAAAATGTGTCCCCAGAGGCAAAAACAGACCTAGAAGCTGTCTCTTCTGTGGGCTTGCTGGCCTCTCCAGTGGCTTCCCAGCTCCCCAGGAAACCTGCCTCTGTGGGCACATTTTAACTGCCAGGTCATTGGCTCACCCTGGTGGCAGAGGCATCCAAACTCACTCAAATGGCAGGAATTCAAAACAGCTCTCCTGCTCAAGGAATCTTACCAGCCATCTTGGACATCAGAGAGGGAAAGAAAGAAGAAAGCTAACAGAGCCACTCCCTGGGAGCACATTTTCTTCTCGGAATCCTGCATGCAACTTTGCAACTGGTTCTTACGGGCAATGTCACTAGCCTGGGAAGATCCCACTCGGTATGCCCTTTTGGCATCTTTCCACCCACATCGGACAATGTAACAATTCCTTCTCCAAATCTTCTCTATCTGCTTCTGCTACCAGAATATTACTTGGCCTCAGTAAGTACACTGAGAGATGGCATCCCTTCCCAACTTGCTATGCCCAATCCTTCCACTCCTACCTAAAGGGAAGACCAATCATGATTTGCTCTTTGAAGCACTTGACTACTCAGAGGAGGTCGAATAGAACTGGAAAGGAGGAAGGGGAAGAATCATTCAGTATTCAACAGTATCAACTTCACCTGAATATTCTCTTTTTAATTGACCTAATAATTGTACATATTTGTGGGATACACAGTGATACTTTGACACATGTATACAATGTGTGATGATCAACTCAGAGTAATGAGCATATCTATCACTGCAAACATTTATCGTTTCTTTGTGTTGAGAATATTTGAACTCCTCTCTTCTAGCCATTTGAAAATATACAGTAAATCATTAATTACAGACACCTAACACTACTATAAAACACTAGAACTTTTTCTTCCTATCTAGTGATAAATTTGTATTTGTTAATCATCCTCTCCTTAATCCCCTTCTTCCTCCCTTTCCCAGCCTCTAGTAACCACCATTCTAGTCTTTACTTCTATGAGCTCAACCTTTCTAGCTCCCACAAGTAAGTGAGCACAGGCAGTATTTATGGTTCTATCCTCGACTTATTCCACTGAACATAAAGTCTTCCAGGCTTATCCACATTTCTGTGAATCACAAGATTTCATTCTTTTTAATGGCTGAGTGGTATTGCATTGAGTATATATACCACATTTTCTTTAACCTCAATATTCTTTATTAAATCTATTTGGATATTAATATGTTTTAAAGTACTTGTTAAAAACTGACACCACAAATATCATAATCCACCTTTTCTCAAACCTGTCTGCACATAGCAATCATCTGGGGAACTTAAGTAAATGCTGATGCCTGGGCCCCTGCTCCAGAGATTCTGTTTTAATTGGCCAGGGACACATCTTGAGCAATGGGATTTTTAAAATCTCTTCAGGTGATTCTAGTAGGCAGGAAAATTTGAGAACCATTGTCATAGTCTGCTGTAGTTTGAATATGTCTCTCAAAAAGCATGTGTTGGAAACAATCCCCAATATAATATTGTTGAGAGATAGGGCCTAACGGGAGCTGTTTAGGTCCTGAGGGCTCCACCCTGCTGAATGGTTTACAGCTGATTATGAAAGGATTCGAGGCTGTGTGTTCAATCTCTTGCTCTCTCTGGCCTTCTCTTTGCCCTTCTGCCATGGGACGACTCAGCAAGAAGGCCCTCATTGGATGCCAGCCCCTCAGTCCTGGAGATCCCAGCCTCCAGAACCGTGATTCAGTAAATTTCTGTTCATTATAGATTACCCAGTCTCATCACCCAGTGTTATTCTGTTAAGGCAGAACAAAATGGACTAAGACATAGTCCATCACTATTTTACATATTCTACATAGAAAAGAGAACTAGAAATGTAGTTGCAGTTCAAAGCTAATGTCAATAATGCCAGACTGTCAATAACCGGTATTTTTTATCTGCTCTAATTGGTATGGCCTACTGTGTGTACAAACAAAGTTAAAACTTCATTTTAGTGTTCAAAATAATTATTTGAGTCCACTCCCCCCACCCCCACTAATTAGCAGAAAACTCTATCTCCCTCTCTAGGGGAGCTTCATTCTGACCTTAGAATTATCCAAGAAAATCCCTGGAGCTTACTCAGTTCCAAGGGTCAGTCTTGATTCTGAACACATCATGGAGAAAAAATGTGAAATTTGTTCTCTCCTCCAGCAGGCCCTCCATCTTTTCCTGCCATTCCTTCTGTAACTACCAGAGCACACTGCTCATTTATGCTTGTCGATGTTCATGCGCTGTGTGCCACTACAGTGATGCCTTTGCTGGGAGCAACCAGCAGTGCTTTTAGCTATTACAAAATTAATAAAGTTACACTTTGCTAGGCACCCTAGCAAAGTGTATTTATTTGTGCATTTATTCACTCTCCCAAATCCCTAACTCAAAGAAAAAAACAAAAGTTTTCGTTGTTGTTGTTTTTGTTTTTGTTTTTGCTTTGTTTTGTTAGCTGGTTAGATGGAACTTGAACCAAAAAAGCTTTCTTCTAAAAGTTGCTACTGTCTTCTTTGCCTGCCTGGGGTTTAAGTATTCCCTCTCAATTGTCCAAGCATAAAGTGAGTATGTAGCCAATATCCTTGAAGGTGAAATGATATTTATGGCCTATGTGCCCCTTGTTATACAGAGATGGTCCATAAAGAGTTAAAAAAAAATGCGTGTGGAGGGAGGTGAAGAGGACTTCTGGGAAGAGAGAGGTAAGATCTCTTCTGTTTTGAAGTTCAGCTTGGTCCTGAGTGAAGTGTGCCCGTGGGACAAGACCTCCAGGGCACTCTCAGGACAATCCACACTGAGGGAAGGGAGTCTGGCCCCTGACCTGGGCTCACTATCAGGCTGGGATGTTCCTGTGAGGAGAGCTGGTCCAGCTCAGAGTGTGGCTGAAACTAGAACACATCCCTAACTCCCCAGGCCTGGGGCTGACCAGGCCAGTGTGCACCAAAATGCTTATCTTGGGAGCCCCAGCAGGGGGCCTGCCCGGTCCATTTCCAACCCTGAATGCACCACAGCCCCAAATGCAGCCTGCTGGGGAACTGTCTAGATGGGCAGCCACCAGCCACACATGGCTTTTGAGCCCCAGAAATGTGGCTAATCTGAATGGAGACAAGTGCTCTAATGCACAAGGGATTGTGAGGACTTAATATTTAAAAGACTGTAAAATATTTCAATAACTCTTATGTTAATTACACATCAAAATAATTATATTTAGTATGTATTGGGTTAAATAAATACATTATTGAAGTAAATTTTATCTTAATGTGGCTACAAAAAAATTTAAAATCACATATGTGGCCCATATTTGTGGCTCACATTGTATTCCTATTGGACAGCACTGGTCTAAATGATCCCATTGACACTGCCAGAGCCATTTGGATGCAAGCAGTATCATCAGGTTGCTTCAGTGTTCAAGGAGCAGTGACCCCCCCAACTCAAAATGGCATAAATAATAAAGAAGTATATTGTCTCACAGAGCAACAGGCAGAGGTGGGGAAGTGCCACGGTTGCTAAGCGGAGGCTCTGTGGCATCATGAGACCCACTGCTTCCTGCTTTCCTACTCTGCTGTCACCTGGCTCAGTGCAAGCTCAGTATCTGCAGAGGTCCCAAGAGTTGCATCCAGACATTTTCAATGTCTGGAGCAAACAAAGGGGAGGGGGTTGACTTTTCTTATCTCTCTTATTAGAAGCAAAGACATCTTTCCAGAAGTCCCTCTCACCCCCCCTCCCGCCTCCTCCGACCCCCCCACCTTGCTCTCCTGTCCAATTGGCCAGAATTGGGTCACATTCTCCTTGCTGAGCCACTCTCTGGCAAAGTAATTGGACACTGAATGGTTTGGAGTAATCTTGAGTGAGACATCTGTTGGGGAGAAAAGAACCAGGACCATGGTAGGAGGAATGAATATTTTGGACCAAATAATCCCTGATGTTCTTGGATGATTGAGGAAGAGGACACAGGTCCTACAAAGGGCTACTACACATTCCACTTCTGAGACTGGGTTAATTTAGTTTGAAGCACAAAAAATATTGATAGAGTTTGGATGTGTTCTTCCCCCAAAACTCATGTGGAAATCTGATCCCCAATGTGACAGTGTTGGGAGCTGATTGAGTCATGGGGTGTATCCTTCATGAGTGGATTAATGCTCTCCCTGGGGGACGGGGGCCTGAGTGTGTTCTTGCTCTATTAGTTCATGTGAGAGCTGGTTGTTTAAAAGACCCTGGCACCTCCTCTCTTGCGTGTACTCTCTCACTCGCTCGCTCTCTTGCTCTCTCTCTCTGTCACTCTCTCTCTCTTGCTTCCTCTCACCATGTGATCTGCTTGTACCCGCCGGCTGCCTGCCACTTTCTGTCATGAGTAGAAGCAGCCTGAGGCCCGTGCCAGATGCAGCTGTCCCAGAATTGTAAGCCAAATAAACCTCTTTTCTTTATAAATTACCCAGTCTCAGGTATTCTGTTATAGCAGCACAAAACGGACTAATACAGACATGTTATTATGTTTGTATTCCTAGACCACTGTAGCTTAATAAACAAATAATTTTATATAAATAGACAAACAAAGCAAATAAAATCCCATAGCTCAATGTGGCGAAATGGAGAGAGCACTGTATCCTACCCTACTACAGGAACCAAGAGGCCTGGCTTTAATAACACCTTGACCACTAACTTGAGGTGGCACCTGTGAAGCTCAACTAACCATTCTGGACTTCAGCTGTTTAACCTTAAAATGATTGTCCAAAGATTTTGGTCAAGATGGCAAAATAATCACATGAATACTTCTCCCTACTCTAATACAAACATGGAGGAATGATGACATAAATGAAATATAAAATATTCAAAAATACATGTATTACTCAGAGACAAAAGGAGAATCTCTCTTTAAAATTAAAAATAGCAAGGGTTTGGAAAGTTGAAGTCAGGGGGCCTGTGGAAAGTAGGGTCTGTCAAAAAGTAGTCCCTTCGGGAATAGGGCTGAGTGAACTCCATGCCTCGTGGGAGACCAGGTTCCATGAGTTAAGCAAGGGGGCTGGAAGGGCACCTCCAACCGGGGAACTGGATTGGAATAGCTCTGCCTGACCCCCTAGCTATGGCTCAAAATGTTCTACCTGCCTAGAGAGGAACCACATAATAAAGGGAACCAGAGCCGCACCATGCACAGGTGTAATGTGCTACCTACTGAGATGAATGCCCTGAAATTTTAATGCTAGACTATTCCAGAAGCATAATGTTTAGAAAGCCAGGCTGAGGCAACCATGGGAAGGAGCAGACATCTGAGAAAACAGTTTCACAAAAGATGAGATTGCAAATAATATTAACAAAGCACACAAAGAAATCTATCACTACATGAATCCTTTATGAGACTTAAGTGAGAATTCAGACCCAAAGAAATTGGAATGACATAAATCTTCAAAGAACTTCAAATTTAATATACTTAGAATTCTTAAAGAGACTAAGGAGGAAATTCAGGAGGAACAGTACCCTTTCAATATTAAATGGGTTATACTAGGGTACTTCAAAAATTTTGTGGAAAAATAGAATTAAAAGATAATGCAAATCTTTCTGTGAACTTTTTGAAGATCCCTTGTACAGCAAGAATAAGAAGATGTGCAAATAACCTTGTTAGAAATATTGGAAATTAAATTTTATTCATTGAATTAAAAACAGCACAAACAAACCTTCAGACCTAGGATAAACAGGAGACTGGGCATACCTGAAGACAGAATTAAAGAACGGGAAGATTGAGCTGAGAAATCATGCAGAACACAGCTCAGAAAGAGGAGACAGAAGAATAAAAGAGTTAAGAGGCAAGAAAAATAGATGGAGAAGTTCAGTCTGTACATCTAATAGGAGTTCCAGCAGGAAAGAGTAATGAGAATTGGGAAGAAAAAAAAAATTGAAAAAATAATAGCTGAAAACCATTTTTAATATAAAAAAAAGGTAAATCTTCAGACTGAAAAATTATGTTGAATGCTGAGAAGCACAAAAATAAATAAAAATAAAATTCACATCTAGGCAGAGTGCTCCAAAATTAAAATAGATATCTTGATTTTATAAAATTGTTTTGGGGCTTACATAAACAATGGGTGGGAAGGCACTCTGGGGAGAAGAGCACATATAACCATGACACACTGGGGAGTTAGAGGTGATAGTCAATCATACCTACCTTCCCAGCCCCCGCTGAGTTTGGAACCAGTTGAGAAGTAGCCACAAAAGATAGAGAATTCAGATAAAAATAACAGCTCTATTATGGATAAATCTGGATTGGAGGACACTACCCAACCTTCAAACAAGATGATTCTGATACATAATACTATTTGGGAATCACTTACTGTATTCATTTTCCATTACTGCATAACAAAGTTTTTAAATTTAGCAGAATAAAACAAGACACATTATTATCTCACCATTTCTCTGGACCAGGAATCTAGACACTGCTGAGCTGGATCCTCTGCTCAGGGTCTCATAAGATTGCATGCAAGGTATTGGCCAGACCTCATTCGTTCCTGGAGCTCAGGGTCCTCTTCCGAGCCCAGGTCAGTGCTGGCAGGATTCAGTTCCTTGTGGTTACAGGACTGAGAATGGAAGGTTCTAGAGGCTTCCCATAATTCTCTGCCATGTAGCTCTCAGCATATGCAATTGACATGACAGCAGCTTACTTCTTCAAAGCCAGCAAAAGAGTCTCTTGCTCCAGTCTGGTAAAACTTGTATCACGACATAATCACAGAGGCGATAGCCCATTACCTTTGTCATATAACATAACCTAATCAAGGGAGTGACAACCCATCACCTGTGCCATCTTCTGTTAGTTAGAAGCAAGTCATAGGCTGGTATGGTTTGAATGTCTCCTCCAAAACTCATGTTGAAATTTAATTGCCATTGTGACAGTATTAAGAGGTAAACTGTTGAGAGATGATTAGGATACGAGGGCTCTGCCCTCGTGAATGGATTAATGCTGTTATTGCAACAGTAGCGTCCCTATAAAGGAGGAGTTTGTCCTCTCTCTCTTATGGGCTTTCTCATCATGAGATGCCTTCTGCAATGTTATAAGGCAGCAAGAAAGCCCTCATCAGATGCTCACCCGTCAGTCTTGGACTTCCCAGCCTCCAGAACTGCCAGAAATACATTTCTTTTCTTTATAAATTATCCAGTCTGTAGTATTGTGTCATAGCAACACAAAATGGACTAAGACAGGCCCATCCACACATATGGGGAGTGAATTATACAGGGTATGAACACCAGGTGGCAGGAACTATTGGGAGTCACCCTAGGGTCTGACCACCACACTCACTGTCCTAATCTATAAAACTGGAATAATATTTTGCAACTTTGTTATGAGTATCAAACAAAATAACAGTATGAGAAAGTTCCTGGCACAAGGAAGATGCTCAATAATGTTATGTGCCCTGTCCTGATTCAAGAAGAGGGTAGGGGCGATCCGAGGGCAGGCTAGGAATCTGAATTTTTAGCAAGTGCCTCAATTCTGATGCAGGTAGTCCAAGGACCATATTTTTATCAGTACTATGCTCTAACCAGCTGAGCTAACCAGCCAACCCTCCAAGGTCCACATTTTTAGAAACACAGAGCAGATATGTCTTCTGCCCAAAATCCTACAGTAAGTGATAGAGCCTGGGCTGGACTTAGAGGTTCAGTCTGACTTCAGAGTCACCACACCACAGTGCCCAGCCCCTCCTGTGCAAGTTCCTGGGGATGCTCAGTTTCCCAGTAGCCCTATGATTCATGTCCCTCTGGAGGGATACCCTAGGGATCTGCTTTTTAAATTAGGCCTGAGGTCTCTAGATTTCTTCGTGTACCCCTTCCCCAAATTTGAGCGTACATCCCCAAAATGTCTCTCTGTCTGTCTGTTTGTTTACTAATTATGCACACAAGCTATCATATTAGTTCCTTATGAAATACACACAAAAAACTTTTTAAGGGATGGAAAAATGTAATAAACCATAAAATTTCCTGCTAATTATCATGGCTCCCTTCTAATCACGAGCTGAAATCAGCTGATATTAATTGAAATTTTCATTAATGACAGATGCTATAAATCTATACTTCAAATAGCCTTCTTGACAGGGTTTAATATTTTTGGCAGGCTTCTTTGCAGATCTGATTCAATCATTGTTTTTACTTTGTAATATAATTGCAAGAGTAGAAAAATGTCAGTTCTGTCATGTTCTTATTCTTTGCTTGAGTTTGCACTATTATTAATTGCACTATTATTCTATTCAATTTGTAAATCTATTCAATCTGTAATATTTTTGGACACGGAGCTCTTTAAAAGTTGTTAGTTGGCCACATACAAGCTGCATTATGTTGCAATACACTGAAAGCTAATGAAGGAGTGATAATATGATGGTCAACCCCTCTAAGGTAAGGAATTCTCACTTTTTCCTCAGGATAATACAAGTTCTGTTTATGGCCCTTGACCATATGATACATGGGCCAAGTAGGGTACCAGTGCCATTAGGTATATTAAATGTTGATAAATCTAAACTTCTTACGTGGGAGGATGAATATGAATAAGTTTGGATATTCTGCACACTTTTCCTTGGAGACCAGTCAATTGCATTTTTCACTTTCTAACCCAAGTAAAGCAATATTGGGGATTCTGGCATCAGTGTGAACAGCCATTTAAAAGGAGTATTTATATTACCTTTAAGCCCATCCCTGCCAAGTCCAATCTATACCATTTCAATATGTCACTCAAGGATTTTGCCCAGTAAGGTATCTGAGGCTTAATTCAATTTTATCTCAGCAGAGGGCATCACATTCCTTCTAGGAATGCGACAAGCTCTTAGTAACAAGAAGCTATCTTAAGACCTGCAACCTATGAAAAGAGGTTAATGAGAGCAATCTCTTAGTCTAAAAGGACTGAAAGAAGCTCACTCATTATCCAATGTCTACATTTTCTGTAGATGTTATGAACTGAAGTCCAGAGACCTGCTCAGAATTCCATGGTTAGCTGATGACTAAAGTTAGGAATTCAGATTTTCCACCCTCAGCCCAGTGCACTCTCTAATATTCCCCACAGCCCTCCAACGTGCATTTATTAGAAAATATTTATTAGGAATAGTAAGATTAGCCCATTTACATTTAATGTAATTACTGATGTATTCAGGTTTTAACTTACCTTATTTCATGATTGTGATATGTCCTACCCCTTCTATGATTCTTTTTCTTTTGTTTCCTGACTTCTTTTAGATTGACTAAGTTTTTTAAATCACTGTTTTCCCCCTTCACTATTTTGGAATATTTACACCAATGATCATTCTTGTAGTGGATGGCCTAAAATTTATTATTATTTGCTACTTATTATTTTATTTTAAACCCTGCATTATTAACTTATCTAAATATAAATATTGATCTTTATCATTGGCCTTTACAAGTCAGAAACATTAGATATAGTTTAACCCCACTTACTCACATCCCAACTAATTTTCTGTTTTCACAGTTTAAAATTGCATATAATTTTTAAATTCCACAAGATACTTTTTAAAAAAATAACAACTTTATTGAGATATAACTTATAACATATGACTTCAAGTATGTAATTCAAAGGTTTTTAGTATACTCACAGAGTTGTACAAACAGCACCACAATCAATTTTAGAACATTTTTCATCTCTTCCAAAAGAAATCCCATAGTCACTCTCCATTCTGCTCCTCCTGCCAACTCTCTATAGCCCTAGACAACCACTGTTGTCTCTATAGATTGGTCTAATCTAGACATTTCACATAAATGGAATCATACTACCACAGTATACTTTTATTGATTTTTTGGTCTTCATTTCTTCCTGCGTTTCAGACTTTCCATCTGAACCATTTTACTTCTTTCTTAAATACATCTTTTAGAATCTCCCAAACTCTCTCATTTTTAAAAAAATGTCTTTACTCATCTTATACATATATATACATATATATATATATGAAATATTTACTGGGAATAGAATTTGAAGAGGGCAGTTGTTTTCTTTCAACATGTTGACTATTATTTTACTTCTTCTGACTTTGATTATTGATTTTTAAAAGTCAGCTGTCAAATTAATTTTACTTCTTTGAAGGTAATATGTCCTTTGTCCTGTGGCTGCTTTTAATATATGGCATATTTAAAATTTCATTTGTTTGGTTTCCTATGGTTTCACTGTGATATGTCTGTGAGTGTTATTCTTTACACTTATGTTCTATAAAATCTATTAGGCTTCTTGAATCTATGGATTGATGTCTTTCATTAGTTCTGACTATTCATGGTAATTATATCTTAAAACATTGCCTTTGACTTATTCTCTCTCTCTTCTGTTTCAGTCATAGCAGAGTTGTTTTATTGTTTCTGACTAATAATTCCAACATTGCTTATTAGTGACTAATAATTATCTCCAGTGCTTATGGGTCTTTTTGTGTTGTTAGCTGTTTCTGTGGGTTCTTGTTCAATGTGTTTTGTTTCCATGTATGACTGGCTATTTTTGACAATGTGTTGGAAATTGTATTTTAAAAATTGTTTTTAAGAATAATTTGAGGCCTAGAATAATACCATCTTCTTCAAAAAAGGATTTCCATTTGCCTCTGTCAGCCATCTGGGCTGCTACCAGTCTGAGTCCATCTCAAACTAAGTTCAAGGCTTGCAATTCCCTGGACCATCCAGATGACATAAAACCAGATAGAAATTTTTTGCAGAAAATAATTTATCCTTGATTCACCTTACCTGCAGCTGCAACTCTTTGGAATCCCAGTTTAAAGTGAAGGTTGTTTATTAAAATCTTCACCTCTGGAGGATTGCAGGTCTTGCCTGTCGCCCTGTCACCCCTAGGAGTTTGCTAAAAGTAGAGCTCAATTTTGCAGCTGTTTCTTTAGGATTGGTAAATGCCCTTAGGACAAAATCAGATTTGGATGTTTTTCTTGCTCCTTGGGTTCTCTTCTTCTAGATTTTGGTTTTGTAACCCCTCAATACCTTGCTAACACTTTGACGCTTTTAAGAAGATTTTTTTTATATTTCATTCAATTTGTTATGTTTCCTTAGTGGGAGGGTTGGTCCAAATTTCCTAGTCAACAATTACTGGGAGTAAAAGTTTCAGTTTATGTATTCATCAGAAGAAAGGAAATTTTTCATAGTTTTTTATTTCTACTTCATGTTTATGAATTTGTTGGTCACTATAAAGCACTTTACATACTCCAAGGTTGTAATATAGCCTACAGAACTAAAATTGTTATGTAGTATCTATCAAGACCTTTTAAAGAATTCAATCTGGTATAATATGAAATTATTTATAAGATAATTTTAAGTCAAAACTACTTATGGCCTTTGGGATTCAGTATGATTAACATGTGCCCCACTAACTTATAAAAATATAATGGAAAATACAGTGATCTGTATATAACATACATACATAATATCATATCCCACCAAGGGCATTTATTCTTCCCACTGAATGAAATCCTTTTCCCTTTCCTTCAACTCTTTCAGGTCTTTTCTCTATCCTCACCTTCTGATTGAGGCCTTCCCCATATATCCTATTTAAAATTGCAAACTACTCAACCCCCCACTCCTACACTTTTTTTGGTGTCTGGCCAGTATGGGGATCTGAACCCTCAGCCTTGATGTTATCAGCACCATGCTCTACCAACTGAGCTTACTGGCCAGCTCCATCTTTCCTACACTTCTTAATCTCCTCCTGTCCTTTGCTTTTCTTCATCATCCTCCACCATCTTACATGCTATTGATTATATATCCTGGCTTTATCACTGCTTTTCCAATCCTGATAAACCTACTTAACTTCTCAATTTCTCAGTTGTCCTAGATATAAAATAGGACCAAGAAAAGTATCCCATCTTTCTTCAGATGGATGTGGTGATAGATCAGAAAGTGGGTTACATTTTAATAAGATTGCCGCTATTATTACTGCACAATTATCTTTTTATAATACTGAGGTAAACTGCAAGAAATGACCACAAATTCCTTCTATCTCTATATGCACACACACACATAACATTTGAATAGTTATTTACCCAAGAAACAAAAGAATAGGAGTTTTACTTCCTGTCATAGCTTTTTAAACTCCTATCAAACCAACTCTCTTGCAGATGATAATTTAAAACTTCAGAAAAACATGAAAACAACTACCTGAAGGCTTTGAAGGGCAAATTAAAGTAGGCAGATATCAGAGGAGAGAGCCTGTACTTGGAGAAGGAAATAGCATGAGCTAAGTTTTATGTTTTTATAGCTTTTATTCTAAGAGTGGGCTATAGTTGGTGCCACATCGGGGTGTCTGAAACTCAAATAGGAACCCACAGACTTTCTGGCTTGAAGAACCAGAGGTTAGAGTTCAAGGAAACCATGTCTTCTTAAAAGTGAGAAAAATCTCACAAAGGAGAGAACTGGAGAGAGAGAGAGAAGGAGGGAGAGAGAGAAAGAGAGAGAGAGAAAGAGAGAGAAGAGAGAGAGAGAGCGAGAGAATGCCCAAAAGCTGCTTACAAATTTCTGATTGAACCCTGTATCTCATATGTTTGGGGCAGACCTCAAGCCTCCCAGCTGAGCTAAAAAAACTAAACTTGGATCTGAGCTGCTGTGTACTTCAGGGAATACAGAGTTTGCAGTTTGAATTCAGCCAGGTTAACTGCTTGCCTAGAAAAAAGCACAATATTGTTCAGAACAGCATAACAGGATACAAAGTCTCTACAATGTCTCATTCATAATAGCCAGAATACATTTCAAAATTACTCAACATTTGAAGAAACAGAAAAATATGACTTATCCTCAAGAGAAAAGACAGTCAATAGAGACCAATCTGGAGAAGACAGAATTAGCAGACTAGATTTTAAAGTGGTTATTATTACTATGCTCAAGGACATAGAGGAAAATATGTTCCTAATAAATGAAAAGATAGGAAAGCCCAGTAAAGAAATAAAAACTATTTTTTAAAAGAATCAAATAAAAATTCTAGAACTGAAAATTACAATATGTAAAATAAAAAATTCACTGGTTGTGATTAGCGGTAAAATAGAGATAACAGAAAAACATCAGTGAACTTTAAAATAGTTCAATGGAAATTATCCTTTATGAATAACAGAGAAGAGAAATTGAAAAAAAGTGAGCAGATTCTCTGGGAACTGTGGACAGTATCAAACGGGCTACTATATATGCAATTGGAGTTAGAGAAGGAGAAGAGACAAAAATGGGGCAGAAAATATGTTTGAAGAAAAAGAATAAGTGAAAATTTTCCAAATTTGGAGAAAGACATAAATTTACAGATTTATGAAGAAAAGCAAACCCCAGGCATAATAGGTTTAAACACAAATATACACACAAGCACACACACACAGGAATATCAGAGTCAAACTGCTAAAAACCAAAGTTAAGGAGAAAAATCTTAAAAGAATTCAAAGGATCTTATCACAGATTTGTTTCACACCAAGTAAAATACTGCATCCAGAATTTCATAAGTTGTTTTCTGAGTATTTGGGGAAGTTTTTTAGTGCAGGAGAAATTGCTGCTTTTCACTACACAGACAAATCCTATGTGTGAGAAGCTCCTTGACACTGAGTGTTAGGTGACATGCAGGTGGCAGGTTGGAGAGGAGATTAGCAGCCCTTCATTTCCATCTTGGTTGGGGAAGATCTGGCAGAGGCAGGATGTTGTAAGCTCTTGGGAAGACATAAAATTTTGATACAAATAACTCTAAAATCAGGGAAAGAGAGAAGTGAGATCCTCATGATAAACATGAGAATGACCTTACCAGAAACTCTAGCACTTCTTAGAGCCAGGGGAATTTCTGAATTGGAATTAGAGGAAAGAAATTTGGGGAAAATGGGGAAGGCCCAGAATATTTTGGTTATTTAACAGCATTTGTTTCCTTAATATGCTTTTCCTCCTTTCTCCCACAATTTAGTATAATCCTTCTCGGGGTGGAGAAGTTTCATGAGTACATGCTTTGAAATGTAAGAAGGCTTTTTTCCCTTCCTTTTCACCAATAAATCACAGAGTTCGGAAGGTAGCTGCAGTGAGATCAGTTTCCCTGGGCAGAGTTGGGGCCCTGTTTTGCCAAATATGGCCTTCTTAGTTCACAGACGATTATTTTAATGATTGAAAACAAATAAATAGTAAAACCTTCAAATGTAATTTCAAAGTTTGCTGCTTGTTGTAATTATATTTTCCATACTAGACTGGAAATGAGGTTGTGGTGCTTTGGTTTGTGACATTATCCTCTTTTCCTGTTTTGGTTCTCCCTCCCCTATGCACCCATCCCTCCATCCCACACCATCTTTATGTTTTAGGGCCAGTACCCCTGGAGGAAGAAAGCAGTCCAAGAAATAGCTGAGGCTGGCTGCCTGATGTCGAGGCAGGGCCTGGTATAGCTGAGGCTGGCTGCCTGATGTCGAGGCAGGGCCTGGTATAGCTGAGGCTGGCTGCCTGATGTCGAGGCAGGGCCTGGTGTCAGTCCCAGGGCAGAGCAGCACGGGGAAAAGCACAACCCCAGCAGCATCATGGCCCGTCTTCCAGGCTGTCTGCAGCTCTTCCTGGATCCAGAGGCCTCTTCCTGTGTTTGAACTCACCACCAATGGCTGTCCTTCCAAAGGTAAACAGCAGCAGTCTAAGCAAACCACTCTGTTCCCAAAAGAAAGCTTTTAACTTTTCTTTTGGAGGAGGCAGGAGGGGGTTGTTTGAGGACTGGGTGGAGGACGAGGGGGAGGAGGTTAGACCGGAGGAAATGCAAGTGACCCCAGAGGCCTGCCCTGCTGTTTCTTTTTCTTTTTCTTCTTTTTTTTTCTTTTCACCTCTCTCATTATTGTTGGCTGGCTGCTCTGTGCAGGCCGCCTTCTATTCACTGACAGCCGCTTTGAACATCAGTCACATGAGGTCATCTGCCAAGCTGTGCGCCTCTGGTCCCATTGCTGTGAGGCCTCCAGTTGTCATCTTCAAAGCACCTCACAAGTGGTGACTAGCCTCCTTTGGGGTGGGAGTTAAAAGAAGGGGAAGCCTGAGACAGACTCATGAAACCTGTGGTATTAAGGCTGCAGGCTTCTGTCTCATTTTTGCAGAAGAAGAAATCAGGACCAAAGAAGAGCTGTGGAGCCTACTGCAGGGGCCTTGTGGTCAACGTGGAGGGAACAGGGACTGGAGCTGGATCTGCTCATGTCTAGTCTGGAGGTGTTCTTCCCAGTCTTTAGATGTAAATCGTTTCTCAAGGAGTCTTACCCCGCCTCCATGTGCCTCAGTGATGATGACATTTTGAGAGTGAGAAGAGGGAAGGGAGATGCCCAATGGATACCCAATGGATGGAACTCCACCCTGCTCCTCCAGATGGAGCCTCTTCTTTTGTCTCATTCATTCACCCACTCGTTCATTCAACAAATGCTTACTGAGCAACCTTCACGTGCCAGGAGACTTCTAGACACTGGAAGTACATCCATGACGCAGCAAAGTTGGATTCCCATGACACGTACATTCTGTTGTTACATTAGTTTCCAAGTAAGATTATTTTTGGGTGACAGGGTTCTGTTGATTTTTTTCTTTTAAATAAAATAACATATTTCTCTCAGAGAATTAACTGTTACTCATTAAGCACTTCCAACATTAAGTGTAAATTTTGCCACTACATAAAGCAAATTAACTGCTGATCTTCTGACACATGGCAATTTAAAATTTATCACAAAAAGACACATGAAAAGAGAATTTGTCTAGGCAGCATCACCTCCACTCACTGACAAACATGAGAAGGAAAAAAAGAAACAAGTCAATGGCATAGATATGGAGCTAAACTATCCTCTGTAGTCTACTATGCAGTTACACCCATCTGTTATCCCATGTATGATGGGGTAGTGGGAAAATATGTGAATACTTAAAAGTTGACCCCCTTGGTTGGTGGTGGGGTGAGGGTGGCTGTAGCAGTTAACACCCTTGTTTAGCTTCAGACTTTGAGAGATGCCTGTGAATATGCCCACCGGGGGGTTTTGGTTTGAACAGTTAAATCCAAAAGTTATAAACTAGGAGTCTCCCAGATGCTAAGTATATTAGTTATCTTTGCTACATGACAAATTACACCAACACTTAGTGGTTTAAAAAAAACCAAATATTATCTCATAGTTTCCGTAGGTCTGTTTAGCTCAGGATCTCTCATGAGGTTGCAGTCAGAACATCGTGGGAGCTGCAGTCATCTGAAAGCTTGATTGGGCTGCATGATCCATTGCCAAGGTGGCGTGCTCAAAGGGCTGGTAGCAGGAGGCCTCAGTTTCTCTCCACGTGGCCCTTTCCATAGGTTACTTGACTTTCCTAATGACATGGCAGTTAATTGCCCCCAGAACAACGAATGAGGAGGAAACCTCAATGCCTTTTATGGCCTTGTCTCCTAAGTCCCTCACTGTCACTTCTGCCTCATTCTATTTCTTAGGAACAAGTCACTAACCCAGCCCACACTGGAAGGATGGGGAATTAGGTGCCATCTCTAGAAACAAGAATTATCAAAGAATTTGTGGACATATTTTAAAACTAACACACTAGGTTCCTTTCAACATATATAATTTATTGTTTTCTTGGAGAGTTTAAAGATGAATCATGGACATAATATTATTTCATCTGTTAATACTTCACTACATATTTTTAAAGCAAAACCACCACACTCTTGTCACATCCAAAAAAATTATTATTTCCTTAATATCTTTTAAAACAGTCTGTTTTCAATTTAAAAATTAAGAGATTCTACATAAAAATTCAGATATGCATCTTATTTTTTAAAAATAAGAAAATGTGGTCACGGTAGGCTGGTGTTCTCCCGTGGTCATAGACTGCTTTAGATGGGACATGGACTCTCAGTTTGCCATGGTACACCCTCTCTGGTACACCCTCTCTTGCGTTCCACATGGGACATTTGTTATCCACATTTGTGCTATCTGCTCGGCTCATTTAAGTATTTGAGTTTAGATCTAAGTACTGGTCTAGATCTAATGAGGCTGGAAGACGTGATGGGGTTGAAGAAGGAAGAAGCCTGAGCCCTCATGTGAGCTGGATCTCAGAAGATGGGGAATGAGGAAGGTTGTGGGTTTTCTTAGAGTAGCAGCAACTTTGGATCTCATCTACGTAGGGCTGTAGAAATAACACAGGTAAATGGAGAGCTGGGCATTAGGCAATAGGTCTTGGAAGATTTGATGGATGTTCCTGTGACAGAACTTGACATTGAGGATGTACAGCCATGAGCAGAACCAGCCGCCTTGAGAGAACCATGTATCACCCAGCATGGATCAAGGCTTAGTGCTGTCTTCCTAGGACTGTGTGAGTCCCAGGTCTGGTACAACCTAAGGAAGGATGTGGGAGGGAGCCATAAAAAATAATAATAACTTTATCAAGGAGAGGAAACTCTGATTATATTTAATTTAATGTGTAAAAATAAAGTTATTTCTTGTCCCTTGTGTGCCACAGACACATAAGCTCTTGGGATGCTTGGAGAGAGCCTGTAAGTAGAAGTAAAGGCCTTAATGTAAGACTACTCCAGAGGAAGACTGTGAAAAGCTGGGCTCTACTGAAGTATGGAAGTGAATACTGGAGAAGAAGACCACTCACCTCTAGTCTCCTGATAAACCCACAGGTGCTTTTTAATACAACTGCGGCCGTTCTCCAACTTAAAAATGATTGTTTTCTCATACTAGATATTTGGAGCTCAGAATGCATTTTCCTGTAGAAATTGCTTGTTCCTTGATGGGTAAGCCTATAGTCAGTTGTGATATTGTGAAATATATATTTGATCTTTGTCCCTGTTTCCTGGCATACAACTCCTAAAATCCTTGGAATCTCCACAGTGATAAATGTCTTTTTGTATGCTAATGAGCTTACTGGTGACTGGTAGCCCCTAGGTAGCTTCAGGATTGGGGCTGATCACAGTAAAGACCAAGCTGTGACTAGAAGGTTGAGACTTTCAGTCCCACCCCCAAAACTCTGAAAAGGTTAAGTTGATCACTAATGGCTAATGATGTAATCAATCATGCCTATGTAAGGAAACTTCCAGGAAAACCCAAAATGACTGAGTTTGAGAGCTTCTGGATAGCTGAACATGTGGCGGTTCCCACAGGGTGGTGCAGCCCAGAGAGGGCACGGAAGCTCCGCGACCCTTCCTACATGCCTTGCCCTATTCATCTCTTCCATTTGGCTGTTGTTCATCTGTATCCTTCATAACATCCTTTATAATAAACCACTGAATGTATGTTTTTCCCTGAGTTCTGTGAGCTGCTCTAGCAAATCAAAAAAAAAAACCTGAGTTGGGGATTGTGGGAACCCCAATTTATAGCCAGTCAAAAGCGCAGATAAAACAACCTGGAGCTTGGGACTGGCATCTGAAGTCGGGCAAGGGGGTAGTCTTGTGGGGCTGAGCCCTCAGCCTGTGGGATCTGATGCTATTTCCAGGTAAATAGTGTCAGAATTGAATTAAATTAGGGAACACCCAGCTGATGTCTACTGCAGAAATGGTTGATTGCTTGGTGTGTAGGGAAAACCTTCACACATCTGGTGTCAGAAGTATTCTGTGTTGTGAGACTATAATAGGAGAAACTTAGTCTGGTTTTTTTTTCCATATCCTCCGACGAGTCTTTACAAGTATAATATGCTGGAACTCAGTTATAACACTACCAATCTACTAAGTATAACAGTTTTCTTTGAAAATGTCAGCCCGAGTTCTGACATGGAAGGCCTGGAGTACATTGTCCCCAACCCCAGCAGTTCCAACACTGAGCTCTGCTCCATCCCTCAGACTCAACACTCCTGGCCCAGCTTTGAGGATGCCACTAGCTTTTCCGTAACAGCACTGGGTATGTGCTAGAGGCAAAGGAACTCTCTGCTGGGTGGGTGGTTAGAAATTTAGGGCTGGGGATGCACCTTCAGACAGACGGGAGGTGGGTAAAGGCAGGCAGGTGCTCAGCTTTGGAGGCTCTGGGAATTAGGGATGGGGTAGGGATGTGGTAGAAAATGCTGCTGTTTGACAGTATGGATTTTTTCATAATCCAGCTATTTTTATGCCTATATTCATTCTCCAATGCACTCGTGTCATTCAACATACCAGCATAGTTCTCAAACTCTGTCATCTCATGACCTGTCCAGGCACTAACATGTCCACCTTTGTCTCCTGATAGTCCTTACTGCACGATGGAATCTAGCCTAGATTTTCCACTGCTCATCTGCTTCCACTCTTGCCCCTCCACAATCCATTCTTTGCACAGTGACCAAAATAGTCTCTCTGAAATACAAATCTGATCATTCCATCCCCTGTGTAAAATCTTTAATGATTTCCCATCCTTCTTAGACCAAGTCAGAATCCAAACTCAGATCTACCAGGCTGCCCCTTGCGTGAGCTCCCCTCTTACCATCTTTGCTGGGCTCATGCTCATTCTGCAGGTCTCAGCTGACGTGGCATTTTCTCAGTAAGACATCCCTGACTTTCTTGTCCAGCTTTGGTTCCCTGCTATCTGCTCTCCTAACTCCCAGACTTCCTCCTCAGAGCACGACTGCAGTGGTGACTGTTTAGGTCTTCAGGTGTGATGTATCTCTCCCCACCAGGGGATAAAATCCAGAAGCACATCAACCACACCTAGCCTGGAGTTTTCTTGTCCATATGAGATGGACACTAAGTGGTTGCCCAGTGAGACTTTGTGCCACATATTTTTGCCTTTTGTATTATAAAACATGTTGTTCTCCAATTTTAGGGACCACTCATGGGGTTTTTACTATGTGACAGGCAGTATTTGTTTAGAGGGCTAGGTAAGTTAGCTTTGTGGTTAAAAATCAGGGTTCTGAGCCAGACTTCCCTGGGTTTGAAATCTTACTAGTTGTGTGATATTGAGAAAGTAGTATAATATCTTCATGACTCAGTTTCCTCATCTATGGAAAAGGGGGCTGGGGAGCAGATGTTAATAGTACCTATTTCATAGGGCTGTTGTGACAAGTAAGTTATGACAGGTGAAGTGTTTAGAACAGTGTCCGGCACACGGTAAGTATGTGGAAGATGTTAGCTATTTTTATTTACTCCTAATACTGTACAAAGTAGGTATGTGATTATCCCTACTTGTCAAATGAGGAAACTGAATGTATAAAATAGACCATCTTCAATAACTTGTTTAAATAAATCCTTCATATCATCCTTTTATACTAAAAAAAGAAAGAAAAGAAGAAAGAAAGGAATGTTCTCACATTTTTGAGAGCTGGGACTTGGAGAATATTGGGGCTTGGCAAGATGAAGACAATAAATCAAAGAAACAAAGGAAGTTTCAAGCAGTTCAGGCCGGGGACTTGGCTATCCCTTCTGCACGTTAATGAAATGAAACTGTCACGTCCGTCAGGGAGCAGTCCTGAGGGTGGAGGAGAGACACACTTTCTGCAGAGCCTGCGGGGAGATGAGGAGCTGCTGGAGCAGCAGAACCAGCAGCTCCAGGCGGCTGCAGGAAGTGGGGACGCTGGCTCCCAACCCAAGCTCCTCAGGAACTCTGCCAGTGACTCCAAGGGCATCGTCATGTCCTCAAACCAAATTTATTTGAATTAAAAAGAAAATCTATGCCATGCATCCCTTGTGAGAGGAAGGGGGTGCCAAAGGAAGTCAAACAAAAGGTTGTGAATCACTGGAGTGGACAATCTTCCTGGAAAGAGATGAGCACTGCTTCAGGGTTTTAAGAAGATGTCTGGCAGGGACAGGAACATTCCTGGCAGCCCACGGCACCAAATTAGAAACAACCCAAATGTCTA
This sequence comes from Cynocephalus volans, assembly GCF_027409185.1. NCBI lineage: Eukaryota > Metazoa > Chordata > Mammalia > Dermoptera > Cynocephalidae > Cynocephalus > Cynocephalus volans. The sequence goes on along the minus strand of NC_084461.1, from coordinate 60,625,161 downwards.
TCTTCAGTAGAGCAGACACAAAAATTGTGGTACATTCACAGAATGAAATACTATCCAGCAATGAGAATGAATGAACCACCACTACGGTCAACAAAGGGATGAATCTCCTAAGTGCAATACTGAAGCAAAGAAACCCAAAAGAAAAAAGTACAAACCGATAGCATTTTGTATGTAGATTTAAAACCAGGTAATACTCATCTGTGGCAGGTGTTAGAAGTCAGGATGCCTTAGGGGAGGTAGTGACGGGGGGCACAAGGGGTCTTCTGTTGTTTCCTGATCTGGGTGCTGGCTACTCAGATGTTTGTTTTGTGAAATCCACTGACCTATCCGTTTATTTTTTTGTGCGTTTTTCTGAATATATGTTATATTTATATCCTCCCTCCATTTCCCCCCGACCCCCCTGCCCACTGGCAAGATCTGGTGTCAAGTTAGGGGTGAACAGTTGGCCTTGGAGTTCTGGATCATCGGAAGCTGGGAAAGAACATAGTAGGTTGCTTCAGAGGTGGCAGCCATTTCGATTAGAGCCCATATTTCTGTGGTGCTGGTTCTGATTGTTGGGGTCCCTGCCTTGGCCTCACCTTGTTTTTCTCCCTGTCCCCCTATCCAGTCCCAGGGGACTGAAGCCCCCTCGCTATTCTCAAATGATCTCTATAATAAGCAGTGCAACATGGGGCTTTCCTGCGGGGTCAGAGGCAAGGCCTTGTCCCATTCTCCGCACACGTCTCCTCAGTTGGCTGCGGCACAAACACCCATTCCCTTCACTGCAGTCAGAATTCAGAGAAGCCGGGAGCAGCCGGGGCTTGACAGGCCTGACTAGGACTCCCTCCTGCGAAGCCTAATGGAGGGACTTCGGCATTTCTGCTTCTGACACCCAGTGGGTGATTTTACAGGTACTAGATGGTGACCTTCCCGTGACTCTGGCACGCAGGGTTACGGAGGTATCTGAATGGAGCACTGGGCACTGCGTGGGCTCGACAGTCCCCTGGCTGGCCCCATGGGTGTCCTCAGATCTCGACTGGGTGTTGCTCTGCTCAGCCAAAGCTGTGCACGCTGCAGCGGACATGCCCCCGGCCAGCCTGTCTCTGGGCGGGCCAGCTGGCCCGGAGAAAACAACCCGACCTCAACGTGACAGTCCCCACGTTCTGCAGACTTAAAAGGGAAATCCTTTGGATTCTGACTGGACCCCTGGGGCTCAGCCCTGGCCTTGCCCCGAGGCTGCAAGGAGGAATCAGACACGGGAAGGGCGGCATGTGGCTGCCATGGGTTCCTCGGGTGGTCAGGGCCGGCTTCGCTCCTGCCCCCTGCCGGGATTCTGCAGCCTGAGCTTCCCCCGCCTCACCTGCCACAGCCCCCGCCGCCCTCTGCCTGCTGCTCCCACCCGGCCCTCCTCCCACTCACTCCCGCTGGTGGCTGGTGACTGTGAGCTTCAGTGTGGCCTGGGACCTCGCCCGGGAAGGTCTGCCTCCGCGGCGCTGCCCCTTTACACGACTCCATTCCTCCTCCTTCCCCCTCCACTCTCTCCTGCTCCTGCCTTGCTTTCTTAGCTTTTCATTTCCATTTTCCTCCCATCTCTGCAAAGGCAGGATGCAGAGGAAGCCAGCAGAGGGCAAAGACCAGAGCCAGAGCCAGAGCCAGAGCCAGAGCCAGAGCCAGGACACAGAGGAGCACTTTGGTGTGTGTCTTCGGGAGCACCGAGGATTGTGTCTCTGGCCGTCGGGGTTCTCACCTGTCATGGGGTTGGGTCACCCATGCCGGAATTCCTTTGTTGTGTCAGTATTGGTGCCATGGAGAGTGCAAGGAATAAAACTTTGTTTTGGCTTTTACAAACCTATGGAATGACAATATTTTCATGTCCTCTCTGATAAACACACACACACACACACACACACACACACACACACACACACACACACACACACACACACACACACACATTGAGATAGGAGACAAAAATAGGGAAAAACCTGTTCAAATAAAAAATTAATCTCCTAGACCACAGAACCAGGTAGAAGACTTACAAGGACACTGAATCAGAATCGCTCTTTCTGAACTCACTTTAACTGTTCCTTGCAGTCAGGTGTAACTCTCCACCCCATTCTATTCACAATTGGGTGAAATAAGGAAGTAGTAGCTTAGGGCTAGTTTTTCTTTTGTTGCCACGAAAGTCCACGTAACTGCTGGTTCCTGTTGGTGGTAAAAATGGTCTTAACCAGATGAATGAAGAACAAGACACACAACACAAGTCAGAGAATTTTAAACAAGTTTATTCTTAAGAACAACCAACCCTAAGCAGAGTTCAGGCCTGCCCACTGAACTCGCAAGTTCCTCATCCTTGAAAAAGAACATCCCTCTGTTTTCTCTTTTCTTTCTATTCAGCCTCCCCATCCTTTTTCAACAACTGTGGCTGATTTATCTAAGACCTGTGCTGCTTCACAGTATTTTGAAAACAAATAAAGATCTCCTTCCAGAGTTCCAGAGGTGACTAAATCCAAGAAGCCGTAGGAATGTGAAGGACAGGGCAACATAAACAGCGGTTCTGGGATAATTGTGTCCAGCAGCAGTGAGCTAAGCTGCTGCTTTTCCTTTTTCACCCATCAGCAAAGATGGAAGCTGGATTTGGTCCACTACATAAAGCTCAGTGACCAGCGCATAAATCTGCAGTTCGATCCTGGAAGAACTCTGAGAATCTAGAGTCAGCTGAGGAATTGCAGCAATGCTGTTGTTTCAAAGGGCCTAGAAAAAGCCCTGTCTTACAGGCTGCAGGTTTGCCTCAGTGAGCACAACAGACCAAACTTTCCCTTGCTCAGACTCGACATGACATGATTTGTTCCCTTTTGGCTGTGTCAGTTCTGCAAACCAGATACCAGACGCTTGCAAGTGCAGGAGAGCCTGCCTTTCTGGAACACCATTTGTTTGGACAGGACAGGCCACTAAGGCGTTTTCATCTCTTTAAAGCTCCCAGGGCACAGCATATTTGAGGAATTCCTTTTTTCAAAGTTTTTTTTTTTGCCCCTTCCAACATTTTGTTTAAGAGAAAATGAGATGTCTATCTTCTGTTTCCTTATTTTTTTTCAGGAAAGCAAAGGGTTGTTGACTTCCTCCCTCTCCCCTCCCTTCCTTCCTTCTTCCCGAAGGTACTCATCTGAGAAAAAGAGAACGAAGTATTGTTCCTGTTCTCTTTCTTAAGTCATTTGAAACACTGTCCCTGCGAGTTCTTTAAGTTCCCTGCAATCTGTACACAAGAGAAAGAGGGAGAGAGAGAGGGAGAGAGACAGAGAGCGAGGGATCAGGTAAAGCAGAGGGGCTGCTGCAGCCATTCAGACCTCAGGAGCTGGTAAGTTACCCATGCACTTGTTTCTACTTCCATTTCTACGTCCCTGGGATGGGTACTGCCGTGGGTATCTGCAGCAGAAAATATCTTACTGGGTGTAGTCCTAAATCAAAGAGCGTGACTGATGGATGGCCCAGAATTTAAGCTTCTACTTTTTTAAAAAGAGAATACTGGTGCTTTGCAGAGCTGAGGCTGGCAGAACTGGAAATAGAATTGCATTGGGGCTTAAGGAGGACACCGTGTTAAATCTGGATTTTGGCACAGATAACGTGGCTGGGTTAACCAGGAGCCATTGGAGTGTGTGGTGTGCCCCATTGGAGAATTCACTCTTCCTCAGCACTGTGTTCTGGGAACCTTATCAGGGTGTGTGTTAAGAACTGTGGTTTGCTCTGGGATTTCGTTACACATTGTGTGGATTGAGGTGCCCTTCTCTTGTTCTTTTCTTTCTATTTGGCACCCCTTCCCCCAAAGAGGACTGTTAATTTGTGACTGTTATTCTACATCACTGAAGGAGAAGAGAAAAAAAAGAAGGGAATGTCACTTTGAAATAGTACTGGGGAGGGGTGGCTTATGTGTTCAGATTCCACATATGGGTTTAATGTGAACTTATTATTCATTGTCAGTGGAAGATGTCATCTGCCACACAAAAGAAGGCAAAGGTTTTGGGGCATATAGCTTTAGTTTTGGAAAACAACAAGCGACTAGAATGGAAGGATGAAGATTGATCGCTTGTGTCAGTAGGAGTGAAAAACTGAGGTATAGATGCAATTGAAAAGCATTCACCCAGTGCCTGGTTTTCCAAGCACCAAACAGAACACAGCAAAAACTAGTCAGTCTTATACATACAACTAGTTTTTAAAAGTCTAATTTACTTCCTTTAAATTTGTCAGAAAGGATAATGTTACCAAGAACTCATTATGGCAAACCATGAGGGAGCCAAGATCACATTGTCAAAAATAGGTCAGCAGGGTCACTCTGAAAGACTATTTATGTTTACGAATACTAATTTAATACAGGGAGTTGCTGAGTGGGTGAAAGGCCATGCATACTTTTAAAAATATTCATTTCTATAAAATTTACTGATTAAAATCAGCTAGAATGTGAACAGTGTGATAAAAATATCTGGACTCTCATTTTTAAATTAATTTGGCCAGACTATGCTTTAACCACAACCAAGTAATTAATCTTTGTTGGAAACTGAGCCATCATCTTAATAAGCATTAAAAAAATGATAGGACTGAACCATTAAGTAGGTTTTGTTCCATTAGTCAGACCTCTTTTTTCCCTCCCTTGTTCAGGAGACTTTCCTTAGGAGCACCATAAAATGAGCAACATAAAATAAATGCGATTAGTGTCTGCCTGCTTGAGGATGCAAAACGATTTTAATAACAGTTGGAAGTGGTTTCTAGCTCCCCTGCCACCTACCCTATCCACCTCATTTTCATAGATCTTCAGGTCAAAAAGTAGCTGGACTGATCATCCCAGGTATTTTGCATCATTTATCAGCAATTGTGACCCAACAAGAAAACTCACAGCTGAGATCCTGACTTGCTCCTTTCGCTTTCATTTCTCCTTGATAATGTATTTAATTTTTTGCCCACTTAAAACAACATCACAGAATATTCTCTAGTATGGGTTACTGAACAAAAAGCATCAGATGTAACCCCATATGAAACAAATGACAGCAGAGTCACTCTGACAAAAGCCGAGCAAGGTGAAGGTGGGTGGCCAATGGCTTGGAAGGCAGCCCCCCTTCCAGCACGTGTCTCCATTGCGGCTGGAGATTAGGGAGCTGGGGATATGCCATTTTCTTTAAAAGAAAAAATATATGTTCAATAGTTCCATTTAACTTGTGAAGTCATTGCCATGAGAATATCTGTCAGATACCGGGGGGACTTTAGCTACCTGAAGAAAAAAGCCATCAACTAGTTTAGTAAGTCACTGCCGCTCAATCTGTCTTTACTCAGCTCCAAGAAGGGAGTTGGTATTTGTGGAAACTTCCAGTGTGTGGTTCTTCTTTGGGGTCATCAGAGGCTCTTTTATGATATCATTAGGGGAATCCCAGCTTGGAATGATCCAAAATTTAACACACACAAGATATTATTAGTTAATTTCTGCCCAGATCGTATGCATAACTAAATTACAAGTTTGTCATGTAAATGTTAAATCATGCTAGGATATGTGTCCTGAAAGTCTGCGTGCTGGGATGGAATCAAATTAGAGCAAGCAGAGCATCAAAAGCACAGGCTCTGTTGCTACACAAATTTGGGTTTCAATTCCAGCTTTGAAACTTACTGACTATGGGCCTCAGGCCAGGCACTTAACCTCCCTACGCCTCAGTGTCCCCAGACGTAAAATTGCATCAACATAATAGAGTTGTTGTAAGGATTAAATAAGATTATTGATGTAAAGCAGTTAACACAAGGCTTGGCAAGTAGTTGGAGTCAACTGATGTCAGGTGTAATTTTTTAAGTGTCATATATTAACAAGTAAGAGTAATGTATTTTTTTTAATATAGAGAAGAGAATGTCCCCTATAATTTGTGTCATTATTCTTACTCTATACTATACAAAAATTATTCCTTATAGCTCTAGAGTTGGGCACACATTGAATGAAGATATTCTGAACCCCAAATTCTTGTAAAACAAAAGAAGGTAGAGTTTATTATGTTGATGTTCATCTCTGCTTATGGCAGAAATGCTAGATTTAGCCTCACTGGATACCAGCTCAATAGAGCTCAATGCAGGGGAAAGTTTGCCTTGGGATAAGTTTTCAACTTAGACGAATGTGCAAAGAGACCTCAAATATATTATAGACATTTCATTTGCCCTTTCACTCACTTCCCCAAGCTCTGGAGCTCTGTGTCATTGGTGACCTTTTCCCTGGCCATGGAGGGGCTGTAGACACATTTTTTGAAGACTAACTTCACTGTTCCATGACTCAGCAAGAGAGAAAAGGACTTGAAGTGACACCTTCTCCCTCCACCCAAAGCTGAGCACACTTGGAGATCCCTCTCCTCAAACATTCTGGCAGCAAGCCACTCACCTTCACACTGATAAATAGAACACCGTGTCACTACAAGGAGTGCGTGAGTGTGCGTGCACCTGCGTGGAGTGTGATAGACCCAACTGCTATTGTTCTCTCACTTTAAACTTTAAAACCTACATGCCCGTTAGTTTGTTAAGTAATAATGATACTTTTACTTAGGTCTTAAACTTCCCTCCACTTTTCAAAAGCAAAACTCACAACAGCAAAAACAACTAAAAATCTACCACCAATAACCAAAACCTCTGAGGTTCTTTTATTAGAATGAGAGTCTCTGATACAACAAAGGCTTGTTTGCACACTTAACCTTAGGAGAACAAATTGAAACTGGTTTGTTCTGCACTAATGTGCAAAAGGTGCCTCCTAATATAGCTTGGCGCCATAGGAGAAAGACCAGATTGGGAGTCACAACACTTCCGTTCTGATCCAACCCCTGTCACTCCCTATATGTGTGACCAGACAGGTTCCTTTACTTGCTTGAATCTCAGTTTTCTCATCTATGAAATGACAGGAACGGACTAAATCAATGCTTTTCAAGGTGGTCCATGTGTGCGAGTGTGTATCAGAATTCGCCTGGGGGGCCTTGTTTGCACTTTCCTCCTGCCCTGCCCACAGCAATGGATGCTCTGTGGGATTCTGCTGCTGACATCCTGTGATTCTCTCAGTTGGATGGTTGGTGTCTCGTTCCTTCTTCTTCAGGATGACATTGACATTCACTATAAATGCATGTTCTAAGAGCCATGCTTTTAAATGGAATTACTATTTAACATTGGATGTTCTCTTTAGAAGTTAGTTTTGAGTATATTGATTGTTATTCTAGAAGCTATTAGGATTATGGAATAAGGAATGTTCTAGCTAGTCAAGCAATCTGATGATACTGATCAATGTTCTATAACCATATACAAATCAAAAAGATCGATTACTTAGATCTATAAACATTATAATTCAGTACAAATAGCACTTTTTGATTTGTGCGTTTCTGTATCATTTGCATCTTATAGCGAGCATGTATTCTTTCTTTAATCAAGAAAAACACAGATATTAAACTTTTTCTATTCACTTTTTAAAAATATTAGATTTGATTCCATAAGGTTTGGTTGTTTAAAAACCCTTCTACTACATGTGCTGTGCTAAGTCTATTTTAGAAGTTTGATCCTTGTCCCTAAGTTAACAGTGACATGAAAGGGCAAAAAGATTGATGATAGTGTTTGAAAAATCAACACTCACAAGTCATGTTAAATCTGCTTTAATTATAAAAAATGCATAGGTTATAGAAAAAGTTGTTCTGATTTTCCTGATTTGGTTACTACCTACACACTAGATTGTTTTTTCTTATGTGTTTATATAGCTACTGAAATAGAGCAGCGATGGACATAGGTCTCTGACAAGAACATAGAGATAACAAATATTTTGATGTGCACTCTCAGAAACAGCTAGCCTAATGATGGCCGTTCTTTTTCACATGCCAAATACATTTACATAAAACAGTGATGTTTAGATGAAAGAATAAGAACATATCCTCATTGGGTGTTTGTGTAATATATAAGTTCACTAGAAAGTGAAGACCACAAGGACAGGGACTTTCTTTTGTTCACTGCTGAATGCCCAAGTCCTGGAATGGCATATAGCATATAATAGATGCACGATAGATATTTGTCGGACAGATGAATTAATGAAGAAGTGGGCTACAGAGTGAAACATGCTATCTTTACATAATGCCAAATGAAGCAGTTAATGAGTAAAAAAGTTAGTCGAACTTTTTGGGGGTCTGGACAATGCCAATTGCCAGCTTGACAGATGGATTCCTCACCTGAATTGACTGGAATTACATGTTACGTGAATGGGGCTGCTACGTGCATATTAAAATGTCCTCTTGGCAAGTACCCCCACCCATTTGCTCACGGGAGAGAAATATTGACCAGAGAGAGAGACACAGAAAAGACTGTTGGTTGCATTTTATTTTCCATTTGTTTTCTGGGCAGATGATGGGTTAGCAAATTGTTTTTGGCAAGAGAACAGTCACTTGTTTTTCCTTGACTGAAAGAGCTGTGAGCCAGGATTCAGCCTTGTAGGAAATGCTCAGTGATCTCTGGTTTGTTGTAGGCAAGGCTGTAAATCCAAGGGAAAGGGATGCCACTTGGGCTGAGTTTACAAAACACCATGAGGTGAATTCAGGGAGACAAATATGATTTTCTTGTTGAGCACAATCCCCTTTCCATTATTTAATTAAAAGCAACGAGATGGCCAAAATGACCAAATACTAGATTGAGGCAGTTTTATGTTTATTTGGCAAATTTAAAGTGGTAAGTGTAAATGCTTAGTAACAAGTTGGGATTTTGGATGATGCTTATTACATTTAACAGTATTAGGTTTCAAGCTTTCTGTATTCAAGTAGAAACTGAAAAAGCTCTCTCTATTTGTTGGTAAAGCTATCTCTTTATTGTCAAGTACCAGGTGCACACAAAGGCAATTCTGACCCATTCTCTTATTTTGCTTTGGTATATTCTGGCCCCACTTTGACCTCATTCTATGATGGCCACTGATAGTAAATAGGGGAATGATATAACTGCAGCACTACCAGTTTGGGTCCTTCTAAGAACCCTACATGCATTATTTCATTTAGCCCTCCCATTCTAAGAAATAGGTGCTCTGTTCTCCCCATCTTAGAGACAAAGAAAGGCAACCACCTTGTTATTAATAGATCAACTAGAGCGAATAAGTGATTTGCCCAAGGTCACTAAATTGATACTTGGTTTCTCATTAAGGAGGAAGTGTCATCATAGATAATAATTATTTAAAAATTAAGTATCCTTTAAGGCAATACCCCTCAAATGTGGCCCCAGGACCAGTAGTATGGCATCACCAAGAAGCTTGTTAGAAATGCAGAGTCGCAGGCTCCACCCCAGGCCCACTTAATCAGAATCAGCATTCTAACAAGAGCTCCAAGCCATTCAGTTGCACATTCAGTTTGAATAGCAATACCTTAGGGCTTTGATCTGTTGTACACAAACTGATCCTGGAATGCAGGTCCCCATTCCAAGGAGTTACAAAGCCATCTGTTGACTTTGACCCTGTTCAAGATAGCACAAGTCCCTATTAGAAAGTGGCATTACTGGACAAGTCTCAATTCTATTCAGCTCTAAGCAATATCACACATGAATTTTGTGGTCTTACCCAGCAAGTTAACCCCATACCGAGGTATCCTAATACTCTCAGAGAGGAAAGTTCTGGTGTATTGTTTTTCAAATGTGTTCTGAGCACCAATCATCAGAGCCACCTGGGGCAGATTCCTAGCCCTTTCCCCAGTCTAACGAATCTGGGGAGGTGACCAAGGCTCTGCCTATTACCTAAGCTACGGGCTCAAGATTAGGAAGTCCCCACAGAGGGCAGTAATAGTATTTGGGGGACACTATTCTAAAAAGGTATCCAGCTTTTTCAGCAGCTTGAAAAAAATATTTTAAAACAAAAGTCGAGAGAGAGAGAGAGAGAGAACACCACAGATTCCTTCCAGGTAGAAAAGGAACTCTGCCGGCTCCTTCCTTTGAATGCTCAAGAATGGGGGCGGGCAATCCTGCTATCTGCCTGGCATCTTCCTCTGGGAGAAGAGGGGGACCCATTCTCCAGCATCACAGCCAAGGAGGAGATGCCAATACACACACCTCATGCTTCCCAGTTAGAAAACTCTGCGGAAAGAATCCTTAGAGTTTCCTTTGCAATGGGGACTGACCGTTCTCTCTTGGAACAGAAATCAAGAGGGGACTATTGTTGGAGGGGTGGGGAAAGGAAACAGGGCCGGAAGAGAGCGAGGGAGAGGACTGGAATGGCCTCTGGTTTGCAGCAGCCTGGACAAAATGGGGCCTCTGCTTGGATGCGGCCGGTGGCTTCTCCCCCTTAACTGAGGCCCTCTGGCCTCCTTTCATGGGAAGTGCAGGGAGATGAGGAACTTTATGCTGTTTTATGGGACATCTACCAATAGTGCCCACCACTTTGTTTCTTGCAGACTGTTTTCTAGTTCAGGCAGTTTCTACCCCACAGCATAGAGGAGTCTTCCTCCCCTCACTCCCACTCCCAGAGAACTTTTTCAGTTAAAAAAAAAATTTACAAAGAAGGATATTCTAGCATTATCCTAAAAAAAATGTATGTATTGAGAAGTTTTAAAGTGCTAAGGTGTGCTGTACTTAATCTCTCAAGACAGGGTTCCTGAACTGCTAGACCTTGAATTCTCGTGGTGAGAAACATGCAGAAAGTTCTATGAGGTTACGAGCAGGTATTTCCAGAGAGTGGGGCAAAGAGGGGCTATTCCGAACACTGTCTTTTTTGATACTCAGGAGACATCCAATAATGCAGCAAGCACCTGGCATTTCCACAAGTGGGCATGGTCCACAGCCTTCCTGTACCCCAGTGAGGTCATGGCACAGTCACTGTCACTGGCTGGGTGAGGTCTCCAGGAGCAGAGAGTTATTTCCTGGCTGCAGCATGGGCCCCAGATCTTAATGGAGCTGTTAGAGAAGGAGCAGAGAGCCCAGATTTGGGGAAAGAAGGTGCAGCCCAATATTGTATCATTTTCAAAAAGGCAATCCCGTTCATTGTGACTTCAAAACCTCCATGTGTTCAGACACATCCCACTATTTAACACAATTTACATTAGCCACTTTTTGACACCAATGAGTCTCCTAGGAGAGGAATTTTGGCATCACATCTTCAATACATGCAGTTGGGAAGAACATATAATGGTGAGCAAAACCCATCCCAGAAGGTTTAGGACATAAAGTGCCAAATGTATTTGCTCTTCAACCAATCTGGATATTTGGGGAAGGGGTGTTGGATTACTTCATAAAGTGCTATCTCTTATGTACATGCCACATGTGCCTTACACATGTATGTATTAGCACACACACTGACTACCCAAAATCATTGGTTCTTACAGAAGATTGAGTCAGTGGATTAGTCCCAAATTGTTTATTTGACTCAAGAATGTAGTATCTGATTTTCAGTCCCCTATACTTCCAAACAGACTGCTGTTCTAATTATATTTTCTTAGTGATGTTTAAAAGAGTTTTAATTGTATTAGCTAGTTTTAGCAGGCAGACTGTGAGAAGATTTAAATGTTATTGTAAGCTATTCTTAAGGTACTGCATTCATTACCACGTGTCACTTTGAGAATGTAAGTAACGTAGGAAAGAAGGTTAACTTGGAGTCAGAGAACAGAGATTTGAGTGTGATTACTGACACATGAATAGATGGCAGATCAGTGAATCCTAATACATATGGGAACTTAGTATATGATAAAAATAGCATTGCATATCAGAGGGGAAAGCTGGATCATGTAACTAACGATGTTGGGACAACTAGGTAGCTATTTGGGAAAGAAAAAGTGACTTATTTCCCTACTTTATTTGTTAAAATAAATATCAGGTAGAACAAAGACTTAAAACATTAAAAACAAAAACATACTATGAACCTAAAAATTGTGCTAAAAAATTGTCTTAAAAATGAAAACAAAAATACTAGAAAAAATGAGAGTTGGGTTTTTTTTTTTTTTTTTTTTTTCTGAGTCTCAGAGTGGGAAGGGTCTTTCTAGTTTTAACCAGAGGGCTTAATATTTAATATACATTTTATTATATTAAATAAAAAGCTTCTTCAGGGCCAAAACTCAATAAACAACATCAAAAGACAAACAAAAAGCTGGGAAAATCTTGGCAATGTATGTCATAAAAAGCTTAACATGAATAGAAATATGAGCAAATCACACAAAGCACACATTTCACAGCAAATGAAATAGTTGACTCTTAAACAGGTAAAAAATTAAAGATACCATCCTAAGTCATAATAAGAAAATGCAAATTAAAGCTATGAGATGCCTACTTTATTGGCAAAGATAAACGTCTGTTAGCACACTAGTTTCTGGGGTTCTGGAGAATGCTCTCGGACATTTCTGGTGTAATTGAGAATTAGCAAAACTTCTACAAAGAGCAATTTGTGAATGTCTACCAAAATGTAACTTTGACTCCTCTTGGGATTTATTCTACAAATATATTTATAAGATGCAAAAAGACATACCTAAAATTCAATATATTTTCCAAAGCATTACTTGGAACAGAAAAAGGAAATAGTGCATTTTTCCATCATAACAGACAGGTTAAATTAAGTACAGTACATCTGTACAGTGGAATATTGTATGGCCCTAAAGAATAAGGGAACAGAATAGAGCCTAGAAATGGACTCTAGGTATATATTCACTTGATTCGACAAAGGAGCTAAGGTAATGCAATGAGGGAAGGTTAGTCTTTTCGATGTGGCACTGAAACAACTTAATATGCAAAATAAAAAATGAACCTGGGCCCTTACCACACGCCATGCACATATATTAACTTGGAGTAGATCATAGACCTAAATGTAAGAGTTAGAACTATAGAATTTCTAAAAGGAAACAGAAAATCTTTGTTACCTTGGGTTAGGCAATAATTTCTTAGTTATGATACAAAATGCATAAACAATAAATGAAAAAATTGGCAAATTTTTCATCAAAATTTAAAACTTTTGCTCTTTAAGAAAAAGATACCATTAGAAAAATGAAAAGATGAGCCACAAACTACAAGAAAATATTTGCAAAACATATATCTAATAAAGGGCTTGTTTCCAGAATATGTAAAACATTTTAAATTCAATAATAAGGTAAACAACCCAATTTTAAAATGGGCAAAAGTTTTGAATAGTTAAACAAAAAAGATAAAAATAGCAAATAAGCACATGAAAATATACACAATATCATCAGATTATGAAAATGCAAACTAAAACCAAAATGAGATACTACACACTCACTAAAATGTCTGAAGCCAAAAAGATGCAAAATACCAAGTGTTGGTGAGAATGTGAATAAACCAGAGCTCTCACACAATACCCATGGGAAGGCAAAAGAGTACTGCCCCTTTGGAAAACAGTTTGGTAGTTTTTTAAAAATAGTTAGAAATACACTTAACCATACAACCCAGCAATTTTACTTCTAGGTAACTACCCTCAAAAACTGAAATAATATGTCCACATGAAGACTTGTACACAAATGTTCATGGCAGCATTGTGCATAGTAGCCCCAAACTGGAAGGTCTATAAATTGGTGAGTAGGTAAACAAAATCCGGTATATCTATGCAGTGGAATACTACTCAACAATAAAAAGAAACGATTGATACATGCAATGGTGTAGATGAATATCAAAAGCCTCATGCTAAGTGAAAGAAGCCAGACACAATATTATTAAAGGGGCCATACACACAGTAAATAAGGAATGATTTTATTTATATGAAATTTCTAAAAGCACAAAACTGTAGAGACAGAAAGTAGATTAGTGGTTTCCGGTTGCTTAGGGCTGGGAGTGAGAATTGACTGCTAATGGTCATCATGGAACTTTCTGGAGTGATGAAATTATTCCAGAATTGGATTTTGATGATGGTTGCACAACTGTATAAATTTTCTAAAACTCATCGCACTGCATACTTAAAAATGCATGAGTTTGATATTATGTAAATTATACCTCAATAAAGCTGTTTAAAGTAATTTGGGGAAAAAAAAGAAAAGAAAAAAAAAAGAAAGAATGAGGCAGCTCTATATGTTCTGATAATGGAGCCATTTCCAAGCTGTATAGCTATGCAAAAAAGTGAAGGTGCTTGGTATAGCACCATTGTATAGTATGCTATCATTTTTGTTAAAGGAAAAGTACATTTTTGACATGTATAGAATATCTCTAGAAGGATACAATAGACTTGCTAATAGAATTTGCCTTTGGGCAGGGGAGTGAGATGGCTGGGGCAGGGGTGTAAGGGAAAAATTTAACTGTATGAGTATATCCTCTCTATACCCAATCGAGAGACAGACAGACAGAGAGATAGACAGACAGACCCAGATCAACCATACCAGCTCTGTGACCACGAGAAAATGTCTGAGCTTCTGTTTCCTCATCTGTAAAATGAAGGGGTTGGACCCGTTGATCTCTCAGAATATTTCTGATTTTAAGTTCCGTGCTCTGAGAATGTTTTAAGGATGACCATATCACACCTGTCTACATTCCTCTTGTCCTTTCCTTGCCAGCATGTCACCAAATGCTACATATAAAGCCACGACCAAAGGCTTTGTTCTTTCTCACTCAGTTGCCTCTCAGTTTCTTGGGTCCCCATCCTTTTGGTGACATGTAAATATGGGTACCAACCAGGGTGAGATGGCAGCCCCGAATGTCGGGAGTGGGGGAGTGGCAAGAAGGTAGACAGGAGCTTTTACAACGCACGTGCTAGGGTAGCTGCTTGAGATGAAATCCCGACCGTCTTGCTGACCAGCAGTGTGACCACGGGCAGTTCACCTCTCTAATTTCCTCATCTGTGTGACGGGTATAAAATAGCAGCACCCTCTTTGGGTGAGAATTAAGAGTGGTAATTCGTGTAATTGCTTAGCACAGTGTCTGCCTCATAGCCTTTTAATTATTAATCTGAACTCCCCCTGTTCATGGGATCGGGAGCTATCCCAGGGATAAGAGAAAGAGAGGCATCTAAGTTATCAGGCTGCATACTCATTTACCCTAAGAACTGGGAGTCCTGGTCGTGATGGGATGGGATGTTTTTCCAACCCAAAAGCCCAAAGAGAGAGGCTGTAGTAAATTCTGCTGCCCCCAAGCCAATATCACTAAGGGAAACTTGTTCTAAGATTCCACCCCTTGGAGGCAATTATATACTGAAAATGTGATGGATGCAGGCTAAAATTCGGAGATTGTAACATTTTGCAGGGGGTTGAGCCAGTAAG